>NW_027611873.1:1200000-1709000 GCF_964261635.1 Lissotriton helveticus
CTGGAAGCATGAAAATCACTTTAAACATGCTAATTTTAGCTCTAAAACTGATGATCTACCTACAAATGTGAACTGACGTTAAAAAATAAAACATTTGAAAACGGACCATTTTTCACCTTTCTGCAGCATGACGTAATGGGGGGGGGGTGTTATCTCTTTTGTCAAAAATCACCTGTTTTTGCTTGAACATTAAATGCCTCCAAATGGTATTTAATTCACTTCCCGGGCCCCTGGAAGCATGAAAATCACTTTAAACATGCTAATTTTAGCTCTAAAACTGATGATCTACCTACAAATGTGAACTGACTTTCAAAAATAAAACATTTGAAAACGGACAATTTTTCACCTTTCTGAAGCATGGCGTAATGGGGGGGTGTTATCTCTTTTGTCAAAAATCACCTGTTTTTGCTTGAACATTAAATGCCTCCAAATGGTATTTAATTCACTTCCCGGGCCCCTGGAAGCATGAAAATCACTTTAAACATGCTAATTTTAGCTCTAAAACTGATGATCTACCTACAAATGTGAACTGACGTTCAAAAATAAAACATTTGAAAACGGACCATTTTTCACCTTTCTGAAGCATGACGTAATGGGGGGGTGTTATCTCTTTTGTCAAAAATCACCTGTTTTTGCTTGAACATTAAATGCCTCCAAATGGTATTTAATTCACTTCCCGGGGTGAAGAAACACTTTTTGAGACCTCAGAGTGAGTAAATTGGCCATTTTCATGCACTTTTAACCATTCCACAAATCTTGTGTTTTGGGCCCCTGGAAGCATGAAAATCACTTTAAACATGCTAATTTTAGCTTTAAAACTGATGATCTACCTGCAAATGTGAACTGACGTTAAAAAATAAAACATTTGAAAACGGACCATTTTTTACCTTTCTGCAGCATGACGTAATGGGGGGGTGTTATCTCTTTTGTCAAAAATCACCTGTTTTTGCTTGAACATTAAATGCCTCTAAATGGTATTTAATTCACTTCCCGGGGTGAAGAAACACTTTTTGAGACCTCAGAGTGAGTAAATTGGCCATTTTCATGCACTTTTAACCATTCCACAAATCTTGTGTTTTGGGCCCCTGGAAGCATGAAAATCACGTTAAACATGCTAATTTTAGCTCTAAAACTGATGATCTACCTACAAATGTGAACTGATGTTAAAGAATAAAACATTTGAAAACGGACCATTTTTCACCTTTCTGCAGCATGACGTAATGGGGGGGTGTTATCTCTTTTGTCAAAAATCTCCTGTTTTTGCTTGAACATTAAATGCCTCCAAATGGTATTTAATTCACTTCCCGGGCCCCTGGAAGCATGAAAATCACTTTAAACATGCTAATTTTAGCTCTAAAACTGATGATCTACCTACAAATGTGAACTGACTTTCAAAAATAAAACATTTGAAAACGGACAATTTTTCACCTTTCTGAAGCATGACGTAATGGGGGGGGTGTTATCTCTTTTGTCAAAAATCACCTGTTTTTGCTTGAACATTAAATGCCCCCGAATGGTATTTAATTCACTTACCGGGCCCCTGGAAGCATGAAAATCACTTTAAACATGCTAATTTTAGCTCTAAAACTGATGATCTACCTACAAATGTGAACTGACGTTCAAAAATAAAACATTTGAAAATGGACAATTTTTCACCTTTCTGAAGCATGACGTAATGTGGGGGGTGTTATCTCTTTTGTCAAAAATTACCTGTTTTTGCTTGAACATTAAATGCCTCCAAATGGTATTTAATTCACTTCCCGGGGTGAAGAAACACTTTTTGAGACCTCAGAGTGAGTAAATTGGCCATTTTCATGCACTTTTAACCATTCCACAAATCTTGTGTTTTGGGCCCCTGGAAGCATGAAAATCACTTTAAACATGCTAATTTTAGCTCTAAAACTGATGATCTACCTACAAATGTGAACTGACGTTAAAAAATAAAACATTTGAAAACGGACCATTTTTCACCTTTCTGCAGCATGACGTAATGGGGGGGTGTTATCTCTTTTGTCAAAAATCACCTGTTTTTGCTTGAACATTAAATGCCTCCAAATGGTATTTAATTCACTTCCCGGGCCCCTGGAAGCATGAAAATCACTTTAAACATGCTAATTTTAGCTCTAAAACTGATGATCTACCTACAAATGTGAACTGACGTTAAAAAATAAAACATTTAAAAACGGACAATTTTTCACCTTTCTGAAGCATGACGTAATGGGGGGGTGTTATCTCTTTTGTCAAAAATCACCTGTTTTTGCTTGAACATTAAGTGCCTCCAAATGGTATTTAATTCACTTCACGGGGTGAAGAAACACTTTTTGAGACCTCAGAGTGAGTAAATTGGCCATTTTCATGCACTTTTAACCATTCCACAAATCTTGTGTTTTGGGCCCCTGGAAGCATGAAAATCACTTTAAACATGCTAATTTTAGCTCTAAAACTGATGATCTACCTACAAATGTGAACTGACGTTAAAAAATAAAACATTTGAAAACGGACCATTTTTCACCTTTCTGCAGCATGACGTAATGGGGGGGGTGTTATCTCTTTTGTCAAAAATCACCTGTTTTTGCTTGAACATTAAATGCCTCCAAATGGTATTTAATTCACTTCCCGGGCCCCTGGAAGCATGAAAATCACTTTAAACATGCTAATTTTAGCTCTAAAACTGATGATCTACCTACAAATGTGAACTGACTTTCAAAAATAAAACATTTGAAAACGGACAATTTTTCACCTTTCTGAAGCATGGCGTAATGGGGGGGTGTTATCTCTTTTGTTAAAAATCACCTGTTTTTGCTTGAACATTAAATGCCTCCAAATGGTATTTAATTCACTTCCCGGGCCCCTGGAAGCATGAAAATCACTTTAAACATGCTAATTTTAGCTCTAAAACTGATGATCTACCTACAAATGTGAACTGACGTTAAAAAATAAAACATTTGAAAACGGACCATTTTTCACCTTTCTGCAGCATGACGTAATGGGGGGGTGTTATCTCTTTTGTCAAAAATCACCTGTTTTTGCTTGTACATTAAATGCCTCCAAATGGTATTTAATTCACTTCCCGGGCACCTGGAAGCATGAAAATCACTTTAAACATGCTAATTTTAGCTCTAAAACTGATGATCAACCTACAAATGTGAACTGACGTTCAAAAATAAAACATTTGAAAACGGACCATTTTTCACCTTTCTGCAGCATGACGTAATGGGGGGGTGTTATGTCTTTTGTCAAAAATCACCTGTTTTTGCTTGAACATTAAATGCCTCCAAATGGTATTTAATTCACTTCCCGGGGTGAAGAAACACTTTTTGAGACCTCAGAGTGAGTAAATTGGCCATTTTCATGCACTTTTAACCCTTCCACAAATCTTGTGTTTTGGGCCCCTGGAAGCATGAAAATCACTTTAAACATGCTAATTTTAGCTCTAAAACTGATGATCTACCTACAAATGTGAACTGACGTTAAAAAATAAAACATTTGAAAACTGACCATTTTTCACCTTTCTGCAGCATGACGTAATGGGGGGGTGTTATCTCTTTTGTCAAAAATCACCTGTTTTTGCTTGAATATTAAATGCCTCCAAATGGTATTTAATTCACTTCCCGGGCCCCTGGAAGCATGAAAATCACTTTAAACATGCTAATTTTAGCTCTAAAACTGATGATCTACCTACAAATTTGAACTGACGTTAAAAAATAAAACATTTGAAAACGGACCATTTTTCACCTTTCTGCAGCATGACGTAATGGGGGGGGTGTTATCTCTTTTGTCAAAAATCACCTGTTTTTGCTTGAACATTAAATGCCTCCAAATGGTATATAATTCACTTGCCAGGGTGAAGAAACACTTTTTGAGACCTCAGAGTGAGTAAATTGGCCATTTTCATGCACTTTTAACCATTCCACAAATCTTGTGTTTTGGGCCCCTGGAAGCATGAAAATCACTTTAAACATGCTAATTTTAGCTCTAAAACTGATGATCTACCTACAAATGTGAACTGACGTTAAAAAATAAAACATTTGAAAACGGACCATTTTTCACCTTTCTGCAGTATGACGTAATGGGGGGGTGTTATCTCTTTTGTCAAAAATCACCTGTTTTTGCTTGAACATTAAATGCCTCCAAATGGTATTTAATTCACTTCCCGGGCCCCTGGAAGCATGAAAATCACTTTAAACATGCTAATTTTAGCTCTAAAACTGATGATCTACCTACAAATGTGAACTGACTTTCAAAAATAAAACATTTGAAAACGGACAATTTTTCACCTTTCTGAAGCATGGCGTAATGGGGGGGTGTTATCTCTTTTGTCAAAAATCACCTGTTTTTGATTGAACATTAAATGCCTCCAAATGGTATTTAATTCACTTCCCGGGCCCCTGGAAGCATGAAAATCACTTTAAACATGCTAATTTTGGCCCTAAAACTGACAATCTACCTACAAATGTGAACTGACGTTCAAAAATAAAACATTTGAAAACGGACCATTTTTCACCTTTCTGAAGCATGACGTAATGGGGGGGTGTTATCTCTTTTGTCAAAAATCACCTGTTTTTGCTTGAACATTAAATGCCTACAAATGGTATTTAATCCACTTCCCGGGGTGAAGAAACACTTTTTGAGACCTCAGAGTGAGTAAATTGGCCATTTTCATGCACTTTTAACCATTCCACAAATCTTGTGTTTTGGGCCCCTGGAAGCATGAAAATCACTTTAAACATGCTAATTTTAGCTCTAAAACTGATGATCTACCTACAAATGTGAACTGACGTTAAAAAATAAAACATTTTAAAACGGACCATTTTTCACCTTTCTGCAGCATGTCGTAATGGGGGGGGTGTTATCTATTTTGTCAAAAATCACCTGTTTTTGCTTGAACATTAAATGCCTCCAAATGGTATTTAATTCACTTCCCGGGCCCCTGGAAGCATGAAAATCACTTTAAACATGCAAATTTTAGCTCTAAAACTGATGATCTACCTACAAATGTGAACTGACTTTCAAAAATAAAACATTTGAAAACGGACAATTTTTCACCTTTCTGAAGCATGACGTAATGGGGGGGTGTTATCTCTTTTGTCAAAAATCACCTGTTTTTGCTTGAACATTAAATGCCTCCAAATGGTATTTAATTCACTTCCCGGGGTGAAGAAACACTTTTTGGGACCTCAGAGTGAGTAAATTGGCCATTTTCATGCACTTTTAACCATTCCACAAATCTTGTGTTTTGGGCCCCTGGAAGCATGAAAATCACTTTAAACATGCTAATTTTAGCTCTAAAACTGATGATCTACCTACAAATGTGAACTGACGTTAAAAAATAAAACATTTTAAAACAGACCATTTTTCACCTTTCTGCAGCATGACGTAATGGGGGGGGGGTGTTATCTATTTTGTCAAAAATCACCTGTTTTTGCTTGAACATTAAATGCCTCCAAATGGTATTTAATTCACTTCCCGGGCCCCTGGAAGCATGAAAATCACTTTAAACATGCTAATTTTAGCTCTAAAACTGATGATCTACCTACAAATGTGAACTGACTTTCAAAAATAAAACATTTGAAAACGGACAATTTTTCACCTTTCTGAAGCATGACGTAATGGGGGGGTGTTATCTCTTTTGTCAAAAATCACCTGTTTTTGCTTGAACATTAAATGCCTCCAAATGGTATTTAATTCACTTCCCGGGGTGAAGAAACACTTTTTGAGACCTCAGAGTGAGTAAATTGGCCATTTTCATGCACTTTTAACCATTCCACAAATCTTGTGTTTTGGGCCCCTGGAAGCATGAAAATCACTTTAAACATGCTAATTTTAGCTCTAAAACTGATGATCTACCTACAAATGTGAACTGACGTTAAAAAATTAAAACATTTGAAAACGGACCATTTTTCACCTTTCTGCAGCATGACGTAATGGGGGGGGGTGTTATCTCTTTTGTCAAAAATCACCTGTTTTTGCTTGAACATTAAATGCCTCCAAATGGTATTTAATTCACTTCCCGGGCCCCTGGAAGCATGAAAATCACTTTAAACATGCTAATTTTAGCTCTAAAACTGATGATCTACCTACAAATGTGAACTGACTTTCAAAAATAAAACATTTGAAAACGGACAATTTTTCACCTTTCTGAAGCATGGCGTAATGGGGGGGTGTTATCTCTTTTGTCAAAAATCACCTGTTTTTGCTTGAACATTAAATGCCTCCAAATGGTATTTAATTCACTTCCCGGGGTGAAGAAACACTTTTTGAGACCTCAGAGTGAGTAAATTGGCCATTTTCATGCACTTTTAACCATTCCACAAATCTTGTGTTTTGGGCCCCTGGAAGCATGAAAATCACTTTAAACATGCTAATTTTAGCTCTAAAACTGATGATCTACCTACAAATGTGAACTGACGTTAAAAAATAAAACATTTGAAAACGGACCATTTTTCACCTTTCTGCAGCATGACGTAATGGGGGGGGTGTTATCTCTTTTGTCAAAAATCACCTGTTTTTGCTTGAACATTAAATGCCTCCAAATGGTATTTAATTCACTTCCCGGGCCCCTGGAAGCATGAAAATCACTTTAAACATGCTAATTTTAGCTCTAAAACTGATGATCTACCTACAAATGTGAACTGACTTTCAAAAATAAAACATTTGAAAACGGACAATTTTTCACCTTTCTGAAGCATGGCGTAATGGGGGGGTGTTATCTCTTTTGTTAAAAATCACCTGTTTTTGCTTGAACATTAAATGCCTCCAAATGGTATTTAATTCACTTCCCGGGCCCCTGGAAGCATGAAAATCACTTTAAACATGCTAATTTTAGCTCTAAAACTGATGATCTACCTACAAATGTGAACTGACGTTAAAAAATAAAACATTTGAAAACGGACCATTTTTCACCTTTCTGCAGCATGACGTAATGGGGGGGTGTTATCTCTTTTGTCAAAAATCACCTGTTTTTGCTTGTACATTAAATGCCTCCAAATGGTATTTAATTCACTTCCCGGGCACCTGGAAGCATGAAAATCACTTTAAACATGCTAATTTTAGCTCTAAAACTGATGATCAACCTACAAATGTGAACTGACGTTCAAAAATAAAACATTTGAAAACGGACCATTTTTCACCTTTCTGCAGCATGACGTAATGGGGGGGTGTTATGTCTTTTGTCAAAAATCACCTGTTTTTGCTTGAACATTAAATGCCTCCAAATGGTATTTAATTCACTTCCCGGGGTGAAGAAACACTTTTTGAGACCTCAGAGTGAGTAAATTGGCCATTTTCATGCACTTTTAACCCTTCCACAAATCTTGTGTTTTGGGCCCCTGGAAGCATGAAAATCACTTTAAACATGCTAATTTTAGCTCTAAAACTGATGATCTACCTACAAATGTGAACTGACGTTAAAAAATAAAACATTTGAAAACTGACCATTTTTCACCTTTCTGCAGCATGACGTAATGGGGGGGTGTTATCTCTTTTGTCAAAAATCACCTGTTTTTGCTTGAATATTAAATGCCTCCAAATGGTATTTAATTCACTTCCCGGGCCCCTGGAAGCATGAAAATCACTTTAAACATGCTAATTTTAGCTCTAAAACTGATGATCTACCTACAAATTTGAACTGACGTTAAAAAATAAAACATTTGAAAACGGACCATTTTTCACCTTTCTGCAGCATGACGTAATGGGGGGGGTGTTATCTCTTTTGTCAAAAATCACCTGTTTTTGCTTGAACATTAAATGCCTCCAAATGGTATATAATTCACTTGCCAGGGTGAAGAAACACTTTTTGAGACCTCAGAGTGAGTAAATTGGCCATTTTCATGCACTTTTAACCATTCCACAAATCTTGTGTTTTGGGCCCCTGGAAGCATGAAAATCACTTTAAACATGCTAATTTTAGCTCTAAAACTGATGATCTACCTACAAATGTGAACTGACGTTAAAAAATAAAACATTTGAAAACGGACCATTTTTCACCTTTCTGCAGTATGACGTAATGGGGGGGTGTTATCTCTTTTGTCAAAAATCACCTGTTTTTGCTTGAACATTAAATGCCTCCAAATGGTATTTAATTCACTTCCCGGGCCCCTGGAAGCATGAAAATCACTTTAAACATGCTAATTTTAGCTCTAAAACTGATGATCTACCTACAAATGTGAACTGACTTTCAAAAATAAAACATTTGAAAACGGACAATTTTTCACCTTTCTGAAGCATGGCGTAATGGGGGGGTGTTATCTCTTTTGTCAAAAATCACCTGTTTTTGATTGAACATTAAATGCCTCCAAATGGTATTTAATTCACTTCCCGGGCCCCTGGAAGCATGAAAATCACTTTAAACATGCTAATTTTGGCCCTAAAACTGACAATCTACCTACAAATGTGAACTGACGTTCAAAAATAAAACATTTGAAAACGGACCATTTTTCACCTTTCTGAAGCATGACGTAATGGGGGGGTGTTATCTCTTTTGTCAAAAATCACCTGTTTTTGCTTGAACATTAAATGCCTACAAATGGTATTTAATCCACTTCCCGGGGTGAAGAAACACTTTTTGAGACCTCAGAGTGAGTAAATTGGCCATTTTCATGCACTTTTAACCATTCCACAAATCTTGTGTTTTGGGCCCCTGGAAGCATGAAAATCACTTTAAACATGCTAATTTTAGCTCTAAAACTGATGATCTACCTACAAATGTGAACTGACGTTAAAAAATAAAACATTTTAAAACGGACCATTTTTCACCTTTCTGCAGCATGTCGTAATGGGGGGGGTGTTATCTATTTTGTCAAAAATCACCTGTTTTTGCTTGAACATTAAATGCCTCCAAATGGTATTTAATTCACTTCCCGGGCCCCTGGAAGCATGAAAATCACTTTAAACATGCAAATTTTAGCTCTAAAACTGATGATCTACCTACAAATGTGAACTGACTTTCAAAAATAAAACATTTGAAAACGGACAATTTTTCACCTTTCTGAAGCATGACGTAATGGGGGGGTGTTATCTCTTTTGTCAAAAATCACCTGTTTTTGCTTGAACATTAAATGCCTCCAAATGGTATTTAATTCACTTCCCGGGGTGAAGAAACACTTTTTGGGACCTCAGAGTGAGTAAATTGGCCATTTTCATGCACTTTTAACCATTCCACAAATCTTGTGTTTTGGGCCCCTGGAAGCATGAAAATCACTTTAAACATGCTAATTTTAGCTCTAAAACTGATGATCTACCTACAAATGTGAACTGACGTTAAAAAATAAAACATTTTAAAACAGACCATTTTTCACCTTTCTGCAGCATGACGTAATGGGGGGGGGGTGTTATCTATTTTGTCAAAAATCACCTGTTTTTGCTTGAACATTAAATGCCTCCAAATGGTATTTAATTCACTTCCCGGGCCCCTGGAAGCATGAAAATCACTTTAAACATGCTAATTTTAGCTCTAAAACTGATGATCTACCTACAAATGTGAACTGACTTTCAAAAATAAAACATTTGAAAACGGACAATTTTTCACCTTTCTGAAGCATGACGTAATGGGGGGGTGTTATCTCTTTTGTCAAAAATCACCTGTTTTTGCTTGAACATTAAATGCCTCCAAATGGTATTTAATTCACTTCCCGGGGTGAAGAAACACTTTTTGAGACCTCAGAGTGAGTAAATTGGCCATTTTCATGCACTTTTAACCATTCCACAAATCTTGTGTTTTGGGCCCCTGGAAGCATGAAAATCACTTTAAACATGCTAATTTTAGCTCTAAAACTGATGATCTACCTACAAATGTGAACTGACGTTAAAAAATAAAACATTTGAAAACGGACCATTTTTCACCTTTCTGCAGCATGACGTAATGGGGGGGGGTGTTATCTCTTTTGTCAAAAATCACCTGTTTTTGCTTGAACATTAAATGCCTCCAAATGGTATTTAATTCACTTCCCGGGCCCCTGGAAGCATGAAAATCACTTTAAACATGCTAATTTTAGCTCTAAAACTGATGATCTACCTACAAATGTGAACTGACTTTCAAAAATAAAACATTTGAAAACGGACAATTTTTCACCTTTCTGAAGCATGGCGTAATGGGGGGGTGTTATCTCTTTTGTCAAAAATCACCTGTTTTTGCTTGAACATTAAATGCCTCCAAATGGTATTTAATTCACTTCCCGGGGTGAAGAAACACTTTTTGAGACCTCAGAGTGAGTAAATTGGCCATTTTCATGCACTTTTAACCATTCCACAAATCTTGTGTTTTGGGCCCCTGGAAGCATGAAAATCACTTTAAACATGCTAATTTTAGCTCTAAAACTGATGATCTACCTACAAATGTGAACTGACGTTAAAAAATAAAACATTTGAAAACGGACCATTTTTCACCTTTCTGCAGCATGACGTAATGGGGGGGGTGTTATCTCTTTTGTCAAAAATCACCTGTTTTTGCTTGTACATTAAATATTTAATTCACTTCCCGGGGTGAAGAAACACTTTTTGAGACCTCAGAGTGAGTAAATTGGCCATTTTCATGCACTTTTAACCATTCCACAAATCTTGTGTTTCGGGCCCCTGGAAGCATGAAAATCACTTTAAACATGCTAATTTTAGCTCTAAAACTGATGATCTACCTACAAATGTGAACTGACGTTAAAAAATAAAACATTTGAAAACTGACCATTTTTCACCTTTCTGCAGCATGACGTAATGGGGGGGTGTTATCTCTTTTGTCAAAAATCACCTGTTTTTGCTTGAATATTAAATGCCTCCAAATGGTATTTAATTCACTTCCCGGGCCCCTGGAAGCATGAAAATCACTTTAAACATGCTAATTTTAGCTCTAAAACTGATGATCTACCTACAAATGTGAGCTGACATTAAAAAATAAAACATTTGAAAACGGACCATTTTTCACCTTTCTGCAGCATGACGTAATGGGGGGTGTAATCTCTTTTGTCAAAAATCACCTGTTTTTGCTTGAACATTAAATGCCTCCAAATGGTATTTAATTCACTTCCCGGGGTGAAGAAACACTTTTTGAGACCTCAGAGTGAGTAAATTGGCCATTTTCATGCACTTTTAACCATTCCACAAATCTTGTGTTTTGGGCCACTGGAAGCATGAAAATCACTTTAAACATGCTAATTTTAGCTCTAAAACTGATGATCTACCTACAAATGTGAACTGACGTTAAAAAATAAAACATTTGAAAACTGACCATTTTTCACCTTTCTGCAGTATGACGTAATGGGGGGGGGTGTTATCTCTTTTGTCAAAAATCACCTGTTTTTGCTTGAACATTAAATGCCTCCAAATGGTATTTAAGTCACTTCCCGGGCCCCTGGAAGCATGAAAATCACTTTAAACATGCTAATTTTAGCTCTAAAACTGATGATCTACCTACAAATGTGAACTGACTTTCAAAAATAAAACATTTGAAAACGGAAAATTTTTCACCTTTCTGAAGCATGGCGTAATGGGGGGGTGTTATCTCTTTTGTCAAAAATCACCTGTTTTTGATTGAACATTAAATGCCTCCAAATGGTATTTAATTCACTTCCCGGGCCCCTGGAAGCATGAAAATCACTTTAAACATGCTAATTTTGGCCCTAAAACTGACAATCTACCTACAAATGTGAACTGACGTTCAAAAATAAAACATTTGAAAACGGACCATTTTTCACCTTTCTGAAGCATGACGTAATGGGGGGGTGTCATCTCTTTTGTCAAAAATCACCTGTTTTTGCTTGAACATTAAATGCCTACAAATGGTATTTAATTCACTTCCCGGGGTGAAGAAACACTTTTTGAGACCTCAGAGTGAGTAAATTGGCCATTTTCATGCACTTTTAACCATTCCACAAATCTTGTGTTTTGGGCCCCTGGAAGCATGAAAATCACTTTAAACATGCTAATTTTAGCTCTAAAACTGATGATCTACCTACAAATGTGAACTGACGTTAAAAAATAAAACATTTTAAAACGGACCATTTTTCACCTTTCTGCAGCATGACGTAATGGGGGGGTGTTATCTATTTTGTCAAAAATCACCTGTTTTTGCTTGAACATTAAATGCCTCCAAATGGTATTTAATTCACTTCCCGGGCCCCTGGAAGCATGAAAATCACTTTAAACATGCTAATTTTAGCTCTAAAACTGATGATCTACCTACAAATGTGAACTGACGTTCAAAAATAAAACATTTGAAAACAGACCATTTTTCACCTTTCTGCAGCATGACGTAATGGGGGGGTGTTATCTCTTTTGTCAAAAATCACCTGTTTTTGCTTGAACATTAAATGCCTCCAAATGGTATTTAATTCACTTCCCGGGCCCCTGGAAGCATGAAAATCACTTTAAACATGCTAATTTTAGCTCTAAAACTGATGATCTACCTACAAATGTGAACTGACTTTCAAAAATAAAACATTTGAATACGGACAATTTTTCACCTTTCTGAAGCATGGCGTAATGGGGGGGTGTTATCTCTTTTGTCAAAAATCACCTGTTTTTGCTTGAACATTAAATGCCTCCAAATGGTATTTAATTCACTTCCCGGGGTGAAGAAACACTTTTAGAGACCTCAGAGTGAGTAAATTGGCCATTTTCATGCACTTTTAACCATTCCACAAATCTTGTGTTTTGGGCCCCTGGAAGCATGAAAATCACTTTAAACATGCTAATTTTAGCTCTAAAACTGATGATCTACCTACAAATGTGAACTGACGTTAAAAAATAAAACATTTTAAAACGGACCATTTTTCACCTTTCTGCAGCATGACGTAATGGGGGGGGTGTTATCTATTTTGTCAAAAATCACCTGTTTTTGCTTGAACATTAAATGCCTCCAAATGGTATTTAATTCACTTCCCAGGCCCCTGGAAGCATGAAAATCACTTTAAACATGCTAATTTTAGCTCTAAAACTGATGATCTACCTACAAATGTGAACTGACGTTCAAAAATAAAACATTTGAAAACGGACCATTTTTCACCTTTCTGAAGCATCACGTAATGGGGGGGTGTTATCTCTTTTGTCAAAAATCACCTGTTTTTGCTTGAACATTGAATGCCTCCAAATGGTATTTAATTCACTTCCCGGGGTGAAGAAACACTTTTTGAGACCTCAGAGTGAGTAAATTGGCCATTTTCATGCACTTTTAACCATTCCACAAATCTTGTGTTTTGGGCCCCTCGAAGCATGAAAATCACTTTAAACATGCTAATTTTAGCTCTAAAACTGATGATCTACCTACAAATGTGAACTGACGTTAAAAAATAAAACATTTGAAAACGGACCATTTTTCACCATTCTGCAGCATGACGTAATGGGGGGATGTTATCTCTTTTGTCAAAAATCACCTGTTTTTGCTTGAACATTAAATGCCTCCAAATGGTATTTAATTCACTTCCCGGGCCCCTGGAAGCATGAAAATCACTTTAAACATGCTAATTTTAGCTCTAAAACTGATGATCTACCTACAAATGTGAACTGACTTTCAAAAATAAAACATTTGAATACGGACAATTTTTCACCTTTCTGAAGCATGGCGTAATGGGGGGGTGTTATCTCTTTAGTCAAAAATCACCTGTTTTTGCTTGAACATTAAATGCCTCTGAATGGTATTTAATTCACTTACCGGGCCCCTGGAAGCATGAAAATCACTTTAAACATGCTAATTTTAGCTCTAAAACTGATGATCTACCTACAAATGTGAACTGACGTTCAAAAATAAAACATTTGAAAATGGACAATTTTTCACCTTTCTGAAGCATGACGTAATGTGGGGGGTGTTATCTCTTTTGTCAAAAATTACCTGTTTTTGCTTGAACATTAAATGCCTCCAAATGGTATTTAATTCACTTCCCGGGGTGAAGAAACACTTTTTGAGACCTCAGAGTGAGTAAATTGGCCATTTTCATGCACTTTTAACCATTCCACAAATCTTGTGTTTTGGGCCCCTGGAAGCATGAAAATCACTTTAAACATGCTAATTTTAGCTCTAAAACTGATGATCTACCTACAAATGTGAACTGACGTTAAAAAATAAAACATTTGAAAACGGACCATTTTTCACCTTTCTGCAGCATGACGTAATGGGGGGGTGTTATCTCTTTTGTCAAAAATCACCTGTTTTTGCTTGAACATTAAATGCCTCCAAATGGTATTTAATTCACTTCCCGGGCCCCTGGAAGCATGAAAATCACTTTAAACATGCTAATTTTAGCTCTAAAACTGATGATCTACCTACAAATGTGAACTGACGTTAAAAAATAAAACATTTAAAAACGGACAATTTTTCACCTTTCTGAAGCATGACGTAATGGGGGGGTGTTATCTCTTTTGTCAAAAATCACCTGTTTTTGCTTGAACATTAAGTGCCTCCAAATGGTATTTAATTCACTTCACGGGGTGAAGAAACACTTTTTGAGACCTCAGAGTGAGTAAATTGGCCATTTTCATGCACTTTTAACCATTCCACAAATCTTGTGTTTTGGGCCCCTGGAAGCATGAAAATCACTTTAAACATGCTAATTTTAGCTCTAAAACTGATGATCTACCTACAAATGTGAACTGACGTTAAAAAATAAAACATTTGAAAACGGACCATTTTTCACCTTTCTGCAGCATGACGTAATGGGGGGGGTGTTATCTCTTTTGTCAAAAATCACCTGTTTTTGCTTGAACATTAAATGCCTCCAAATGGTATTTAATTCACTTCCCGGGCCCCTGGAAGCATGAAAATCACTTTAAACATGCTAATTTTAGCTCTAAAACTGATGATCTACCTACAAATGTGAACTGACTTTCAAAAATAAAACATTTGAAAACGGACAATTTTTCACCTTTCTGAAGCATGGCGTAATGGGGGGGTGTTATCTCTTTTGTTAAAAATCACCTGTTTTTGCTTGAACATTAAATGCCTCCAAATGGTATTTAATTCACTTCCCGGGCCCCTGGAAGCATGAAAATCACTTTAAACATGCTAATTTTAGCTCTAAAACTGATGATCTACCTACAAATGTGAACTGACGTTAAAAAATAAAACATTTGAAAACGGACCATTTTTCACCTTTCTGCAGCATGACGTAATGGGGGGGTGTTATCTCTTTTGTCAAAAATCACCTGTTTTTGCTTGTACATTAAATGCCTCCAAATGGTATTTAATTCACTTCCCGGGCACCTGGAAGCATGAAAATCACTTTAAACATGCTAATTTTAGCTCTAAAACTGATGATCAACCTACAAATGTGAACTGACGTTCAAAAATAAAACATTTGAAAACGGACCATTTTTCACCTTTCTGCAGCATGACGTAATGGGGGGGTGTTATGTCTTTTGTCAAAAATCACCTGTTTTTGCTTGAACATTAAATGCCTCCAAATGGTATTTAATTCACTTCCCGGGGTGAAGAAACACTTTTTGAGACCTCAGAGTGAGTAAATTGGCCATTTTCATGCACTTTTAACCCTTCCACAAATCTTGTGTTTTGGGCCCCTGGAAGCATGAAAATCACTTTAAACATGCTAATTTTAGCTCTAAAACTGATGATCTACCTACAAATGTGAACTGACGTTAAAAAATAAAACATTTGAAAACTGACCATTTTTCACCTTTCTGCAGCATGACGTAATGGGGGGGTGTTATCTCTTTTGTCAAAAATCACCTGTTTTTGCTTGAATATTAAATGCCTCCAAATGGTATTTAATTCACTTCCCGGGCCCCTGGAAGCATGAAAATCACTTTAAACATGCTAATTTTAGCTCTAAAACTGATGATCTACCTACAAATTTGAACTGACGTTAAAAAATAAAACATTTGAAAACGGACCATTTTTCACCTTTCTGCAGCATGACGTAATGGGGGGGGTGTTATCTCTTTTGTCAAAAATCACCTGTTTTTGCTTGAACATTAAATGCCTCCAAATGGTATATAATTCACTTGCCAGGGTGAAGAAACACTTTTTGAGACCTCAGAGTGAGTAAATTGGCCATTTTCATGCACTTTTAACCATTCCACAAATCTTGTGTTTTGGGCCCCTGGAAGCATGAAAATCACTTTAAACATGCTAATTTTAGCTCTAAAACTGATGATCTACCTACAAATGTGAACTGACGTTAAAAAATAAAACATTTGAAAACGGACCATTTTTCACCTTTCTGCAGTATGACGTAATGGGGGGGTGTTATCTCTTTTGTCAAAAATCACCTGTTTTTGCTTGAACATTAAATGCCTCCAAATGGTATTTAATTCACTTCCCGGGCCCCTGGAAGCATGAAAATCACTTTAAACATGCTAATTTTAGCTCTAAAACTGATGATCTACCTACAAATGTGAACTGACTTTCAAAAATAAAACATTTGAAAACGGACAATTTTTCACCTTTCTGAAGCATGGCGTAATGGGGGGGTGTTATCTCTTTTGTCAAAAATCACCTGTTTTTGATTGAACATTAAATGCCTCCAAATGGTATTTAATTCACTTCCCGGGCCCCTGGAAGCATGAAAATCACTTTAAACATGCTAATTTTGGCCCTAAAACTGACAATCTACCTACAAATGTGAACTGACGTTCAAAAATAAAACATTTGAAAACGGACCATTTTTCACCTTTCTGAAGCATGACGTAATGGGGGGGTGTTATCTCTTTTGTCAAAAATCACCTGTTTTTGCTTGAACATTAAATGCCTACAAATGGTATTTAATCCACTTCCCGGGGTGAAGAAACACTTTTTGAGACCTCAGAGTGAGTAAATTGGCCATTTTCATGCACTTTTAACCATTCCACAAATCTTGTGTTTTGGGCCCCTGGAAGCATGAAAATCACTTTAAACATGCTAATTTTAGCTCTAAAACTGATGATCTACCTACAAATGTGAACTGACGTTAAAAAATAAAACATTTTAAAACGGACCATTTTTCACCTTTCTGCAGCATGTCGTAATGGGGGGGGTGTTATCTATTTTGTCAAAAATCACCTGTTTTTGCTTGAACATTAAATGCCTCCAAATGGTATTTAATTCACTTCCCGGGCCCCTGGAAGCATGAAAATCACTTTAAACATGCAAATTTTAGCTCTAAAACTGATGATCTACCTACAAATGTGAACTGACTTTCAAAAATAAAACATTTGAAAACGGACAATTTTTCACCTTTCTGAAGCATGACGTAATGGGGGGGTGTTATCTCTTTTGTCAAAAATCACCTGTTTTTGCTTGAACATTAAATGCCTCCAAATGGTATTTAATTCACTTCCCGGGGTGAAGAAACACTTTTTGGGACCTCAGAGTGAGTAAATTGGCCATTTTCATGCACTTTTAACCATTCCACAAATCTTGTGTTTTGGGCCCCTGGAAGCATGAAAATCACTTTAAACATGCTAATTTTAGCTCTAAAACTGATGATCTACCTACAAATGTGAACTGACGTTAAAAAATAAAACATTTTAAAACAGACCATTTTTCACCTTTCTGCAGCATGACGTAATGGGGGGGGGGTGTTATCTATTTTGTCAAAAATCACCTGTTTTTGCTTGAACATTAAATGCCTCCAAATGGTATTTAATTCACTTCCCGGGCCCCTGGAAGCATGAAAATCACTTTAAACATGCTAATTTTAGCTCTAAAACTGATGATCTACCTACAAATGTGAACTGACTTTCAAAAATAAAACATTTGAAAACGGACAATTTTTCACCTTTCTGAAGCATGACGTAATGGGGGGGTGTTATCTCTTTTGTCAAAAATCACCTGTTTTTGCTTGAACATTAAATGCCTCCAAATGGTATTTAATTCACTTCCCGGGGTGAAGAAACACTTTTTGAGACCTCAGAGTGAGTAAATTGGCCATTTTCATGCACTTTTAACCATTCCACAAATCTTGTGTTTTGGGCCCCTGGAAGCATGAAAATCACTTTAAACATGCTAATTTTAGCTCTAAAACTGATGATCTACCTACAAATGTGAACTGACGTTAAAAAATAAAACATTTGAAAACGGACCATTTTTCACCTTTCTGCAGCATGACGTAATGGGGGGGGTGTTATCTCTTTTGTCAAAAATCACCTGTTTTTGCTTGAACATTAAATGCCTCCAAATGGTATTTAATTCACTTCCCGGGCCCCTGGAAGCATGAAAATCACTTTAAACATGCTAATTTTAGCTCTAAAACTGATGATCTACCTACAAATGTGAACTGACTTTCAAAAATAAAACATTTGAAAACGGACAATTTTTCACCTTTCTGAAGCATGGCGTAATGGGGGGGTGTTATCTCTTTTGTCAAAAATCACCTGTTTTTGCTTGAACATTAAATGCCTCCAAATGGTATTTAATTCACTTCCCGGGGTGAAGAAACACTTTTTGAGACCTCAGAGTGAGTAAATTGGCCATTTTCATGCACTTTTAACCATTCCACAAATCTTGTGTTTTGGGCCCCTGGAAGCATGAAAATCACTTTAAACATGCTAATTTTAGCTCTAAAACTGATGATCTACCTACAAATGTGAACTGACGTTAAAAAATAAAACATTTGAAAACGGACCATTTTTCACCTTTCTGCAGCATGACGTAATGGGGGGGGTGTTATCTCTTTTGTCAAAAATCACCTGTTTTTGCTTGTACATTAAATATTTAATTCACTTCCCGGGGTGAAGAAACACTTTTTGAGACCTCAGAGTGAGTAAATTGGCCATTTTCATGCACTTTTAACCATTCCACAAATCTTGTGTTTCGGGCCCCTGGAAGCATGAAAATCACTTTAAACATGCTAATTTTAGCTCTAAAACTGATGATCTACCTACAAATGTGAACTGACGTTAAAAAATAAAACATTTGAAAACTGACCATTTTTCACCTTTCTGCAGCATGACGTAATGGGGGGGTGTTATCTCTTTTGTCAAAAATCACCTGTTTTTGCTTGAATATTAAATGCCTCCAAATGGTATTTAATTCACTTCCCGGGCCCCTGGAAGCATGAAAATCACTTTAAACATGCTAATTTTAGCTCTAAAACTGATGATCTACCTACAAATGTGAGCTGACATTAAAAAATAAAACATTTGAAAACGGACCATTTTTCACCTTTCTGCAGCATGACGTAATGGGGGGTGTAATCTCTTTTGTCAAAAATCACCTGTTTTTGCTTGAACATTAAATGCCTCCAAATGGTATTTAATTCACTTCCCGGGGTGAAGAAACACTTTTTGAGACCTCAGAGTGAGTAAATTGGCCATTTTCATGCACTTTTAACCATTCCACAAATCTTGTGTTTTGGGCCACTGGAAGCATGAAAATCACTTTAAACATGCTAATTTTAGCTCTAAAACTGATGATCTACCTACAAATGTGAACTGACGTTAAAAAATAAAACATTTGAAAACTGACCATTTTTCACCTTTCTGCAGTATGACGTAATGGGGGGGGGTGTTATCTCTTTTGTCAAAAATCACCTGTTTTTGCTTGAACATTAAATGCCTCCAAATGGTATTTAAGTCACTTCCCGGGCCCCTGGAAGCATGAAAATCACTTTAAACATGCTAATTTTAGCTCTAAAACTGATGATCTACCTACAAATGTGAACTGACTTTCAAAAATAAAACATTTGAAAACGGAAAATTTTTCACCTTTCTGAAGCATGGCGTAATGGGGGGGTGTTATCTCTTTTGTCAAAAATCACCTGTTTTTGATTGAACATTAAATGCCTCCAAATGGTATTTAATTCACTTCCCGGGCCCCTGGAAGCATGAAAATCACTTTAAACATGCTAATTTTGGCCCTAAAACTGACAATCTACCTACAAATGTGAACTGACGTTCAAAAATAAAACATTTGAAAACGGACCATTTTTCACCTTTCTGAAGCATGACGTAATGGGGGGGTGTCATCTCTTTTGTCAAAAATCACCTGTTTTTGCTTGAACATTAAATGCCTACAAATGGTATTTAATTCACTTCCCGGGGTGAAGAAACACTTTTTGAGACCTCAGAGTGAGTAAATTGGCCATTTTCATGCACTTTTAACCATTCCACAAATCTTGTGTTTTGGGCCCCTGGAAGCATGAAAATCACTTTAAACATGCTAATTTTAGCTCTAAAACTGATGATCTACCTACAAATGTGAACTGACGTTAAAAAATAAAACATTTTAAAACGGACCATTTTTCACCTTTCTGCAGCATGACGTAATGGGGGGGGTGTTATCTATTTTGTCAAAAATCACCTGTTTTTGCTTGAACATTAAATGCCTCCAAATGGTATTTAATTCACTTCCCGGGCCCCTGGAAGCATGAAAATCACTTTAAACATGCTAATTTTAGCTCTAAAACTGATGATCTACCTACAAATGTGAACTGACGTTCAAAAATAAAACATTTGAAAACAGACCATTTTTCACCTTTCTGCAGCATGACGTAATGGGGGGGTGTTATCTCTTTTGTCAAAAATCACCTGTTTTTGCTTGAACATTAAATGCCTCCAAATGGTATTTAATTCACTTCCCGGGCCCCTGGAAGCATGAAAATCACTTTAAACATGCTAATTTTAGCTCTAAAACTGATGATCTACCTACAAATGTGAACTGACTTTCAAAAATAAAACATTTGAATACGGACAATTTTTCACCTTTCTGAAGCATGGCGTAATGGGGGGGTGTTATCTCTTTTGTCAAAAATCACCTGTTTTTGCTTGAACATTAAATGCCTCCAAATGGTATTTAATTCACTTCCCGGGGTGAAGAAACACTTTTAGAGACCTCAGAGTGAGTAAATTGGCCATTTTCATGCACTTTTAACCATTCCACAAATCTTGTGTTTTGGGCCCCTGGAAGCATGAAAATCACTTTAAACATGCTAATTTTAGCTCTAAAACTGATGATCTACCTACAAATGTGAACTGACGTTAAAAAATAAAACATTTTAAAACGGACCATTTTTCACCTTTCTGCAGCATGACGTAATGGGGGGGGTGTTATCTATTTTGTCAAAAATCACCTGTTTTTGCTTGAACATTAAATGCCTCCAAATGGTATTTAATTCACTTCCCAGGCCCCTGGAAGCATGAAAATCACTTTAAACATGCTAATTTTAGCTCTAAAACTGATGATCTACCTACAAATGTGAACTGACGTTCAAAAATAAAACATTTGAAAACGGACCATTTTTCACCTTTCTGAAGCATCACGTAATGGGGGGGTGTTATCTCTTTTGTCAAAAATCACCTGTTTTTGCTTGAACATTGAATGCCTCCAAATGGTATTTAATTCACTTCCCGGGGTGAAGAAACACTTTTTGAGACCTCAGAGTGAGTAAATTGGCCATTTTCATGCACTTTTAACCATTCCACAAATCTTGTGTTTTGGGCCCCTCGAAGCATGAAAATCACTTTAAACATGCTAATTTTAGCTCTAAAACTGATGATCTACCTACAAATGTGAACTGACGTTAAAAAATAAAACATTTGAAAACGGACCATTTTTCACCATTCTGCAGCATGACGTAATGGGGGGATGTTATCTCTTTTGTCAAAAATCACCTGTTTTTGCTTGAACATTAAATGCCTCCAAATGGTATTTAATTCACTTCCCGGGCCCCTGGAAGCATGAAAATCACTTTAAACATGCTAATTTTAGCTCTAAAACTGATGATCTACCTACAAATGTGAACTGACTTTCAAAAATAAAACATTTGAATACGGACAATTTTTCACCTTTCTGAAGCATGGCGTAATGGGGGGGTGTTATCTCTTTAGTCAAAAATCACCTGTTTTTGCTTGAACATTAAATGCCTCTGAATGGTATTTAATTCACTTACCGGGCCCCTGGAAGCATGAAAATCACTTTAAACATGCTAATTTTAGCTCTAAAACTGATGATCTACCTACAAATGTGAACTGACGTTCAAAAATAAAACATTTGAAAATGGACCATTTTTCACCTTTCTGAAGCATGACGTAATGTGGGGGGTGTTATCTCTTTTGTCAAAAATCACCTGTTTTTGCTTGAACATTAAATGCCTCCAAATGGTATTTAATTCACTTCCCGAGGTGAAGAAACACTTTTTGAGACCTCAGAGTGAGTAAATTGGCTATTTTCATGCACTTTTAACCATTCCACAAATCTTGTGTTTTGGGCCACTGGAAGCATGAAAATCACTTTAAACATGCTAATTTTAGCTCTAAAACTGATGATCTACCTACAAATGTGAACTGACGTTAAAAAATAAAACATTTGAAAACGGACCATTTTTCACCTTTCTGCAGCATGACGTAATGGGGGGGTGTTATCTCTTTTGTCAAAAATCACCTGTTTTTGCTTGAACATTAAATGCCTCCAAATGGTATTTAATTCACTTCCCGGGCCCCTGGAAGCATGAAAATCACTTTAAACATGCTAATTTTAGCTCTAAAACTGATGATCTACCTACAAATGTGAACTGACTTTCAAAAATAAAACATTTAAAAACGGACAATTTTTCACATTTCTGAAGCATGACGTAATGGGGGGGTGTTATCTCTTTTGTCAAAAATCACCTGTTTTTGCTTGAACATTAAATGCCTCCAAATGGTATTTAATTCACTTCCCGGGGTGAAGAAACACTTTTTGAGACCTCAGAGTGAGTAAATTGGCCATTTTCATGCACTTTTAACCATTCCACAAATCTTGTGTTTTGGGCCCCTGGAAGCATGAAAATCACTTTAAACATGCTAATTTTAGCTCTAAAACTGATGATCTACCTACAAATGTGAACTGACGTTAAAAAATTAAACATTTGAAAACGGACCATTTTTCACCTTTCTGCAGCATGACGTAATGGGGGGGGTGTTATCTCTTTTGTCAAAAATCACCTGTTTTTGCTTGAACATTAAATGCCTCCAAATGGTATTTAATTCACTTCCCGGGCCCCAGGAAGCATGAAAATCACTTTAAACATGCTAATTTTAGCTCTAAAACTGATGATCTACCTACAAATGTGAACTGACTTTCAAAAATAAAACATTTGAAAACGGACAATTTTTCACCTTTCTGAAGCATGGCGTAATGGGGGGTGTTATCTCTTTTGTCAAAAATCACCTGTTTTTGCTTGAACATTAAATGCCTCCAAATGGTATTTAATTCACTTCCCGGGCTCCTGGAAGCATGAAAATCACTTTAAACATGCTAATTTTAGCTCTAAAACTGATGATCTACCTACAAATGTGAACTGACGTTCAAAAATAAAACATTTGAAAACGGACCATTTTTCACCTTTCTGAAGCATGACGTAATGGGGGGGTGTTATCTCTTTTGTCCAAAATCACCTGTTTTTGCTTGAACCTTAAATGCCTACAAATGGTATTTAATTCACTTCCCGGGGTGAAGAAACACTTTTTGAGACCTCAGAGTGAGTAAATTGGCCATTTTCATGCACTTTTAACCATTCCACAAATCTTGTGTTTTGGGCCCCTGGAAGCATGAAAATCACTTTAAACATGCTAATTTTAGCTCTAAAACTGATGATCTACCTACAAATGTGAACTGACGTTAAAAAATAAAACATTTGAAAACGGACCATTTTTCACCTTTCTGCAGCATGACGTAATGGGGGGGTGTTATCTCTTTTGTCAAAAATCACCTGTTTTTGCTTGTACATTTAATGCCTCCAAATGGTATTTAATTCACTTCCCGGGCACCTGGAAGCATGAAAATCACTTTAAACATGCTAATTTTAGCTCTAAAACTGATGACCAACCTACAAATGTGAACTGACGTTCAAAAATAAAACATTTGAAAACGGACCATTTTTCACCTTTCTGCAGCATGACGTAATGGGGGGGTGTTATCTCTTTAGTCAAAAATCACCTGTTTTTGCTTGAACATTAAATGCCTCTGAATGGTATTTAATTCACTTACCGGGCCCCTGGAAGCATGAAAATCACTTTAAACATGCTAATTTTAGCTCTAAAACTGATGATCTACCTACAAATGTGAACTGACGTTCAAAAATAAAACATTTGAAAATGGACCATTTTTCACCTTTCTGAAGCATGACGTAATGTGGGGGGTGTTATCTCTTTTGTCAAAAATCACCTGTTTTTGCTTGAACATTAAATGCCTCCAAATGGTATTTAATTCACTTCCCGGGGTGAAGAAACACTTTTTGAGACCTCAGAGTGAGTAAATTGGCCATTTTCATGCACTTTTAACCATTCCACAAATCTTGTGTTTTGGGCCCCTGGAAGCATGAAAATCACTTTAAACATGCTAATTTTAGCTCTAAAACTGATGATCTACCTACAAATGTGAACTGACGTTAAAAAATTAAACATTTGAAAACGGACCATTTTTCACCTTTCTGCAGCATGACGTAATGGGGGGGGTGTTATCTCTTTTGTCAAAAATCACCTGTTTTTGCTTGAACATTAAATGCCTCCAAATGGTATTTAATTCACTTCCCGGGCCCCTGGAAGCATGAAAATCACTTTAAACATGCTAATTTTAGCTCTAAAACTGATGATCTACCTACAAATGTGAACTGACTTTCAAAAATAAAACATTTGAAAACGGACAATTTTTCACCTTTCTGAAGCATGGCGTAATGGGGGGTGTTATCTCTTTTGTCAAAAATCACCTGTTTTTGCTTGAACATTAAATGCCTCCAAATGGTATTTAATTCACTTCCCGGGCTCCTGGAAGCATGAAAATCACTTTAAACATGCTAATTTTAGCTCTAAAACTGATGATCTACCTACAAATGTGAACTGACGTTCAAAAATAAAACATTTGAAAATGGACCATTTTTCACCTTTCTGAAGCATGACGTAATGTGGGGGGTGTTATCTCTTTTGTCAAAAATCACCTGTTTTTGCTTGAACATTAAATGCCTCCAAATGGTATTTAATTCACTTCCCGAGGTGAAGAAACACTTTTTGAGACCTCAGAGTGAGTAAATTGGCTATTTTCATGCACTTTTAACCATTCCACAAATCTTGTGTTTTGGGCCACTGGAAGCATGAAAATCACTTTAAACATGCTAATTTTAGCTCTAAAACTGATGATCTACCTACAAATGTGAACTGACGTTAAAAAATAAAACATTTGAAAACGGACCATTTTTCACCTTTCTGCAGCATGACGTAATGGGGGGGGTGTTATCTCTTTTGTCAAAAATCACCTGTTTTTGCTTGAACATTAAATGCCTCCAAATGGTATTTAATTCACTTCCCGGGCCCCTGGAAGCATGAAAATCACTTTAAACATGCTAATTTTAGCTCTAAAACTGATGGTCTACCTACAAATGTGAACTGACTTTCAAAAATAAAACATTTAAAAACGGACAATTTTTCACATTTCTGAAGCATGACGTAATGGGGGGGTGTTATCTCTTTTGTCAAAAATCACCTGTTTTTGCTTGAACATTAAATGCCTCCAAATGGTATTTAATTCACTTCCCGGGGTGAAGAAACACTTTTTGAGACCTCAGAGTGAGTAAATTGGCCATTTTCATGCACTTTTAACCATTCCACAAATCTTGTGTTTTGGGCCCCTGGAAGCATGAAAATCACTTTAAACATGCTAATTTTAGCTCTAAAACTGATGATCTACCTACAAATGTGAACTGACGTTAAAAAATTAAACATTTGAAAACGGACCATTTTTCACCTTTCTGCAGCATGACGTAATGGGGGGGGTGTTATCTCTTTTGTCAAAAATCACCTGTTTTTGCTTGAACATTAAATGCCTCCAAATGGTATTTAATTCACTTCCCGGGCCCCTGGAAGCATGAAAATCACTTTAAACATGCTAATTTTAGCTCTAAAACTGATGATCTACCTACAAATGTGAACTGACTTTCAAAAATAAAACATTTGAAAACGGACAATTTTTCACCTTTCTGAAGCATGGCGTAATGGGGGGTGTTATCTCTTTTGTCAAAAATCACCTGTTTTTGCTTGAACATTAAATGCCTCCAAATGGTATTTAATTCACTTCCCGGGCTCCTGGAAGCATGAAAATCACTTTAAACATGCTAATTTTAGCTCTAAAACTGATGATCTACCTACAAATGTGAACTGACGTTCAAAAATAAAACATTTGAAAACGGACCATTTTTCACCTTTCTGAAGCATGACGTAATGGGGGGGTGTTATCTCTTTTGTCCAAAATCACCTGTTTTTGCTTGAACCTTAAATGCCTACAAATGGTATTTAATTCACTTCCCGGGGTGAAGAAACACTTTTTGAGACCTCAGAGTGAGTAAATTGGCCATTTTCATGCACTTTTAACCATTCCACAAATCTTGTGTTTTGGGCCCCTGGAAGCATGAAAATCACTTTAAACATGCTAATTTTAGCTCTAAAACTGATGATCTACCTACAAATGTGAACTGACGTTAAAAAATAAAACATTTGAAAACGGACCATTTTTCACCTTTCTGCAGCATGACGTAATGGGGGGGTGTTATCTCTTTTGTCAAAAATCACCTGTTTTTGCTTGTACATTTAATGCCTCCAAATGGTATTTAATTCACTTCCCGGGCACCTGGAAGCATGAAAATCACTTTAAACATGCTAATTTTAGCTCTAAAACTGATGACCAACCTACAAATGTGAACTGACGTTCAAAAATAAAACATTTGAAAACGGACCATTTTTCACCTTTCTGCAGCATGACGTAATGGGGGGGTGTTATCTCTTTTGTCAAAAATCACCTGTTTTTGCTTGAACATTAAATGCCTCCAAATGGTATTTAATTCACTTCCCGGGGTGAAGAAACCCTTTTTGAGACCTCAGAGTGAGTAAATTGGCCATTTTCATGCACTTTTAACCATTCCACAAATCTTGTGTTTTGGGCCCCTGGAAGCATGAAAATCACTTTAAACATGCTAATTTTAGCTCTAAAACTGATGATCTACCTACAAATGTGAACTGACGTTAAAAAATAAAACATTTGAAAACGGACAATTTTTCACCTTTCTGCAGTATGACGTAATGGGGGGGGGGGGTGTTATCTCTTTTGTCAAAAATCACCTGTTTTTGCTTGAACATTAAATGCCTCCAAATGGTATTTAATTCACTTCCCGGGCCCCTGGAAGCATGAAATTCACTTTAAACATGCTATTTTTAGCTCTAAAACTGATGATCTACCTACAAATGTGAACTGACTTTCAAAAATAAAACATTTGAAAACGGACAATTTTTCACCTTTCTGAAGCATGGCGTAATGGGGGGTGTTATCTCTTTTGTCAAAAATCACCTGTTTTTGATTGAACATTAAATGCCTCCAAATGGTATTTAATTCACTTCCCGGGCCCCTGGAAGCATGAAATTCACTTTAAACATGCTAATTTTAGCTCTAAAACTGATGATCTACCTACAAATGTGAACTGACTTTCAAAAATAAAACATTTGAAAACGGACAATTTTTCACCTTTCTGAAGCATGGCGTAATGGGGGGGTGTTATCTCTTTTGTCAAAAATCACCTGTTTTTGCTTGAACATTAAATGCCTACAAATGGTATTTAATTCACTTCCCGGGGTGAAGAAACACTTTTTGAGACCTCAGAGTGAGTAAATTGGCCATTTTCATGCACTTTTAACCATTCCACAAATCTTGTGTTTTGGGCCCCTGGAAGCATGAAAATCACTTTAAACATGCTAATTTTAGCTCTAAAACTGATGATCTACCTACAAATGTGAACTGACGTTAAAAAATAAAACATTTTAAAACGGACCATTTTTCACCTTTCTGCAGCATGACGTAATGGGGGGGGTGTTATCTATTTTGTCAAAAATCACCTGTTTTTGCTTGAACATTAAATGCCTCCAAATGGTATTTAATTCACTTCCCGGGCCCCTGGAAGCATGAAAATCACTTTAAACATGCTAATTTTAGCTCTAAAACTGATGATCTACCTACAAATGTGAACTGACTTTCAAAAATAAAACATTTGAAAACGGACAATTTTTCACCTTTCTGAAGCATGACGTAATGGGGGGGTGTTATCTCTTTTGTCAAAAATCACCTGTTTTTGCTTGAACATTAAATGCCTCCAAATGGTATTTAATTCACTTCCCGGGGTGAAGAAACACTTTTTGAGACCTCAGAGTGAGTAAATTGGCCATTTTCACGCACTTTTAACCATTCCACAAATCTTGTGTTTTGGGCCCCTGGAAGCATGAAAATCACTTTAAACATGCTAATTTTAGCTCTAAAACTGATGATCTACCTACAAATGTGAACTGACGTTAAAAAATAAAACATTTGAAAACGGACCATTTTTCACCTTTCTGCAGCATGACGTAATGGGGGGGGTGTTATCTCTTTTGTCAAAAATCACCTGTTTTTGCTTGAACATTAAATGCCTCCAAATGGTATTTAATTCACTTCCCGGGCCCCTGGAAGCATGAAAATCACTTTAAACATGCTAATTTTAGCTCTAAAACTGATGATCTACCTACAAATGTGAACTGACTTTCAAAAATAAAACATTTGAAAACGGACAATTTTTCACCTTTCTGAAGCATGGCGTAATGGGGGGGGTGTTATCTCTTTTGTCAAAAATCACCTGTTTTTGCTTGAACATTAAATGCCTCCAAATGGTATTTAATTCACTTCCCGGGCCCCTGGAAGCATGAAAATCACTTTAAACATGCAAATTTTAGCTCTAAAACTGATGATCTACCTACAAATGTGAACTGACGTTCAAAAAAAAAACATTTGAAAACGGACCATTTTTCACCTTTCTGAAGCATGACGTAATGGGGGGGTGTTATCTCTTTTGTCAAAAATCACCTGTTTTTGCTTGAACATTAAATGCCTCCAAATGGTATTTAATTCACTTCCCGGGGTGAAGAAACACTTTTTGAGACCTCAGAGTGAGTAAATTGGCCATTTTCATGCACTTTTAACCATTCCACAAATCTTGTGTTTTGGGCCCCTGGAAGCATGAAAATCACTTTAAACATGCTAATTTTAGCTCTAAAACTGATGATCTACCTACAAATGTGAACTGACGTTAAAAAATAAAACATTTGAAAACTGACCATTTTTCACCTTTCTGCAGCATGACGTAATGGGGGGGTGTTATCTCTTTAGTCAAAAATCACCTGTTTTTGCTTGAATATTAAATGCCTCCAAATGGTTTTTAATTCACTTCCCGGGCCCCTGGAAGCATGAAAATCACTTTAAACATGCTAATTTTAGCTCTAAAACTGATGATCTACCTACAAATGTGAACTGACGTTCAAAAATAAAACATTTGAAAACGGACCATTTTTCACCTTTCTGAAGCATCACGTAATGGGGGTGGTTTTATCTCTTTTGTCAAAAATCACCTGTTTTTGCTTGAACATTAAATGCCTCCAAATGGTATTTAATTCACTTCCCGGGCCCCTGGAAGCATGAAAATCACTTTAAACATGCTAATTTTAGCTCTAAAACTGATGATCTACCTACAAATGTGAACTGACTTTCAAAAATAAAACATTTGAATACGGACAATTTTTCACCTTTCTGAAGCATGGCGTAATGGGGGGGTGTTATCTCTTTAGTCAAAAATCACCTGTTTTTGCTTGAACATTAAATGCCTCCGAATGGTATTTAATTCACTTACCGGGCCCCTGGAAGCATGAAAATCACTTTAAACATGCTAATTTTAGCTCTAAAACTGATGATCTACCTACAAATGTGAACTGACGTTCAAAAATAAAACATTTGAAAATGGACCATTTTTCACCTTTCTGAAGCATGACGTAATGGGGGGGGTGTTATCTCTTTTGTCAAAAATCACCTGTTTTTGCTTGAACATTAAATGCCTCCAAATGGTATTTAATTCACTTCCCGAGGTGAAGAAACACTTTTTGAGACCTCAGAGTGAGTAAATTGGCCATTTTCATGCACTTTTAACCATTCCACAAATCTTGTGTTTTGGGCCCCTAGAAGCATGAAAATCACTTTAAACATGCTAATTTTAGCTCTAAAACTGATGATCTACCTACAAATGTGAACTGACGTTAAAAAATAAAACATTTGAAAACGGACCATTTTTCACCTTTCTGCAGCATGACGTAATGGGGGGGTGTTATCTCTTTTGTCAAAAATCACCTGTTTTTGCTTGAACATTAAATGCCTCCAAATGGTATTTAATTCACTTCCCGGGCCCCTGGAAGCATGAAAATCACTTTAAACATGCTAATTTTAGCTCTAAAACTGATGATCTACCTACAAATGTGAACTGACTTTCAAAAATAAAACATTTAAAAACGGACAATTTTTCACCTTTCTGAAGCATGACGTAATGGGGGGGGGTGTTATCTCTTTTGTCAAAAATCACCTGTTTTTGCTTGAACATTAAATGCCTCCAAATGGTATTTAATTCACTTCCCGGGGTGAAGAAACACTTTTTGAGACCTCAGAGTGAGTAAATTGGCCATTTTCATGCACTTTTAACCATTCCACAAATCTTGTGTTTTGGGCCCCTGGAAGCATGAAAATCACTTTAAACATGCTAATTTTAGCTCTAAAACTGATGATCTACCTACAAATGTGAACTGACGTTAAAAAATGAAACATTTTGAAAACGGACCATTTTTCACCTTTCTGCAGCATGACGTAATGGGGGGGGTGTTATCTCTTTTGTCAAAAATCACCTGTTTTTGCTTGAACATTAAATGCCTCCAAATGGTATTTAATTCACTTCCCGGGCCCCTGGAAGCATGAAAATCACTTTAAACATGCTAATTTTAGCTCTAAAACTGATGATCTACCTACAAATGTGAACTGACTTTCAAAAATAAAACATTTGAAAACGGACAATTTTTCACCTTTCTGAAGCATGGCGTAATGGGGGGGTGTTATCTCTTTTGTCAAAAATCACCTGTTTTTGCTTGAACATTAAATGCCTCCAAATGGTATTTAATTCACTTCCCGGGCGCCTGGAAGCATGAAAATCACTTTAAACATGCTAATTTTAGCTCTAAAACTGATGATCTACCTACAAATGTGAACTGACGTTCAAAAATAAAACATTTGAAAACGGACCATTTTTCACCTTTCTGAAGCATGACGTAATGGGGGGGTGTTATCTCTTTTGTCCAAAATCACCTGTTTTTGCTTGAACCTTAAATGCCTACAAATGGTATTTAATTCACTTCCCGGGGTGAAGAAACACTTTTTGAGACCTCAGAGTGAGTAAATTGGACATTTTCATGCACTTTTAACCATTCCACAAATCTTGTGTTTTGGGCCCCTGGAAGCATGAAAATCACTTTAAACATGCTAATTTTAGCTCTAAAACTGATGATCTACCTACAAATGTGAACTGACGTTAAAAAATAAAACATTTGAAAACGGACCATTTTTCACCTTTCTGCAGCATGACGTAATGGGGGGGTGTTATCTCTTTTGTCAAAAATCACCTGTTTTTGCTTGTACATTAAATGCCTCCAAATGGTATTTAATTCACTTCCCGGGCACCTGGAAGCATGAAAATCACTTTAAACATGCTAATTTTAGCTCTAAAACTGATGATCAACCTACAAATGTGAACTGACGTTCAAAAATAAAACATTTGAAAACGGACCATTTTTCACCTTTCTGCAGCATGACGTAATGGGGGGGTGTTATCTCTTTTGTCAAAAATCACCTGTTTTTGCTTGAACATTAAATGCCTCCAAATGGTATTTAATTCACTTCCCGGGGTGAAGAAACACTTTTTGAGACCTCAGAGTGAGTAAATTGGCCATTTTCATGCACTTTTAACCCTTCCACAAATCTTGTGTTTTGGGCCCCTGGAAGCATGAAAATCACTTTAAACATGCTAATTTTAGCTCTAAAACTGATGATCTACCTACAAATGTGAACTGACGTTAAAAAATAAAACATTTGAAAACTGACCATTTTTCACCTTTCTGCAGCATGACGTAATGGGGGGGGGTGTTATCTCTTTTGTCAAAAATCACCTGTTTTTGCTTGAATATTAAATGCCTCCAAATGGTATTTAATTCACTTCCCGGGCCCCTGGAAGCATGAAAATCACTTTAAACATGCTAATTTTAGCTCTAAAACTGATGATCTACCTACAAATGTGAACTGACGTTAAAAAATAAAACATTTGAAAACGGACCATTTTTCACCTTTCTGCAGCATGACGTAATGGGGGGGTGTTATCTCTTTTGTCAAAAATCACCTGTTTTTGCTTGAACATTACATGCCTCCAAATGGTATTTAATTCACTTCCCGGGGTGAAGAAACACTTTTTGAGACCTCAGAGTGAGTAAATTGGCCATTTTCATGCACTTTTAACCATTCCACAAATCTTGTGTTTTGGGCCCCTGGAAGCATGAAAATCACTTTAAACATGCTAATTTTAGCTCTAAAACTGATGATCTACCTACAAATGTGAACTGACTTTCAAAAATAAAACATTTGAAAACGGACAATTTTTCACCTTTCTGAAGCATGGCGTAATGGGGGGGTGTTATCTCTTTTGTCAAAAATCACCTGTTTTTGATTGAACATTAAATGCCTCCAAATGGTATTTAATTCACTTCCCGGGCCCCTGGAAGCATGAAAATCACTTTAAACATGCTAATTTTGGCCCTAAAACTGACAATCTACCTACAAATGTGAACTGACGTTCAAAAATAAAACATTTGAAAACGGACCATTTTTCACCTTTCTGAAGCATGACGTAATGGGGGGGGTGTTATCTCTTTTGTCAAAAATCACCTGTTTTTGCTTGAACATTAAATGCCTACAAATGGTATTTAATTCACTTCCCGGGGTGAAGAAACACTTTTTGAGACCTCAGAGTGAGTAAATTGGCCATTTTCATGCACTTTTAACCATTCCACAAATCTTGTGTTTTGGGCCCCTGGAAGCATGAAAATCACTTTAAACATGCTAATTTTAGCTCTAAAACTGATGATCTACCTACAAATGTGAACTGACGTTAAAAAATAAAACATTTTAAAACGGACCATTTTTCACCTTTCTGCAGCATGACGTAATGGGGGGGGGGTGTTATCTATTTTGTCAAAAATCACCTGTTTTTGCTTGAACATTAAATGCCTCCAAATGGTATTTAATTCACTTCCCGGGCCCCTGGAAGCATGAAAATCACTTTAAACATGCTAATTTTAGCTCTAAAACTGATGATCTACCTACAAATGTGAACTGACTTTCAAAAATAAAACATTTGAAAACGGACAATTTTTCACCTTTCTGAAGCATGACGTAATGGGGGGGTGTTATCTCTTTTGTCAAAAATCACCTGTTTTTTCTTGAACATTAAATGCCTCCAAATGGTATTTAATTCACTTCCCGGGGTGAAGAAACACTTTTTGAGACCTCAGAGTGAGTAAATTGGCCATTTTCATGCACTTTTAACCATTCCACAAATCTTGTGTTTTGGGCCCCTGGAAGCATGAAAATCACTTTAAACATGCTAATTTTAGCTCTAAAACTGATGATCTACCTACAAATGTGAACTGACGTTAAAAAATAAAACATTTTAAAACGGACCATTTTTCACCTTTCTGCAGCATGACGTAATGGGGGGGGTGTTATCTATTTTGTCAAAAATCACCTGTTTTTGCTTGAACATTAAATGCCTCCAAATGGTATTTAATTCACTTCCCGGGCCCCTGGAAGCATGAAAATCACTTTAAACATGCTAATTTTAGCTCTAAAACTGATGATCTACCTACAAATGTGAACTGACTTTAAAAAAAAGAAAAAAAATTGAAAACGGACAATTTTTCACCTTTCTGAAGCATGACGTAATGGGGGGGTGTTATCTCTTTTGTCAAAAATCACCTGTTTTTGCTTGAACATTAAATGCCTCCAAATGGTATTTAATTCACTTCCCGGGGTGAAGAAACACTTTTTGAGACCTCAGAGTGAGTAAATTGGCCATTTTCATGCACTTTTAACCATTCCACAAATCTTGTGTTTTGGGCCCCTGGAAGCATGAAAATCACTTTAAACATGCTAATTTTAGCTCTAAAACTGATGATCTACCTACAAATGTGAACTGACGTTAAAAAATAAAACATTTGAAAACGGACCATTTTTCACCTTTCTGCAGCATGACGTAATGGGGGGGGGTGTTATCTCTTTTGTCAAAAATCACCTGTTTTTGCTTGAACATTAAATGCCTCCAAATGGTATTTAATTCACTTCCCGGGCCCCTGGAAGCATGAAAATCACTTTAAACATGCTAATTTTAGCTCCAAAACTGATGATCTACCTACAAATGTGAACTGACTTTCAAAAATAAAACATTTGAAAACGGACCATTTTTCACCTTTCTGAAGCATGGCGTAATGGGGGGGTGTTATCTCTTTTGTCAAAAATCACCTGTTTTTGCTTGAACATTAAATGCCTCCAAATGGTATTTAATTCACTTCCCGGGCCCCTGGAAGCATGAAAATCACTTTAAACATGCAAATTTTAGCTCAAAACTGATGATCTACCTACAAATGTGAACTGACGTTCAAAAAAAAACCATTTGAAAACGGACCATTTTTCACCTTTCTGAAGCATGACGTAATGGGGGGGGGGGTGTTATCTCTTTTGTCAAAAATCACCTGTTTTTGCTTGTACATTAAATGCCTCCAAATGGTATTTAATTCACTTCCCGGGGTGAAGAAACACTTTTTGAGACCTCAGAGTGAGTAAATTGGCCATTTTCATGCACTTTTAACCATTCCACAAATCTTGTGTTTTGGGCCCCTGGAAGCATGAAAATCACTTTAAACATGCTAATTTTAGCGCTAAAACTGATGATCTACCTACAAATGTGAACTGACGTTAAAAAATAAAACATTTGAAAACGGACCATTTTTCACCTTTCTGCAGCATGACGTAATGGGGGGGGTGTTATCTCTTTTGTCAAAAATCACCTGTTTTTGCTTGTACATTAAATGCCTCCAAATGGTATTTAATTCACTTCCCGGGGTGAAGAAACACTTTTTGAGACCTCAAAGTGAGTAAATTGGCCATTTTCATGCACTTTTAACCATTCCTCAAATCTTGTGTTTTGGGCCCCTGGAAGCATGAAAATCACTTTAAACATGCTAATTTTAGCTCTAAAACTGATGATCTACCTACAAATGTGAACTAACGTTAAAAAATAAAACATTTGAAAACTGACCATTTTTCACCTTTCTGCAGCATGACGTAATGGGGGGGGTGTTATCTCTTTTGTCAAAAATCACCTGTTTTTGCTTGAATATTAAATGCCTCCAAATGGTTTTTAATTCACTTCCCGGGCCCCTGGAAGCATGAAAATCACTTTAAACATGCTAATTTTAGCTTTAAAACTGATGATCTACCTACAAATGTGAGCTGACATTAAAAAATAAAACATTTGAAAAAGGACCATTTTTCACCTTTCTGCAGCATGACGTAATGGGGGGTGTTATCTCTTTTGTCAAAAATCACCTGTTTTTGCTTGAACATTAAATGCCTCCAAATGGTATTTAATTCACTTCCCGGGGTGAAGAAACACTTTTTGAGACCTCAGAGTGAGTAAATTGGCCATTTTCATGCACTTTTAACCATTCCACAAATCTTGTGTTTTGGGCCACTGGAAGCATGAAAATCACTTTAAACATGCTAATTTTAGCTCTAAAACTGATGATCTACCTACAAATGTGAACTGACGTTAAAAAATAAAACATTTGAAAAGGGACCATTTTTCACCTTTCTGCAGTATGACGTAATGGGGGGGGGTGTTATCTCTTTTGTCAAAAATCACCTGTTTTTGCTTGAACATTAAATGCCTCCAAATGGTATTTAATTCACTCCCCGGGCCCCTGGAAGCATGAAAATCACTTTAAACATGCTAATTTTAGCTCTAAAACTGATGATCTACCTACAAATGTGAACTGACTTTCAAAAATAAAACATTTGAAAACGGACAATTTTTCACCTTTCTGAAGCATGGCGTAATGGGGGGGTGTTATCTCTTTTGTCAAAAATCACCTGTTTTTGATTGAACATTAAATGCCTCCAAATGGTATTTAATTCACTTCCCGGGCCCCTGGAAGCATGAAAATCACTTTAAACATGCTAATTTTGGCCCTAAAACTGACAATCTACCTACAAATGTGAACTGACGTTCAAAAATAAAACATTTGAAAACGGACCATTTTTCACCTTTCTGAAGCATGACGTAATGGGGGGGTGTCATCTCTTTTGTCAAAAATCACCTGTTTTTGCTTGAACATTAAATGCCTACAAATGGTATTTAATTCACTTCCCGGGGTGTAGAAACACTTTTTGAGACCTCAGAGTGAGTAAATTGGCCATTTTCATGCACTTTTAACCATTCCACAAATCTTGTGTTTTGGGCCCCTGGAAGCATGAAAATCACTTTAAACATGCTAATTTTAGCTCTAAAACTGATGATCTACCTACAAATGTGAACTGACGTTAAAAAATAAAACATTTTAAAACGGACCATTTTTCACCTTTCTGCAGCATGACGTAATGGGGGGGGGTGTTATCTATTTTGTCAAAAATCACCTGTTTTTGCTTGAACATTAAATGCCTCCAAATGGTATTTAATTCACTTCCCGGGCCCCTGCAAGCATGAAAATCACTTTAAACATGCTAATTTTAGCTCTAAAACTGATGATCTACCTACAAATGTGAACTGACTTTCAAAAATAAAACATTTGAATACGGACAATTTTTCACCTTTCTGAAGCATGGCGTAATGGGGGGGTGTTATCTCTTTTGTCAAAAATCACCTGTTTTTGCTTGAACATTAAATGCCTCCAAATGGTATTTAATTCACTTCCCGGGGTGAAGAAACACTTTTTGAGACCTCAGAGTGAGTAAATTGGCCATTTTCATGCACTTTTAACCATTCCACAAATCTTGTGTTTTGGGCCCCTGGAAGCATGAAAAACACTTTAAACATGCTAATTTTAGCTCTAAAACTGATGATCTACCTACAAATGTGAACTGAGGTTAAAAAATAAAACATTTTAAAACGGACCATTTTTCACCTTTCTGCAGCATGACGTAATGGGGGGGGGTGTTATCTATTTTGTCAAAAATCACCTGTTTTTGCTTGAACATTAAATGCCTCCAAATGGTATTTAATTCACTTCCCGGGCCCCTGGAAGCATGAAAATCACTTTAAACATGCTAATTTTAGCTCTAAAACTGATGATCTACCTACAAATGTGAACTGACGTTCAAAAATAAAACATTTGAAAACGGACCATTTTTCACCTTTCTGAAGCATACCGTAATGGGGGGGTGTTATCTCTTTTGTCAAAAATCACCTGTTTTTGCTTGAACATTAAATGCCTCCAAATGGTATTTAATTCACTTCCCGGGCTGAAGAAACACTTTTTGAGACCTCAGAGTGAGTAAATTGGCCATTTTCATGCACTTTTAACCATTCCACAAATCTTGTGTTTTGGGCCCCTCGAAGCATGAAAATCACTTTAAACATGCTAATTTTAGCTCTAAAACTGATGATCTACCTACAAATGTGAACTGACGTTAAAAAATAAAACATTTGAAAACGGACCATTTTTCACCATTCTGCAGCATGACGTAATGGGGGGGTGTTATCTCTTTTGTCAAAAATCACCTGTTTTTGCTTGAACATTAAATGCCTCCAAATGGTATTTAATTCACTTCCCGGGCCCCTGCAAGCATGAAAATCACTTTAAACATGCTAATTTTAGCTCTAAAACTGATGATCTACCTACAAATGTGAACTGACTTTCAAAAATAAAACATTTGAATACGGACAATTTTTCACCTTTCTGAAGCATGGCGTAATGGGGGGGTGTTATCTCTTTTGTCAAAAATCACCTGTTTTTGCTTGAACATTAAATGCCTCCAAATGGTATTTAATTCACTTCCCGGGCCCCTGCAAGCATGAAAATCACTTTAAACATGCTAATTTTAGCTCTAAAACTGATGATCTACCTACAAATGTGAACTGACTTTCAAAAATAAAACATTTGAATACGGACAATTTTTCACCTTTCTGAAGCATGGCGTAATGGGGGGGTGTTATCTCTTTTGTCAAAAATCACCTGTTTTTGCTTGAACATTAAATGCCTCCAAATGGTATTTAATTCACTTCCCGGGGTGAAGAAACACTTTTTGAGACCTCAGAGTGAGTAAATTGGCCATTTTCATGCACTTTTAACCATTCCACAAATCTTGTGTTTTGGGCCCCTGGAAGCATGAAAAACACTTTAAACATGCTAATTTTAGCTCTAAAACTGATGATCTACCTACAAATGTGAACTGAGGTTAAAAAATAAAACATTTTAAAACGGACCATTTTTCACCTTTCTGCAGCATGACGTAATGGGGGGGGGTGTTATCTATTTTGTCAAAAATCACCTGTTTTTGCTTGAACATTAAATGCCTCCAAATGGTATTTAATTCACTTCCCGGGCCCCTGGAAGCATGAAAATCACTTTAAACATGCTAATTTTAGCTCTAAAACTGATGATCTACCTACAAATGTGAACTGACGTTCAAAAATAAAACATTTGAAAACGGACCATTTTTCACCTTTCTGAAGCATACCGTAATGGGGGGGTGTTATCTCTTTTGTCAAAAATCACCTGTTTTTGCTTGAACATTAAATGCCTCCAAATGGTATTTAATTCACTTCCCGGGCTGAAGAAACACTTTTTGAGACCTCAGAGTGAGTAAATTGGCCATTTTCATGCACTTTTAACCATTCCACAAATCTTGTGTTTTGGGCCCCTCGAAGCATGAAAATCACTTTAAACATGCTAATTTTAGCTCTAAAACTGATGATCTACCTACAAATGTGAACTGACGTTAAAAAATAAAACATTTGAAAACGGACCATTTTTCACCATTCTGCAGCATGACGTAATGGGGGGGTGTTATCTCTTTTGTCAAAAATCACCTGTTTTTGCTTGAACATTAAATGCCTCCAAATGGTATTTAATTCACTTCCCGGGCCCCTGGAAGCATGAAAATCACTTTAAACATGCTAATTTTAGCTCTAAAACTGATGATCTACCTACAAATGTGAACTGACTTTCAAAAATAAAACATTTGAATACGGACAATTTTTCACCTTTCTGAAGCATGGCGTAATGGGGGGGTGTTATCTCTTTTGTCAAAAATCACCTGTTTTTGCTTGAACATTAAATGCCTCCAAATGGTATTTAATTCACTTCCCGGGCCCCTGGAAGCATGAAAATCACTTTAAACATGCTAATTTTAGCTCTAAAACTGATGATCTACCTACAAATGTGAACTGACGTTCAAAAATAAAACATTTGAAAACGGACCATTTTTCACCTTTCTGAAGCATGACGTAATGGGGTGGTGTTATCTCTTTTGTCAAAAATCACCTGTTTTTGCTTGATCATTAAATGCCTACAAATGGTATTTAATTCACTTCCCGGGGTGAAGAAACACTTTTTGAGACCTCAGAGTGAGTAAATTGGCCATTTTCATGCACTTTTAACCATTCCACAAATCTTGTGTTTTGGGCCCCTGGAAGCATGAAAATCACTTTAAACATGCTAATTTTAGCTCTAAAACTGATGATCTACCTACAAATGTGAACTGACGTTAAAAAATAAAACATTTTAAAACGGACCATTTTTCACCTTTCTGCAGCATGACGTAATGGGGGGGTGTTATCTATTTTGTCAAAAATCACCTGTTTTTGCTTGAACATTAAATGCCTCCAAATGGTATTTAATTCACTTCCCGGGCCCCTGGAAGCATGAAAATCACTTTAAACATGCTCATTTTAGCTCTAAAACTGATGATCTACCTATAAATGTGAACTGACGTTCAAAAATAAAACATTTTAAAACGGACCATTTTTCACCTTTCTGCAGCATGACGTAATGGGGGGGGTGTTATCTATTTTGTCAAAAATCACCTGTTTTTGCTTGAACATTAAATGCCTCCAAATGGTATTTAATTCACTTCCCGGGCCCCTGGAAGCATGAAAATCCCTTTAAACATGCTAATTTTAGCTCTAAAACTGATGATCTACCTACAAATGTGAAATGACGTTCAAAAATAAAACATTTGAAAACGGACCATTTTTCACCTTTCTGAAGCATCACGTAATGGGGGGGTGTTATCTCTTTTGTCAAAAATCACCTGTTTTTGCTTGAACATTAAATGCCTCCAAATGGTATTTAATTCACTTCCCGGGGTGAAGAAACACTTTTTGAGACCTCAGAGTGAGTAAATTGGCCATTTTCATGCACTTTTAACCATTCCACAAATCTTGTGTTTTGGGCCCCTCGAAGCATGAAAATCACTTTAAACATGCTAATTTTAGCTCTAAAACTGATGATCTACCTACAAATGTGAACTGACGTTAAAAAAGAAAACATTTGAAAACGGACCATTTTTCACCATTCTGCAGCATGACGTAATGGGGGGGTATTATCTCTTTTGTCAAAAATCACCTGTTTTTGCTTGAACATTAAATGCCTCCAAATGGTATTTAATTCACTTCCCGGGCCCCTGGAAGCATGAAAATCACTTTAAACATGCTAATTTTAGCTCTAAAACTGATGATCTACCTACAAATGTGAACTGACTTTCAAAAATAAAACATTTGAATACGGACAATTTTTCACCTTTCTGAAGCATGGCGTAATGGGGGGTGTTATCTCTTTAGTCAAAAATCACCTGTTTTTGCTTGATCATTAAATGCCTACAAATGGTATTTAATTCACTTCCCGGGGTGAAGAAACACTTTTTGAGACCTCAGAGTGAGTAAATTGGCCATTTTCATGCACTTTTAACCATTCCACAAATCTTGTGTTTTGGGCCCCTGGAAGCATGAAAATCACTTTAAACATGCTAATTTTAGCTCTAAAACTGATGATCTACCTACAAATGTGAACTGACGTTCAAAAATAAAACATTTGAAAATGGACCATTTTTCACCTTCTGAAGCATGACGTAATGGGGGGGGTGTTATCTCTTTTGTCAAAAATCACCTGTTTTTGCTTGATCAATAAATGCCTACAAATGGTATTTAATTCACTTCCCGGGGTGAAGAAACACTTTTTGAGACCTCAGAGTGAGTAAATTGGCCATTTTCATGCACTTTTAACCATTCCACAAATCTTGTGTTTTGGGCCCCTGGAAGCATGAAAATCACTTTAAACATGCTAATTTTAGCTCTAAAACTGATGATCTACCTAAAAATGTGAACTGACGTTAAAAAATAAAACATTTGAAAACGGACCATTTTTCACCTTTCTGCAGCATGACGTAATGGGGGGGGTGTTATCTCTTTTGACAAAAATCACCTGTTTTTGCTTGAACATTAAATGCCTCCAAATGGTATTTAATTCCCTTCCCGGGCACCTGGAAGCATGAAAATCACTTTAAACATACTAATTTTAGCTCTAAAACTGATGATCGACCTACAAATGTGAACTGACGTTCAAAAATAAAACATTTGAAAACTGACCATTTTTCACCTTTCTGAAGCATGACGTAATGGTGGGGTGTCATCTCTTTTGTCAAAAATCACCTGTTTTTGCTTGAACATTAAATGCCTCCAAATGGTATTTAATTCACTTCCCGGGCTGAAGAAACACTTTTTGAGACCTCAGAGTGAGTAAATTGGCCATTTTCATGCACTTTTAACCATTCCACAAATCTTGTGTTTTGGGCCCCTCGAAGCATGAAAATCACTTTAAACATGCTAATTTTAGCTCTAAAACTGATGATCTACCTACAAATGTGAACTGACGTTAAAAAATAAAACATTTGAAAACGGACCATTTTTCACCATTCTGCAGCATGACGTAATGGGGGGGTGTTATCTCTTTTGTCAAAAATCACCTGTTTTTGCTTGAACATTAAATGCCTCCAAATGGTATTTAATTCACTTCCCGGGCCCCTGGAAGCATGAAAATCACTTTAAACATGCTAATTTTAGCTCTAAAACTGATGATCTACCTACAAATGTGAACTGACTTTCAAAAATAAAACATTTGAATACGGACAATTTTTCACCTTTCTGAAGCATGGCGTAATGGGGGGGTGTTATCTCTTTTGTCAAAAATCACCTGTTTTTGCTTGAACATTAAATGCCTCCAAATGGTATTTAATTCACTTCCCGGGCCCCTGGAAGCATGAAAATCACTTTAAACATGCTAATTTTAGCTCTAAAACTGATGATCTACCTACAAATGTGAACTGACGTTCAAAAATAAAACATTTGAAAACGGACCATTTTTCACCTTTCTGAAGCATGACGTAATGGGGTGGTGTTATCTCTTTTGTCAAAAATCACCTGTTTTTGCTTGATCATTAAATGCCTACAAATGGTATTTAATTCACTTCCCGGGGTGAAGAAACACTTTTTGAGACCTCAGAGTGAGTAAATTGGCCATTTTCATGCACTTTTAACCATTCCACAAATCTTGTGTTTTGGGCCCCTGGAAGCATGAAAATCACTTTAAACATGCTAATTTTAGCTCTAAAACTGATGATCTACCTACAAATGTGTACTGACGTTAAAAAATAAAACATTTTAAAACGGACCATTTTTCACCTTTCTGCAGCATGACGTAATGGGGGGGTGTTATCTATTTTGTCAAAAATCACCTGTTTTTGCTTGAACATTAAATGCCTCCAAATGGTATTTAATTCACTTCCCGGGCCCCTGGAAGCATGAAAATCACTTTAAACATGCTCATTTTAGCTCTAAAACTGATGATCTACCTATAAATGTGAACTGACGTTCAAAAATAAAACATTTTAAAACGGACCATTTTTCACCTTTCTGCAGCATGACGTAATGGGGGGGGTGTTATCTATTTTGTCAAAAATCACCTGTTTTTGCTTGAACATTAAATGCCTCCAAATGGTATTTAATTCACTTCCCGGGCCCCTGGAAGCATGAAAATCCCTTTAAACATGCTTATTTTAGCTCTAAAACTGATGATCTACCTACAAATGTGAAATGACGTTCAAAAATAAAACATTTGAAAACGGACCATTTTTCACCTTTCTGAAGCATCACGTAATGGGGGGGTGTTATCTCTTTTGTCAAAAATCACCTGTTTTTGCTTGAACATTAAATGCCTCCAAATGGTATTTAATTCACTTCCCGGGGTGAAGAAACACTTTTTGAGACCTCAGAGTGAGTAAATTGGCCATTTTCATGCACTTTTAACCATTCCACAAATCTTGTGTTTTGGGCCCCTCGAAGCATGAAAATCACTTTAAACATGCTAATTTTAGCTCTAAAACTGATGATCTACCTACAAATGTGAACTGACGTTAAAAAATAAAACATTTGAAAACGGACCATTTTTCACCATTCTGCAGCATGACGTAATGGGGGGGTATTATCTCTTTTGTCAAAAATCACCTGTTTTTGCTTGAACATTAAATGCCTCCAAATGGTATTTAATTCACTTCCCGGGCCCCTGGAAGCATGAAAATCACTTTAAACATGCTAATTTTAGCTCTAAAACTGATGATCTACCTACAAATGTGAACTGACTTTCAAAAATAAAACATTTGAATACGGACAATTTTTCACCTTTCTGAAGCATGGCGTAATGGGGGGTGTTATCTCTTTAGTCAAAAATCACCTGTTTTTGCTTGATCATTAAATGCCTACAAATGGTATTTAATTCACTTCCCGGGGTGAAGAAACACTTTTTGAGACCTCAGAGTGAGTAAATTGGCCATTTTCATGCACTTTTAACCATTCCACAAATCTTGTGTTTTGGGCCCCTGGAAGCATGAAAATCACTTTAAACATGCTAATTTTAGCTCTAAAACTGATGATCTACCTACAAATGTGAACTGACGTTCAAAAATAAAACATTTGAAAACGGACCATTTTTCACCTTCTGAAGCATGACGTAATGGGGGGGTGTTATCTCTTTTGTCAAAAATCACCTGTTTTTGCTTGATCAATAAATGCCTACAAATGGTATTTAATTCACTTCCCGGGGTGAAGAAACACTTTTTGAGACCTCAGAGTGAGTAAATTGGCCATTTTCATGCACTTTTAACCATTCCACAAATCTTGTGTTTTGGGCCCCTGGAAGCATGAAAATCACTTTAAACATGCTAATTTTAGCTCTAAAACTGATGATCTACCTAAAAATGTGAACTGACGTTAAAAAATAAAACATTTGAAAACGGACCATTTTTCACCTTTCTGCAGCATGACGTAATGAGGGGGGTGTTATCTCTTTTGACAAAAATCACCTGTTTTTGCTTGAACATTAAATGCCTCCAAATGGTATTTAATTCCCTTCCCGGGCACCTGGAAGCATGAAAATCACTTTAAACATACTAATTTTAGCTCTAAAACTGATGATCGACCTACAAATGTGAACTGACGTTCAAAAATAAAACATTTGAAAACTGACCATTTTTCACCTTTCTGAAGCATGACGTAATGGTGGGGTGTCATCTCTTTTGTCAAAAATCACCTGTTTTTGCTTGAACATTAAATGCCTCCAAATGGTATTTAATTCTTTTCCCGGGGTGAAGAAACACTTTTTGAGACCTCAGAGTGAGTAATTTGGCCATTTTCATGCACTTTTAACCATTCCACAAATCTTGTGTTTTGGGCTCCTGGAAGCATGAAAATCACTTTAAACATGCTAATTTTAGCTCTAAAACTGATGATCTACCTACAAATGTGAACTGACGTTTAAAAATAAAACATTTGAAAACGGACCATTTTTCACCTTTCTGCAGCATGACATAATGGGGGGGTGTTATCTCTTTTGTCAAAAATCACCTGTTTTTGCTTGAACATTAAATGCCTCCAAATGGTATTTAATTCACTTTCCGGGGTGAAGAAACACTTTTTGAGACCTCAGAGTGAGTAAATTGGCCATTTTCATGCACTTTTAACCATTCCACAAATCTTGTGTTTTGGGCCCCTGGAAGCATGAAAATCACTTTAAACATGCTAATTTTAGCTCTAAAACTGATGATCTACCTACAAATGTGAACTGACATTAAAAAATAAAACATTTGAAAACGGACCATTTTTCACCTTTCTGCAGCATGACGTAATGGGGGGGTGTTATCTCTTTTGTCAAAAATCACCTGTTTTTTGCTTGAACATTAAATCCCTCCAAATGGTATTTAATTCACTTCCCGGGGTGAAGAAACACTTTTTGAGACCTCAGAGTGAGTAAATTGGCCATTTTCATGCACTTTTAACCATTCCACAAATCTTGTGTTTTGGGCCCCTGGAAGCATGAAAATCACTTTAAACATGCTAATTTTAGCTCTATAACTGATGATCTACCTACAAATGTGAACTGACGTTAAAAAATAAAACATTTGAAAACGGACCATTTTTCAACTTTCTGCAGTATGACGTAATGGGGGGGGTGTTATCTCTTTTGTCAAAAATCACCTGTTTTTGCTTGAATATTAAATGCCTCCAAATGGTATTTAATTCACTTCCCGGGCCCCTGGAAGCATGAAAATCACTTTAAACATGCTAATTTTAGCTCTAAAACTGATGATCTACCTACAAATGTGAACAGACTTTCAAAAATAAAACATTTGAAAACGGACAATTTTTCACCTTTCTGAAGCATGGCGTAATGGGGGGGTGTTATCTCTTTTGTCAAAAATCACCTGTTTTTGATTGAACATTAAATGCCTCCAAATGGTATTTAATTCACTTCCCGGGCCCCTGGAAGCATGAAAATCACTTTAAACATGCTAATTTTAGCTCTAAAACTGACGATCTACCTACAAATGGGAACTGACGTTCAAAAATAAAACATTTGAAAACGGACCATTTTTCACCTTTCTGAAGCATGACGTAATGGGGGGTGTTATCTCTTTTGTCAAAAATCACCTGTTTTTGCTTGAACATTAAATGCCTACAAATGGTATTTAATCCACTTCCCGGGGTGAAGAAACACTTTTTGAGACCTCAGAGTGAGTAAATTGGCCATTTTCATGCACTTTTAACCATTCCACAAATCTTGTGTTTTGGGCCCCTGGAAGCATGAAAATCACTTTAAACATGCTAATTTTAGCTCTAAAACTGATGATCTACCTACAAATGTGAACTGACGTTAAAAAATAAAACATTTGAAAACGGACCATTTTTCACCTTTCTGCAGCATGACGTAATGGGGGGGGTGTTATCTCTTTTGTCAAAAATCACCTGTTTTTGCTTGAACATTAAATGCCTCCAAATGGTATTTAATTCACTTCCCGGGCCCCTGGAAGCATGAAAATCACTTTAAACATGCTAATTTTAGCTCTAAAACTGATGATCTACCTACAAATGTGAACTGACGTTCAAAAATAAAACATTTGAAAACGGACCATTTTTCACCTTTCTGAAGCATGACGTAATGGGGGGGTGTTATCTCTTTTGTCAAAAATCACCTGTTTTTGCTTGAGCATTAAATGCCTTCAAATGGTATTTAATTCACTTCCCGGGGTGAAGAAACACTTTTTGAGACCTCAGAGTGAGTAAATTTGCCATTTTCATGCACTTTTAACCATTCCACAAATCTTGTGTTTTGGACCCCTGGAAGCATGAAAATCACTTTAAACATGCTAATTTTAGCTCTAAAACTGATGATCTACCTAGAAATGTGAACTGACGTTAAAAAATCAAACATTTGAAAACGGACCATTTTTCACCTTTCTGCAGCATGACGTAATGGGGGGGGGGGTTATCTCTTTTGTCAAAAATCACCTGTTTTTGCTTGAACATTAAATGCCTCCAAATGGTATTTAATTCACTTCCCGGGCCCCTGGAAGCATGAAAATCACTTTAAACATGCTAATTTTAGCTCTAAAACTGATGATCTACCTCTAAATGTGAACTGACGTTCAAAAATAAAACATTTGAAAACGGACCATTTTTCACCTCTCTGCAGCATGACGTAATGGGGGGGTGTTATCTCTTTTGTCAAAAATCACCTGTTTTTGCTTGAACATTAAATGCCTCCAAATGGTATTTAATTCACTTCCCGGGCCCCTGGAAGCATGAAAATCACTTTAAACATGCTAATTTTGGCCCTAAAACTGACAATCTACCCACAAATGTGAACTGAAGTTCAAAAATAAAACATTTGAAAACGGACCATTTTTCACCTTTCTGAAGCATGACGTAATGGGGGGGTGTTATCTCTTTTGTCAAAAATCACCTGTTTTTGCTTGTACATTAAATGCCTACAAATGGTATTTAATTCACTTCCCGGGGTGAAGAAACACTTTTTGAGACCTCAGAGTGAGTAAATTGGCCATTTTCATGCACTTTTAACCATTCCACAAATCTTGTGTTTTGGGCCCCTGGAAGCATGAAAATCACTTTAAACATGCTAATTTTAGCTCTAAAACTGATGATCTACCTACAAATGTGAACTGACGTTAAAAAATAAAACATTTTAAAACGGACTATTTTTCACCTTTCTGCAGCATGACGTAATGGGGGGGTGTTATCTATTTTGTCAAAAATCACCTGTTTTTGCTTGAACATTAAATGCCTCCAAATGGTATTTAATTCACTTCCCGGGCCCCTGGAAGCATGAAAATCACTTTAAACATGCTAATTTTAGCTCTAAAACTGATGATCTACCTATAAATGTGAACTGACGTTCAAAAATAAAACATTTGAAAACGGACCATTTTTCACCTCTCTGAAGCATCACGTAATGGGGGGGTGTTATCTCTTTTGTCAAAAATCACCTGTTTTTGCTTGAACATTAAATGCCTCCAAATGGTATTTAATTCACTTCCCGGGGTGAAGAAACACTTTTTGAGACCTCAGAGTGAGTAAATTGGCCATTTTCATGCACTTGTAACCATTCCACAAATCTTGTGTTTTGGGCCCCTGGAAGCATGAAAATCACTTTAAACATGCTAATTTTAGCTCTAAAACTGATGATCTACCTACAAATGTGAACTGACGTTAAAAAATAAAACATTTGAAAACTGACCATTTTTCACCTTTCTGCAGCATGACGTAATGGGGGGGTGTTATCTCTTTTGTCAAAAATCACCTGTTTTTGCTTGAATATTAAATGCCTCCAAATGGTATTTAATTCACTTCCCGGGCCCCTGGAAGCATGAAAATCACTTTAAACATGCTAATTTTAGCTCTAAAACTGATGATCTACCTACAAATGTGAGCTGACGTTAAAAAATAAAACATTTGAAAACGGACCATTTTTCACCTTTCTGCAGCATGACGTAATGGGGGGGTGTTATCTCTTTCGTCAAAAATCACCTGTTTTTGCTTGAACATTAAATGCCTCCAAATGGTATTTAATTCACTTCCCGGGGTGAAGAAACACTTTTTGAGACCTCAGAGTGAGTAAATTGGCCATTTTCATGCACTTTTAACCATTCCACAAATCTTGTGTTTTGGGCCCCTGGAAGCATGAAAATCACTTTAAACATGCTAATTTTTGCTCTAAATCTGATGATCTACCTACAAATGTGAACTGACGTTAAAAAACTAAAACATTTGAAAACGGACCATTTTTCACCTTTCTGCAGTATGACGTAATGGGGGGGGGTGTTATCTCTTTTGTCAAAAATCACCTGTTTTTGCTTGAACATTAAATGCCTCCAAATGGTATTTAATTCACTTCCCGGGCCCCTGGAAGCATGAAAATCACTTTAAACATGCTAATTTTGGCCCTAAAACTGACAATCTACCCACAAATGTGAACTGACGTTCAAAAATAAAACATTTGAACACGGACAATTTTTCACCTTTCTGAAGCATGGCGTAATGGGGGGGTGTTATCTCTTTTGTCAAAAATCACCTGTTTTTGATTATACATTAAATGCCTCCAAATGGTATTTAATTCACTTCCCGGGCCCCTGGAAGCATGAAAATCACTTTAAACATGCTAATTTTGGCCCTAAAACTGACAATCTACCCACAAATGTGAACTGACGTTCAAAAATAAAACATTTGAAAACGGACCATTTTTCACCTTTCTGCAGCATGACGTAATGGGGGGGTGTTATCTCTTTTGTCAAAAATCACCTGTTTTTGCTTGAACATTAAATGCCTCCAAATGGTATTTAATTCACTTCCCGGGCCCCTGGAAGCATGAAAATAACTTTAAACATGCTAATTTTAGCTCTAAAACTGATGATCTACCTACAAATGTGAACTGACGTTCAAAAATAAAACATTTGAAAACGGACCATTTTTCACCTTTCTGAAGCATCACGTAATGGGGGGGTGTTATCTCTTTTGTCAAAAATCACCTGTTTTTGCTTGAACATTAAATGCCTCCAAATGGTATTTAATTCACTTCCCGGGGTGAAGAAACACTTTTTGAGACCTCAGAGTGAGTAAATTGGCCATTTTCAAACACTTGTAACCATTCCACAAATCTTGTGTTTTGGGCCCCTCGAAGCATGAAAATCACTTTAAACATGCTAATTTTAGCTCTAAAACTGATGATCTACCTAAAAATGTGAACTGACGTTAAAAAATAAAACATTTGAAAACGGACCATTTTTCACCTTTCTGCAGCATGACGTAATGGGGGGGTGTTATCTCTTTTGTCAAAAATCACCTGTTTTTGCTTGAACATTAAATGCCTCCAAATGGTATTTAATTCACTTCCCGGGCCCCTGGAAGCATGAAAATCACTTTAAACATGCTAATTTTAGCTCTAAAACTGATGATCTACCTACAAATGTGAACTGACTTTCAAAAATAAAACATTTGAATACGGACAATTTTTCACCTTTCTGAAGCATGGCGTAATGGGGGTGTGTTATCTCTTTTGTCAAAAATCACCTGTTTTTGCTTGAACATTAAATGCCTCCAAATGGTATTTAATTCACTTCCCGGGCCCCTGGAAGCATGAAAATCACTTTAAACATGCTAATTTTAGCTCTAAAACTGATGATCTACCTACAAATGTGAACTGACGTTCAAAAATAAAACATTTGAAAACGGACCATTTTTCACCTTTCTGAAGCATGACGTAATAGGGGGGTGTTATCTCTTTTGTCAAAAATCACCTGTTTTTGCTTGATCATTAAATGCCTACAAATGGTATTTAATTCACTTCCCGGGGTGAAGAAACACTTTTTGAGACCTCAGAGTGAGTAAATTGGCCATTTTCATGCACTTTTAACCATTCCACAAATCTTGTGTTTTGGGCCCCTGGAAGCATGAAAATCACTTTAAACATGCTAATTTTAGCTCTAAAACTGATGATCTACCTACAAATGTGAACTGACGTTAAAAAATAAAACATTTGAAAATGGACCATTTTTCACCTTTCTGCAGTATGACGTAATGGGGGGGGGTGTTATCTCTTTTGTCAAAAATCACCTGTTTTTGCTTGAATATTAAATGCCTCCAAATGGTATTTAATTCACTTCCCGGGCCCCTGGAAGCATGAAAATCACTTTAAACATGCTAATTTTAGCTCTAAAACTGATGATCTACCTACAAATGTGAACAGACTTTCAAAAATAAAACATTTGAAAACGGACAATTTTTCACCTTTCTGAAGCATGGCGTAATGGGGGGGTGTTATCTCTTTTGTCAAAAATCACCTGTTTTTGATTGAACATTAAATGCCTCCAAATGGTATTTAATTCACTTCCCGGGCCCCTGGAAGCATGAAAATCACTTTAAACATGCTAATTTTAGCTCTAAAACTGACGATCTACCTACAAATGGGAACTGACGTTCAAAAATAAAACATTTGAAAACGGACCATTTTTCACCTTTCTGAAGCATGACGTAATGGGGGGTGTTATCTCTTTTGTCAAAAATCACCTGTTTTTGCTTGAACATTAAATGCCTACAAATGGTATTTAATCCACTTCCCGGGGTGAAGAAACACTTTTTGAGACCTCAGAGTGAGTAAATTGGCCATTTTCATGCACTTTTAACCATTCCACAAATCTTGTGTTTTGGGCCCCTGGAAGCATGAAAATCACTTTAAACATGCTAATTTTAGCTCTAAAACTGATGATCTACCTACAAATGTGAACTGACGTTAAAAAATAAAACATTTGAAAACGGACCATTTTTCACCTTTCTGCAGCATGACGTAATGGGGGGGGTGTTATCTCTTTTGTCAAAAATCACCTGTTTTTGCTTGAACATTAAATGCCTCCAAATGGTATTTAATTCACTTCCCGGGCCCCTGGAAGCATGAAAATCACTTTAAACATGCTAATTTTAGCTCTAAAACTGATGATCTACCTACAAATGTGAACTGACGTTCAAAAATAAAACATTTGAAAACGGACCATTTTTCACCTTTCTGAAGCATGACGTAATGGGGGGGTGTTATCTCTTTTGTCAAAAATCACCTGTTTTTGCTTGAGCATTAAATGCCTTCAAATGGTATTTAATTCACTTCCCGGGGTGAAGAAACACTTTTTGAGACCTCAGAGTGAGTAAATTTGCCATTTTCATGCACTTTTAACCATTCCACAAATCTTGTGTTTTGGACCCCTGGAAGCATGAAAATCACTTTAAACATGCTAATTTTAGCTCTAAAACTGATGATCTACCTACAAATGTGAACTGACGTTAAAAAATCAAACATTTGAAAACGGACCATTTTTCACCTTTCTGCAGCATGACGTAATGGGGGGGGGTGTTATCTCTTTTGTCAAAAATCACCTGTTTTTGCTTGAACATTAAATGCCTCCAAATGGTATTTAATTCACTTCCCGGGCCCCTGGAAGCATGAAAATCACTTTAAACATGCTAATTTTAGCTCTAAAACTGATGATCTACCTATAAATGTGAACTGATGTTCAAAAATAAAACATTTGAAAACGGACCATTTTTCACCTCTCTGCAGCATGACGTAATGGGGGGGTGTTATCTCTTTTGTCAAAAATCACCTGTTTTTGCTTGAACATTAAATGCCTCCAAATGGTATTTAATTCACTTCCCGGGCCCCTGGAAGCATGAAAATCACTTTAAACATGCTAATTTTGGCCCTAAAACTGACAATCTACCCACAAATGTGAACTGAAGTTCAAAAATAAAACATTTGAAAACGGACCATTTTTCACCTTTCTGAAGCATGACGTAATGGGGGGGTGTTATCTCTTTTGTCAAAAATCACCTGTTTTTGCTTGTACATTAAATGCCTACAAATGGTATTTAATTCACTTCCCGGGGTGAAGAAACACTTTTTGAGACCTCAGAGTGAGTAAATTGGCCATTTTCATGCACTTTTAACCATTCCACAAATCTTGTGTTTTGGGCCCCTGGAAGCATGAAAATCACTTTAAACATGCTAATTTTAGCTCTAAAACTGATGATCTACCTACAAATGTGAACTGACGTTAAAAAATAAAACATTTTAAAACGGACTATTTTTCACCTTTCTGCAGCATGACGTAATGGGGGGGTGTTATCTATTTTGTCAAAAATCACCTGTTTTTGCTTGAACATTAAATGCCTCCAAATGGTATTTAATTCACTTCCCGGGCCCCTGGAAGCATGAAAATCACTTTAAACATGCTAATTTTAGCTCTAAAACTGATGATCTACCTATAAATGTGAACTGACGTTCAAAAATAAAACATTTGAAAACGGACCATTTTTCACCTCTCTGAAGCATCACGTAATGGGGGGGTGTTATCTCTTTTGTCAAAAATCACCTGTTTTTGCTTGAACATTAAATGCCTCCAAATGGTATTTAATTCACTTCCCGGGGTGAAGAAACACTTTTTGAGACCTCAGAGTGAGTAAATTGGCCATTTTCATGCACTTGTAACCATTCCACAAATCTTGTGTTTTGGGCCCCTGGAAGCATGAAAATCACTTTAAACATGCTAATTTTAGCTCTAAAACTGATGATCTACCTACAAATGTGAACTGACGTTAAAAAATAAAACATTTGAAAACTGACCATTTTTCACCTTTCTGCAGCATGACGTAATGGGGGGGTGTTATCTCTTTTGTCAAAAATCACCTGTTTTTGCTTGAATATTAAATGCCTCCAAATGGTATTTAATTCACTTCCCGGGCCCCTGGAAGCATGAAAATCACTTTAAACATGCTAATTTTAGCTCTAAAACTGATGATCTACCTACAAATGTGAGCTGACGTTAAAAAATAAAACATTTGAAAACGGACCATTTTTCACCTTTCTGCAGCATGACGTAATGGGGGGGTGTTATCTCTTTTGTCAAAAATCACCTGTTTTTGTTTGAACATTAAATGCCTCCAAATGGTATTTAATTCACTTCCCGGGGTGAAGAAACACTTTTTGAGACCTCAGAGTGAGTAAATTGGCCATTTTCATGCACTTTTAACCATTCCACAAATCTTGTGTTTTGGGCCCCTGGAAGCATGAAAATCACTTTAAACATGCTAATTTTTGCTCTAAATCTGATGATCTACCTACAAATGTGAACTGACGTTAAAAAACTAAAACATTTGAAAACGGACCATTTTTCACCTTTCTGCAGTATGACGTAATGGGGGGGGGTGTTATCTCTTTTGTCAAAAATCACCTGTTTTTGCTTGAACATTAAATGCCTCCAAATGGTATTTAATTCACTTCCCGGGCCCCTGGAAGCATGAAAATCACTTTAAACATGCTAATTTTGGCCCTAAAACTGACAATCTACCCACAAATGTGAACTGACGTTCAAAAATAAAACATTTGAACACGGACAATTTTTCACCTTTCTGAAGCATGGCGTAATGGGGGGGTGTTATCTCTTTTGTCAAAAATCACCTGTTTTTGATTGAACATTAAATGCCTCCAAATGGTATTTAATTCACTTCCCGGGCCCCTGGAAGCATGAAAATCACTTTAAACATGCTAATTTTTGCCCTAAAACTGACAATCTACCCACAAATGTGAACTGACGTTCAAAAATAAAACATTTGAAAACGGACCATTTTTTACCTTTCTGCAGCATGACGTAATGGGGGGGTGTTATCTCTTTTGTCAAAAATCACCTGTTTTTGCTTGAACATTAAATGCCTCCAAATGGTATTTAATTCACTTCCCGGGCCCCTGGAAGCATGAAAATAACTTTAAACATGCTAATTTTAGCTCTAAAACTGATGATCTACCTACAAATGTGAACTGACGTTCAAAAATAAAACATTTGAAAACGGACCATTTTTCACCTTTCTGAAGCATCACGTAATGGGGGGGGTGTTATCTCTTTTGTCAAAAATCACCTGTTTTTGCTTGAACATTAAATGCCTCCAAATGGTATTTAATTCACTTCCCGGGGTGAAGAAACACTTTTTGAGACCTCAGAGTGAGTAAATTGGCCATTTTCAAACACTTGTAACCATTCCACAAATCTTGTGTTTTGGGCCCCTCGAAGCATGAAAATCACTTTAAACATGCTAATTTTAGCTCTAAAACTGATGATCTACCTAAAAATGTGAACTGACGTTAAAAAATAAAACATTTGAAAACGGACCATTTTTCACCTTTCTGCAGCATGACGTAATGGGGGGGTGTTATCTCTTTTGTCAAAAATCACCTGTTTTTGCTTGAACATTAAATGCCTCCAAATGGTATTTAATTCACTTCCCGGGCCCCTGGAAGCATGAAAATCACTTTAAACATGCTAATTTTAGCTCTAAAACTGATGATCTACCTACAAATGTGAACTGACTTTCAAAAATAAAACATTTGAATACGGACAATTTTTCACCTTTCTGAAGCATGGCGTAATGGGGGTGTGTTATCTCTTTTGTCAAAAATCACCTGTTTTTGCTTGAACATTAAATGCCTCCAAATGGTATTTAATTCACTTCCCGGGCCCCTGGAAGCATGAAAATCACTTTAAACATGCTAATTTTAGCTCTAAAACTGATGATCTACCTACAAATGTGAACTGACGTTCAAAAATAAAACATTTGAAAACGGACCATTTTTCACCTTTCTGAAGCATGACGTAATAGGGGGGTGTTATCTCTTTTGTCAAAAATCACCTGTTTTTGCTTGATCATTAAATGCCTACAAATGGTATTTAATTCACTTCCCGGGGTGAAGAAACACTTTTTGAGACCTCAGAGTGAGTAAATTGGCCATTTTCATGCACTTTTAACCATTCCACAAATCTTGTGTTTTGGGCCCCTGGAAGCATGAAAATCACTTTAAATATGCTAATTTTAGCTCTAAAACTGATGATCTACCTACAAATGTGAACTGACGTTAAAAAATAAAACATTTGAAAATGGACCATTTTTCACCTTTCTGCAGCATGACGTAATGGGGGAGGGGGTGTTATCTCTTTTGTCAAAAATCACCTGTTTTTGCTTGAACATTAAATGCCTCCAAATGGTATTTAATTCACTTCCCGGGCCCCTGGAAGCATGAAAATCACTTTAAACATGCTAATTTTGGCCCTAAAACTGACAATCTACCCACAAATGTGAACTGACGTTCAAAAATAAAACATTTGAAAACGGACAATTTTTCACCTTTCTGAAGCATGGCGTAATGGGGGGGTGTTATCTCTTTTGTCAAAAATCACCTGTTTTTGATTGAACATTAAATGCCTCCAAATGGTATTTAATTCACTTCCCGGGCCCCTGGAAGCATGAAAATCACTTTAAACATGCTAATTTTGGCCCTAAAACTGACAATCTACCCACAAATGTGAACTGACGTTCAAAAATAAAACATTTGAAAACGGACCATTTTTCACCTTTCTGAAGCATGACGTAATGGGGGGGTGTTATCTCTTTTGTCAAAAATCACCTGTTTTTGCTTGTACATTAAATGCCTACAAATGGTATTTAATTCACTTCCCGGGGTGAAGAAACACTTTTTGAGACCTCAGAGTGAGTAAATTGGCCATTTTCATGCACTTTTAAACATTCCACAAATCTTGTGTTTTGGGCCCCTGGAACCATGAAAATCACTTTAAACATGCTAATTTTAGCTCTAAAACTGATGATTTACCTACAAATGTGAACTGACGTTAAAAAATAAAACATTTTAAAACTGACTATTTTTCACCTTTCTGCAGCATGACGTAATGGGGGGGTGTTATCTATTTTGTCAAAAATCACCTGTTTTTGCTTGAACATTAAATGCCTCCAAATGGTATTTAATTCACTTCCCGGGCCCCTGGAAGCATGAAAATCACTTTAAACATGCTAATTTTAGCTCTAAAACTGATGATCTACCTATAAATGTGAACTGACGTTCAAAAATAAAACATTTGAAAACGGACCATTTTTCACCTCTCTGCAGCATGACGTAATGGGGGGGTGTTATCTCTTTTGTCAAAAATCACCTGTTTTTGCTTGAACATTAAATGCCTCCAAATGGTATTTAATTCACTTCCCGGGCCCCTGGAAGCATGAAAATCACTTTAAACATGCTAATTTTGGCCCTAAAACTGACAATCGACCCACAAATGTGAACTGAAGTTCAAAAATAAAACATTTGAAAACGGACCATTTTTCACCTTTCTGAAGCATGACGTAATGGGGGGGTGTTATCTCTTTTGTCAAAAATCACCTGTTTTTGCTTGTACATTAAATGCCTACAAATGGTATTTAATTCACTTCCCGGGGTGAAGAAACACTTTTTGAGACCTCAGAGTGAGTAAATTGGCCATTTTCATGCACTTTTAACCATTCCACAAATCTTGTGTTTTGGGCCCCTGGAAGCATGAAAATCACTTTAAACATGCTAATTTTAGCTCTAAAACTGATGATCTACCTACAAATGTGAACTGACGTTAAAAAATAAAACATTTTAAAACGGACTATTTTTCACCTTTCTGCAGCATGACGTAATGGGGGGGTGTTATCTATTTTGTCAAAAATCACCTGTTTTTGCTTGAACATTAAATGCCTCCAAATGGTATTTAATTCACTTCCCGGGCCCCTGGAAGCATGAAAATCACTTTAAACATGCTAATTTTAGCTCTAAAACTGATGATCTACCTATAAATGTGAACTGACGTTCAAAAATAAAACATTTAAAACGGACCATTTTTCACCTCTCTGAAGCATCACGTAATGGGGGGGTGTTATCTCTTTTGTCAAAAATCACCTGTTTTTGCTTGAACATTAAATGCCTCCAAATGGTATTTAATTCACTTCCCGGGGTGAAGAAACACTTTTTGAGACCTCAGAGTGAGTAAATTGGCCATTTTCATGCACTTGTAACCATTCCACAAATCTTGTGTTTTGGGCCCCTGGAAGCATGAAAATCACTTTAAACATGCTAATTTTAGCTCTAAAACTGATGATCTACCTACAAATGTGAACTGACGTTAAAAAATAAAACATTTGAAAACTGACCATTTTTCACCTTTCTGCAGCATGACGTAATGGGGGGGTGTTATCTCTTTTGTCAAAAATCACCTGTTTTTGCTTCAATATTAAATGCCTCCAAATGGTATTTAATTCACTTCCCGGGCCCCTGGAAGCATGAAAATCACTTTAAACATGCTAATTTTAGCTCTAAAACTGATGATCTACCTACAAATGTGAGCTGACGTTAAAAAATAAAACATTTGAAAACGGACCATTTTTCACCTTTCTGCAGCATGACGTAATGGGGGGGTGTTATCTCTTTTGTCAAAAATCACCTGTTTTTGCTTGAACATTAAATGCCTCCAAATGGTATTTAATTCACTTCCCGGGGTGAAGAAACACTTTTTGAGACCTCAGAGTGAGTAAATTGGCCATTTTCATGCACTTTTAACCATTCCACAAATCTTGTGTTTTGGGCCCCTGGAAGCATGAAAATCACTTTAAACATGCTAATTTTAGCTCTAAATCTGATGATCTACCTACAAATGTGAACTGACGTTAAAAAACTAAAACATTTGAAAACGGACCATTTTTCACCTTTCTGCAGTATGACGTAATGGGGGGGGGGGGTGTTATCTCTTTTGTCAAAAATCACCTGTTTTTGCTTGAACATTAAATGCCTCCAAATGGTATTTAATTCACTTCCCGGGCCCCTGGAAGCATGAAAATCACTTTAAACATGCTAATTTTGGCCCTAAAACTGACAATCTACCCACAAATGTGAACTGACGTTCAAAAATAAAACATTTGAACACGGACAATTTTTCACCTTTCTGAAGCATGGCGTAATGGGGGGGTGTTATCTCTTTTGTCAAAAATCACCTGTTTTTGATTGAACATTAAATGCCTCCAAATGGTATTTAATTCACTTCCCGGGCCCCTGGAAGCATGAAAATCACTTTAAACATGCTAATTTTGGCCCTAAAACTGACAATCTACCCACAAATGTGAACTGACGTTCAAAAATAAAACATTTGAAAACGGACCATTTTTCACCTTTCTGCAGCATGACGTAATGGGGGGGTGTTATCTCTTTTGTCAAAAATCACCTGTTTTTGCTTGAACATTAAATGCCTCCAAATGGTATTTAATTCACTTCCCGGGCCCCTGGAAGCATGAAAATAACTTTAAACATGCTAATTTTAGCTCTAAAACTGATGATCTACCTACAAATGTGAACTGACGTTCAAAAATAAAACATTTGAAAACGGACCATTTTTCACCTTTCTGAAGCATCACGTAATGGGGGGGTGTTATCTCTTTTGTCAAAAATCACCTGTTTTTGCTTGAACATTAAATGCCTCCAAATGGTATTTAATTCACTTCCCGGGGTGAAGAAACACTTTTTGAGACCTCAGAGTGAGTAAATTGGCCATTTTCAAACACTTGTAACCATTCCACAAATCTTGTGTTTTGGGCCCCTCGAAGCATGAAAATCACTTTAAACATGCTAATTTTAGCTCTAAAACTGATGATCTACCTAAAAATGTGAACTGACGTTAAAAAATAAAACATTTGAAAACGGACCATTTTTCACCTTTCTGCAGCATGACGTAATGGGGGGGTGTTATCTCTTTTGTCAAAAATCACCTGTTTTTGCTTGAACATTAAATGCCTCCAAATGGTATTTAATTCACTTCCTGGGCCCCTGGAAGCATGAAAATCACTTTAAACATGCTAATTTTAGCTCTAAAACTGATGATCTACCTACAAATGTGAACTGACGTTCAAAAATAAAACATTTGAAAACGGACCATTTTTCACCTTTCTGAAGCATGACGTAATAGGGGGGTGTTATCTCTTTTGTCAAAAATCACCTGTTTTTGCTTGATCATTAAATGCCTACAAATGGTATTTAATTCACTTCCCGGGGTGAAGAAACACTTTTTGAGACCTCAGAGTGAGTAAATTGGCCATTTTCATGCACTTTTAACCATTCCACAAATCTTGTGTTTTGGGCCCCTGGAAGCATGAAAATCACTTTAAACATGCTAATTTTAGCTCTAAAACTGATGATCTACCTACAAATGTGAACTGACGTTAAAAAATAAAACATTTGAAAATGGACCATTTTTCACCTTTCTGCAGCATGACGTAATGGGGGGGGGGTGTTATCTCTTTTGTCAAAAATCACCTGTTTTTGCTTGAACATTAAATGCCTCCAAATGGTATTTAATTCACTTCCCGGGCCCCTGGAAGCATGAAAATCACTTTAAACATGCTAATTTTGGCCCTAAAACTGACAATCTACCCACAAATGTGAACTGACGTTCAAAAATAAAACATTTGAAAACGGACAATTTTTCACCTTTCTGAAGCATGGCGTAATGGGGGGGTGTTATCTCTTTTGTCAAAAATCACCTGTTTTTGATTGAACATTAAATGCCTCCAAATGGTATTTAATTCACTTCCCGGGCCCCTGGAAGCATGAAAATCACTTTAAACATGCTAATTTTGGCCCTAAAACTGACAATCTACCCACAAATGTGAACTGACGTTCAAAAATAAAACATTTGAAAACGGACCATTTTTCACCTTTCTGAAGCATGACGTAATGGGGGGGTGTTATCTCTTTTGTCAAAAATCACCTGTTTTTGCTTGTACATTAAATGCCTACAAATGGTATTTAATTCACTTCCCGGGGTGAAGAAACACTTTTTGAGACCTCAGAGTGAGTAAATTGGCCATTTTCATGCACTTTTAAACATTCCACAAATCTTGTGTTTTGGGCCCCTGGAACCATGAAAATCACTTTAAACATGCTAATTTTAGCTCTAAAACTGATGATTTACCTACAAATGTGAACTGACGTTAAAAAATAAAACATTTTAAAACTGACTATTTTTCACCTTTCTGCAGCATGACGTAATGGGGGGGTGTTATCTATTTTGTCAAAAATCACCTGTTTTTGCTTGAACATTAAATGCCTCCAAATGGTATTTAATTCACTTCCCGGGCCCCTGGAAGCATGAAAATCACTTCAAACATGCTAATTTTAGCTCTAAAACTGATGATCTACCTATAAATGTGAACTGACGTTCAAAAATAAAACATTTGAAAACGGACCATTTTTCACCTCTCTGCAGCATGACGTAATGGGGGGGTGTTATCTCTTTTGTCAAAAATCACCTGTTTTTGCTTGAACATTAAATGCCTCCAAATGGTATTTAATTCACTTCCCGGGCCCCTGGAAGCATGAAAATCACTTTAAACATGCTAATTTTGGCCCTAAAACTGACAATCTACCCACAAATGTGAACTGAAGTTCAAAAATAAAACATTTGAAAACGGACCATTTTTCACCTTTCTGAAGCATGACGTAATGGGGGGGTGTTATCTCTTTTGTCAAAAATCACCTGTTTTTGCTTGTACATTAAATGCCTACAAATGGTATTTAATTCACTTCCCGGGGTGAAGAAACACTTTTTGAGACCTCAGAGTGAGTAAATTGGCCATTTTCATGCACTTTTAACCATTCCACAAATCTTGTGTTTTGGGCCCCTGGAAGCATGAAAATCACTTTAAACATGCTAATTTTAGCTCTAAAACTGATGATCTACCTACAAATGTGAACTGACGTTAAAAAATAAAACATTTTAAAACGGACTATTTTTCACCTTTCTGCAGCATGACGTAATGGGGGGGTGTTATCTATTTTGTCAAAAATCACCTGTTTTTGCTTGAACATTAAATGCCTCCAAATGGTATTTAATTCACTTCCCGGGCCCCTGGAAGCATGAAAATCACTTTAAACATGCTAATTTTAGCTCTAAAACTGATGATCTACCTATAAATGTGAACTGACGTTCAAAAATAAAACATTTGAAAACGGACCATTTTTCACCTCTCTGAAGCATCACGTAATGGGGGGGTGTTATCTCTTTTGTCAAAAATCACCTGTTTTTGCTTGAACATTAAATGCCTCCAAATGGTATTTAATTCACTTCCCGGGGTGAAGAAACACTTTTTGAGACCTCAGAGTGAGTAAATTGGCCATTTTCATGCACTTGTAACCATTCCACAAATCTTGTGTTTTGGGCCCCTGGAAGCATGAAAATCACTTTAAACATGCTAATTTTAGCTCTAAAACTGATGATCTACCTACAAATGTGAACTGACGTTAAAAAATAAAACATTTGAAAACTGACCATTTTTCACCTTTCTGCAGCATGACGTAATGGGGGGGTGTTATCTCTTTTGTCAAAAATCACCTGTTTTTGCTTCAATATTAAATGCCTCCAAATGGTATTTAATTCACTTCCCGGGCCCCTGGAAGCATGAAAATCACTTTAAACATGCTAATTTTAGCTCTAAAACTGATGATCTACCTACAAATGTGAGCTGACGTTAAAAAATAAAACATTTGAAAACGGACCATTTTTCACCTTTCTGCAGCATGACGTAATGGGGGGGTGTTATCTCTTTTGTCAAAAATCACCTGTTTTTGCTTGAACATTAAATGCCTCCAAATGGTATTTAATTCACTTCCCGGGGTGAAGAAACACTTTTTGAGACCTCAGAGTGAGTAAATTGGCCATTTTCATGCACTTTTAACCATTCCACAAATCTTGTGTTTTGGGCCCCTGGAAGCATGAAAATCACTTTAAACATGCTAATTTTAGCTCTAAATCTGATGATCTACCTACAAATGTGAACTGACGTTAAAAAACTAAAACATTTGAAAACGGACCATTTTTCACCTTTCTGCAGTATGACGTAATGGGGGGGGGGTGTTATCTCTTTTGTCAAAAATCACCTGTTTTTGCTTGAACATTAAATGCCTCCAAATGGTATTTAATTCACTTCCCGGGCCCCTGGAAGCATGAAAATCACTTTAAACATGCTAATTTTGGCCCTAAAACTGACAATCTACCCACAAATGTGAACTGACGTTCAAAAATAAAACATTTGAACACGGACAATTTTTCACCTTTCTGAAGCATGGCGTAATGGGGGGGTGTTATCTCTTTTGTCAAAAATCACCTGTTTTTGATTGAACATTAAATGCCTCCAAATGGTATTTAATTCACTTCCCGGGCCCCTGGAAGCATGAAAATCACTTTAAACATGCTAATTTTGGCCCTAAAACTGACAATCTACCCACAAATGTGAACTGACGTTCAAAAATAAAACATTTGAAAACGGACCATTTTTCACCTTTCTGCAGCATGACGTAATGGGGGGGTGTTATCTCTTTTGTCAAAAATCACCTGTTTTTGCTTGAACATTAAATGCCTCCAAATGGTATTTAATTCACTTCCCGGGCCCCTGGAAGCATGAAAATAACTTTAAACATGCTAATTTTAGCTCTAAAACTGATGATCTACCTACAAATGTGAACTGACGTTCAAAAATAAAACATTTGAAAACGGACCATTTTTCACCTTTCTGAAGCATCACGTAATGGGGGGGTGTTATCTCTTTTGTCAAAAATCACCTGTTTTTGCTTGAACATTAAATGCCTCCAAATGGTATTTAATTCACTTCCCGGGGTGAAGAAACACTTTTTGAGACCTCAGAGTGAGTAAATTGGCCATTTTCAAACACTTGTAACCATTCCACAAATCTTGTGTTTTGGGCCCCTCGAAGCATGAAAATCACTTTAAACATGCTAATTTTAGCTCTAAAACTGATGATCTACCTAAAAATGTGAACTGACGTTAAAAAATAAAACATTTGAAAACGGACCATTTTTCACCTTTCTGCAGCATGACGTAATGGGGGGGTGTTATCTCTTTTGTCAAAAATCACCTGTTTTTGCTTGAACATTAAATGCCTCCAAATGGTATTTAATTCACTTCCCGGGCCCCTGGAAGCATGAAAATCACTTTAAACATGCTAATTTTAGCTCTAAAACTGATGATCTACCTACAAATGTGAACTGACGTTCAAAAATAAAACATTTGAAAACGGACCATTTTTCACCTTTCTGAAGCATGACGTAATAGGGGGGTGTTATCTCTTTTGTCAAAAATCACCTGTTTTTGCTTGATCATTAAATGCCTACAAATGGTATTTAATTCACTTCCCGGGGTGAAGAAACACTTTTTGAGACCTCAGAGTGAGTAAATTGGCCATTTTCATGCACTTTTAACCATTCCACAAATCTTGTGTTTTGGGCCCCTGGAAGCATGAAAATCACTTTAAACATGCTAATTTTAGCTCTAAAACTGATGATCTACCTACAAATGTGAACTGACGTTAAAAAATTAAAACATTTGAAAATGGACCATTTTTCACCTTTCTGCAGCATGACGTAATGGGGGGGGGGTGTTATCTCTTTTGTCAAAAATCACCTGTTTTTGCTTGAACATTAAATGCCTCCAAATGGTATTTAATTCACTTCCCGGGCCCCTGGAAGCATGAAAATCACTTTAAACATGCTAATTTTGGCCCTAAAACTGACAATCTACCCACAAATGTGAACTGACGTTCAAAAATAAAACATTTGAAAACGGACAATTTTTCACCTTTCTGAAGCATGGCGTAATGGGGGGGTGTTATCTCTTTTGTCAAAAATCACCTGTTTTTGATTGAACATTAAATGCCTCCAAATGGTATTTAATTCACTTCCCGGGCCCCTGGAAGCATGAAAATCACTTTAAACATGCTAATTTTGGCCCTAAAACTGACAATCTACCCACAAATGTGAACTGACGTTCAAAAATAAAACATTTGAAAACGGACCATTTTTCACCTTTCTGAAGCATGACGTAATGGGGGGGTGTTATCTCTTTTGTCAAAAATCACCTGTTTTTGCTTGTACATTAAATGCCTACAAATGGTATTTAATTCACTTCCCGGGGTGAAGAAACACTTTTTGAGACCTCAGAGTGAGTAAATTGGCCATTTTCATGCACTTTTAAACATTCCACAAATCTTGTGTTTTGGGCCCCTGGAACCATGAAAATCACTTTAAACATGCTAATTTTAGCTCTAAAACTGATGATTTACCTACAAATGTGAACTGACGTTAAAAAATAAAACATTTTAAAACTGACTATTTTTCACCTTTCTGCAGCATGACGTAATGGGGGGGTGTTATCTATTTTGTCAAAAATCACCTGTTTTTGCTTGAACATTAAATGCCTCCAAATGGTATTTAATTCACTTCCCGGGCCCCTGGAAGCATGAAAATCACTTTAAACATGCTAATTTTAGCTCTAAAACTGATGATCTACCTATAAATGTGAACTGACGTTCAAAAATAAAACATTTGAAAACGGACCATTTTTCACCTCTCTGCAGCATGACGTAATGGGGGGGTGTTATCTCTTTTGTCAAAAATCACCTGTTTTTGCTTGTACATTAAATGCCTACAAATGGTATTTAATTCACTTCCCGGGGTGAAGAAACACTTTTTGAGACCTCAGAGTGAGTAAATTGGCCATTTTCATGCACTTTTAACCATTCCACAAATCTTGTGTTTTGGGCCCCTGGAAGCATGAAAATCACTTTAAACATGCTAATTTTAGCTCTAAAACTGATGATCTACCTACAAATGTGAACTGACGTTAAAAAATAAAACATTTGAAAACGGACCATTTTTCACCTTTCTGCAGCATGACGTAATGGGGGGGGGGGTGTTATCTCTTTTGTCAAAAATCACCTGTTTTTGCTTGAACATTAAATGCCTCCAAATGGTATTTAATTCACTTCCCGGGCACCTGGAAGCATGAAAATCACTTTAAACATGCTCATTTTAGCTCTAAAACTGATGATCTACCTACAAATGTGAACTGACGTTCAAAAATAAAACATTTGAAAACGGACCATTTTTCACCGTTCTGAAGCATGACGTAATGGGGGGGTGTTATCTCTTTTGTCAAAAATCACCTGTTTTTGCTTGAACATTAAATGCCTCCAAATGGTATTTAATTCTTTTCCCGGGGTGAAGAAACACTTTTTGAGACCTGAGAGTGAGTAAATTGGCCATTTTCATGCACTTTTAACCATTCCACAAATCTTGTGTTTTGGGCCCCTGGAAGCATGAAAATCACTTTAAACATGCCAATTTTAGCTCTAAAACTGATGATCTACCTACAAATGTGAACTGACGTTAAAAAATAAAACATTTGAAAACGGACCATTTTTTACCTTTCTGCAGCATGACGTAATGGGGGGGTGTTATCTCTTTTGTCAAAAATCACCTGTTTTTGCTTGAACATTAAATGCCTCCAAATGGTATTTAATTCACTTTCCGGGGTGAAGAAACACTTTTTGAGACCTCAGAGTGAGTAAATTGGCCATTTTCATGCACTTTTAACCATTCCACAAATCTTGTGTTTTGGGCCCCTGGAAGCATGAAAATCACTTTAAACATGCTAATTTTAGCTCTAAAACTGATGATCTACCTACAAATCTGAACTGACGTTAAAAAATAAAACATTTGAAAACTGACCATTTTTCACCTTTCTGCAGCATGACGTAATGGGGGGGTGTTATCTCTTTTGTCAAAAATCACCTGTTTTTGCTTGAACATTAAATGCCTCCAAATGGTATTTAATTCACTTCCCGGGGTGAAGAAACACTTTTTGAGACCTCAGAGTGAGTAAATTGGCCATTTTCATGCACTTTTAACCATTCCACAAATCTTGTGTTTTGGGCCCCTGGAAGCATGAAAATCACTTTAAACATGCTAATTTTAGCTCTATAACTGATGATCTACCTACAAATGTGAACTGACGTTATAAAATAAAACATTTGAAAACGGACCATTTTTCAACTTTCTGCAGTATGACGTAATGGGGGGGTGTTATCTCTTTTGTCAAAAATCACCTGTTTTTTCTTGAATATTAAATGCCTCCAAATGGTATTTAATTCACTTCCCGGGCCCCTGGAAGCATGAAAATCACTTTAAACATGCTAATTTTAGCTCTAAAACTGATGATCTACCTACAAATGTGAACTGACTTTCAAAAATAAAACATTTGAAAACAGACAATTTTTCACCTTTCTGAAGCATGGCGTAATGGGGGGGTGTTAGCTCTTTTGTCAAAAATCACCTGTTTTTGATTGAACATTAAATGCCTCCAAATGGTATTTAATTCACTTCCCGGGCCCCTGGAAGCATGAAAATCACTTTAAACATGCTAATTTTAGCTCTAAAACTGACGATCTACCTACAAATGTGAACTGACGTTAAAAAATAAAACATTTGAAAACGGACCATTTTTCACCTTTCTGCAGCATGACGTAATGGGGGGGGGGTGTTATCTCTTTTGTCAAAAATCACCTGTTTTTGCTTGAACATTAAATGCCTCCAAATGGTATTTAATTCACTTCCCGGGCCCCTGGAAGCATGAAAATCACTTTAAACATGCTAATTTTAGCTCTAAAACTGATGATCTACCTATAAATGTGAACTGACGTTCAAAAATAAAACATTTGAAAACGGACCATTTTTCACCTCTCTGAAGCATCACGTAATGGGGGGGGTGTTATCTCTTTTGTCAAAAATCACCTGTTTTTGCTTGAACATTAAATGCCTCCAAATGGTATTTAATTCACTTCCCGGGGTGAAGAAACACTTTTTGAGACCTCAGAGTGAGTAAATTGGCCATTTTCATGCACTTGTAACCATTCCACAAATCTTGTGTTTTGGGCCCCTGGAAGCATGAAAATCACTTTAAACATGCTAATTTTAGCTCTAAAACTGATGATCTACCTACAAATGTGAACTGACGTTAAAAAATAAAACATTTGAAAACGGACCATTTTTCACCTTTCTGCAGCATGACGTAATGGGGGGGGTGTTATCTCTTTTGTCAAAAATCACCTGTTTTTGCTTGAACATTAAATGCCTCCAAATGGTATTTAATTCACTTCCCGGGCCCCTGGAAGCATGAAAATCACTTTAAACATGCTAATTTTAGCTCTAAAACTGATGATCTACCTACAAATGTGAACTGACTTTCAAAAATAAAACATTTGAAAACGGACAATTTTTCACCTTTCTGAAGCATGGCGTAATGGGGGGGTGTTATCTCTTTTGTCAAAAATCACCTGTTTTTGCTTGAACATTAAATGCCTCCAAATGGTATTTAATTCACTTCCCGGGCCCCTGGAAGCATGAAAATCACTTTAAACATGCAAATTTTAGCTCTAAAACTGATGATCTACCTACAAATGTGAACTGACGTTCAAAAAAAAAACATTTGAAAACGGACCATTTTTCACCTTTCTGAAGCATGACGTAATGGGGGGGTGTTATCTCTTTTGTCAAAAATCACCTGTTTTTGCTTGAACATTAAATGCCTCCAAATGGTATTTAATTCACTTCCCGGGGTGAAGAAACACTTTTTGAGACCTCAGAGTGAGTAAATTGGCCATTTTCATGCACTTTTAACCATTCCACAAATCTTGTGTTTTGGGCCCCTGGAAGCATGAAAATCACTTTAAACATGCTAATTTTAGCTCTAAAACTGATGATCTACCTACAAATGTGAACTGACGTTAAAAAATAAAACATTTGAAAACTGACCATTTTTCACCTTTCTGCAGCATGACGTAATGGGGGGGTGTTATCTCTTTAGTCAAAAATCACCTGTTTTTGCTTGAATATTAAATGCCTCCAAATGGTTTTTAATTCACTTCCCGGGCCCCTGGAAGCATGAAAATCACTTTAAACATGCTAATTTTAGCTCTAAAACTGATGATCTACCTACAAATGTGAACTGACGTTCAAAAACTAAAACATTTGAAAACGGACCATTTTTCACCTTTCTGAAGCATCACGTAATGGGGGTGGTTTTATCTCTTTTGTCAAAAATCACCTGTTTTTGCTTGAACATTAAATGCCTCCAAATGGTATTTAATTCACTTCCCGGGCCCCTGGAAGCATGAAAATCACTTTAAACATGCTAATTTTAGCTCTAAAACTGATGATCTACCTACAAATGTGAACTGACTTTCAAAAATAAAACATTTGAAAACGGACCATTTTTCACCTTTCTGCAGCATGACGTAATGGGGGGGGGGGTGTTATCTCTTTTGTCAAAAATCACCTGTTTTTGCTTGAACATTAAATGCCTCCAAATGGTATTTAATTCACTTCCCGGGCACCTGGAAGCATGAAAATCACTTTAAACATGCTCATTTTAGCTCTAAAACTGATGATCTACCTACAAATGTGAACTGACGTTCAAAAATAAAACATTTGAAAACGGACCATTTTTCACCGTTCTGAAGCATGACGTAATGGGGGGGTGTTATCTCTTTTGTCAAAAATCACCTGTTTTTGCTTGAACATTAAATGCCTCCAAATGGTATTTAATTCTTTTCCCGGGGTGAAGAAACACTTTTTGAGACCTCAGAGTGAGTAAATTGGCCATTTTCATGCACTTTTAACCATTCCACAAATCTTGTGTTTTGGGCCCCTGGAAGCATGAAAATCACTTTAAACATGCCAATTTTAGCTCTAAAACTGATGATCTACCTACAAATGTGAACTGACGTTAAAAAATAAAACATTTGAAAACGGACCATTTTTTACCTTTCTGCAGCATGACGTAATGGGGGGTGTTATCTCTTTTGTCAAAAATCACCTGTTTTTGCTTGAACATTAAATGCCTCCAAATGGTATTTAATTCACTTTCCGGGGTGAAGAAACACTTTTTGAGACCTCAGAGTGAGTAAATTGGCCATTTTCATGCACTTTTAACCATTCCACAAATCTTGTGTTTTGGGCCCCTGGAAGCATGAAAATCACTTTAAACATGCTAATTTTAGCTCTAAAACTGATGATCTACCTACAAATGTGAACTGACGTTAAAAAATAAAACATTTGAAAACGGACCATTTTTCACCTTTCTGCAGCATGACGTAATGGGGGGGTGTTATCTCTTTTGTCAAAAATCACCTGTTTTTGCTTGAACATTAAATGCCTCCAAATGGTATTTAATTCACTTCCCGGGGTGAAGAAACACTTTTTGAGACCTCAGAGTGAGTAAATTGGCCATTTTCATGCACTTTTAACCATTCCACAAATCTTGTGTTTTGGGCCCCTGGAAGCATGAAAATCACTTTAAACATGCTAATTTTAGCTCTATAACTGATGATCTACCTACAAATGTGAACTGACGTTATAAAATAAAACATTTGAAAACGGACCATTTTTCAACTTTCTGCAGTATGACGTAATGGGGGGGTGTTATCTCTTTTGTCAAAAATCACCTGTTTTTTCTTGAATATTAAATGCCTCCAAATGGTATTTAATTCACTTCCCGGGCCCCTGGAAGCATGAAAATCACTTTAAACATGCTAATTTTAGCTCTAAAACTGATGATCTACCTACAAATGTGAACTGACTTTCAAAAATAAAACATTTGAAAACGGACAATTTTTCACCTTTCTGAAGCATGGCGTAATGGGGGGGGGTGTTATCTCTTTTGTCAAAAATCACCTGTTTTTGATTGAACATTAAATGCCTCCAAATGGTATTTAATTCACTTCCCGGGCCCCTGGAAGCATGAAAATCACTTTAAACATGCTAATTTTAGCTCTAAAACTGACGATCTACCTACAAATGTGAACTGACGTTCAAAAATAAAACATTTGAAAACGGACAATTTTTCACCTTTCTGAAGCATGGCGTAATGGGGGGGTGTTATCTCTTTTGTCAAAAATCACCTGTTTTTGATTGAACATTAAATGCCTCCAAATGGTATTTAATTCACTTCCCGGGCCCCTGGAAGCATGAAAATCACTTTAAACATGCTAATTTTAGCTCTAAAACTGACGATCTACCTACAAATGTGAACTGACGTTAAAAAATAAAACATTTGAAAACGGACCATTTTTCACCTTTCTGCAGCATGACATAATGGGGGGGTGTTATCTCTATTGTCAAAAATCACCTGTTTTTGCTTGAACATTAAATGCCTCCAAATGGTATTTAATTCACTTCCCGGGCCCCTGGAAGCATGAAAATCACTTTAAACATGCTAATTTTAGCTCTAAAACTGATGATCTACCTACAAATGTGAACTGACGTTAAAAAATCAAACATTTGAAAACGGAACATTTTTCACCTTTCTGCAGCATGACGTAATGGGGGGGGGTGTTATCTCTTTTGTCAAAAATCACCTGTTTTTGCTTGAACATTAAATGCCTCCAAATGGTATTTAATTCACTTCCCGGGGTGAAGAAACACTTTTTGAGACCTCAGAGTGAGTAAATTGGCCATTTTCATGCACTTTTAACCATTCCACAAATCTTGTGTTTTTGGGCCCCTGGAAGCATGAAAATCACTTTAAACATGCTAATTTTAGCTCTAAAACTGATGATCTACCTACAAATGTGAACTGACGTTAAAAAATAAAACATTTGAAAACGGACCATTTTTCACCTTTCTGCAGCATGACGTAATGGGGGGGTGCTATCTCTTTTGTCAAAAATCACCTGTTTTTGCTTGAACAGTAAATGCCTCCAAATGGTATTTAATTCACTTCCCGGGCCCCTGGAAGCATGAAAATCACTTTAAACATGCTAATTTTAGCTCTAAAACTGATGATCTACCTACAAATGTGAACTGACTTTCAAAAATAAAACATTTGAAAACGGACAATTTTTCACCTTTCTGAAGCATGACGTAATGGGGGTGTTATCTCTTTTGTCAAAAATCACCTGTTTTTGCTTGAACATTAAATGCCTCCAAATGGTATTTAATTCACTTCCCGGGCCCCTGGAAGCATGAAAATCACTTTAAACATGCTAATTTTAGCTCTAAAACTGATGATCTACCTACAAATGTGAACTGACGTTCAAAAATAAAACATTTGAAAACGGACCATTTTTCACCTTTCTGCAGCATGACGTAATGGGGGGTGTTATCTCTTTTGTCAAAAATCACCTGTTTTTGCTTGAACATTAAATGCCTCCAAATGGTATTTAATTCACTTCCCGGGCCCCTGGAAGCATGAAAATCACTTTAAACATGCTAATTTTAGCTCTAAAACTGATGATCTACCTACAAATGTGAACTGACGTTCAAAAATAAAACATTTGAAAACGGACCATTTTTCACCTTTCTGAAGCATGACGTAATGGGGGGGTGTTATCTCTTTTGTCAAAAATCACCTGTTTTTGCTTGAACATTAAATGCCTACAAATGGTATTTAATTCACTTCCCGGGTGAAGAAACACTTTTTGAGACCTCAGAGTGAGTAAATTGGCCATTTTCATGCACTTTTAACCATTCCACAAATCTTGTGTTTTGGGCCCCTGGAAGCATGAAAATCACTTTAAACAAGCTAATTTTAGCTTTAAAACTGATGATCTACCTACAAATGTGAACTGACGTTAAAAAATAAAACATTTGAAAACGGACCATTTTTCACCTTTCTGCAGCATGACGTAATGGGGGGGGTGTTATCTCTTTTGTCAAAAATCACCTGTTTTTGCTTGAACATTAAATGACTCCAAATGGTATTAAATTCACTTCCCGGGCACCTGGAAGCATGAAAATCACTTTAAACATGCTAATTTTAGCTCTAAAACTGATGATCTACCTACAAATGTGAACTGACGTTCAAAAATAAAACATTTGAAAACTGACCATTTTTCACCTTTCTGAAGCATGGCGTAATGGGTGGGTGTTATCTCTTTTGTCAAAAATCACCTGTTTTTGCTTGAACATTAAATGCCTCCAAATGGTATTTAATTCACTTCCCGGGGTGAAGAAACACTTTTTGAGACCTCAGAGTGAGTAAATTGGCCATTTTCATGCACTTTTAACCATTCCACAAATCTTGTGTTTTGGGCCCCTGGAAGCATGAAAATCACTTTAAACATGCTAATTTTAGCTCTAAAACTGATGATCTACCTACAAATGTGAACTGACGTTAAAAAATAAAACATTTTAAAACGGACCATTTTTCACCTTTCTGCAGCATGACGTAATGGGGGGTGTTATCTATTTTGTCAAAAATCACCTGTTTTTGCTTGAACATTAAATGCCTCCAAATGGTATTTAATTCACTTCCCGGGCCCCTGGAAGCATGAAAATCACTTTAAACATGCTAATTTTAGCTCTAAAACTGATGATCTACCTATAAATGTGAACTGACGTTCAAAAATAAAACATTTGAAAACGGACCATTTTTCACCTTTCTGCAGCATGACGTAATGGGGGGTGTTATCTCTTTTGTCAAAAATCACCTGTTTTTGCTTGAACATTAAATGCCTCCAAATGGTATTTAATTCACTTCCCGGGCCCCTGGAAGCATGAAAATCACTTTAAACATGCTAATTTTAGCTCTAAAACTGATGATCTACCTACAAATGTGAACTGACGTTCAAAAATAAAACATTTGAAAACGGACCATTTTTCACCTTTCTGAAGCATGACGTAATGGGGGGGTGTTATCTCTTTTGTCAAAAATCACCTGTTTTTGCTTGAACATTAAATGCCTCCAAATGGTATTTAATTCACTTCCCGGGGTGAAGAAACACTTTTTGAGACCTCAGAGTGAGTAAATTGGCCATTTTCATGCACTTTTAACCATTCCACAAATCTTGTGTTTTGGACCCCTGGAAGCATGAAAATCACTTTAAACATGCTAATTTTAGCTCTAAAACTGATGATCTACCTACAAATGTGAACTGACGTTAAAAAATCAAACATTTGAAAACGGACCATTTTTCACCTTTCTGCAGCATGACGTAATGGGGGGGGTGTTATCTCTTTTGTCAAAAATCACCTGTTTTTGCTTGAACATTAAATGCCTCCAAATGGTATTTAATTCAATTCCCGGGGTGAAGAAACACTTTTTGAGACCTCAGAGTGAGTAAATTGGCCATTTTCATGCACTTTTAACTATTCCACAAATCTTGTGCTTTGGGCCCCTGGAAGCATGAAAATCACTTTAAACATGCTAATTTTAGCTCTAAAACTGATGATCTACCTACAAATGTGAACTGACGTTAAAAAATAAAACATTTGAAAACGGACCATTTTTCACCTTTCTGCAGCATGACGTAATGGGGGGGTGCTATCTCTTTTGTCAAAAATCACCTGTTTTTGCTTGAACAGTAAATGCCTCCAAATGGTATTTAATTCACTTCCCGGGCCCCTGGAAGCATGAAAATCACTTTAAACATGCTAATTTTAGCTCTAAAACTGACGATCTACCTACAAATGTGAACTGACTTTCAAAAATAAAACATTTGAAAACGGACAATTTTTCACCTTTCTGAAGCATGACGTAATGGGGGTGTTATCTCTTTTGTTAAAAATCACCTGTTTTTGCTTGAACATTAAATGCCTCCAAATGGTATTTAATTCACTTCCCGGGCCCCTGGAAGCATGAAAATCACTTTAAACATGCTAATTTTAGCTCTAAAACTGATGATCTACCTACAAATGTGAACTGACGTTCAAAAATAAAACATTTGAAAACGGACCATTTTTCACCTTTCTGCAGCATGACGTAATGGGGGGTGTTATCTCTTTTGTCAAAAATCACCTGTTTTTGCTTGAACATTAAATGCCTCCAAATAGTATTTAATTCACTTCCCGGGCCCCTGGAAGCATGAAAATCACTTTAAACATGCTAATTTTAGCTCTAAAACTGATGATCTACCTACAAATGTGAACTGACGTTCAAAAATAAAACATTTGAAAACGGACCATTTTTCACCTTTTTGAAGCATGACGTAATGGGGGGTGTTATCTCTTTTGTCAAAAACTCACCTGTTTTTGCTTGAACATTAAATGCCTACAAATGGTATTTAATTCACTTCCCGGGGTGAAGAAACACTTTTTGAGACCTCAGAGTGAGTACATTGGCCATTTTCATGCACTTTTAACCATTCCACAAATCTTGTGTTTTGGGCCCCTGGAAGCATGAAAATCACTTTAAACATGCTAATTTTAGCTCTATAACTGATGATCTACCTACAAATGTGAACTGACGTTAAAAAATAAAACATTTGAAAACGGACCATTTTTCAACTTTCTGCAGTATGACGTAATGGGGGGGGTGTTATCTCTTTTGTCAAAAATCACCTGTTTTTTCTTGAATATTAAATGCCTCCAAATGGTATTTAATTCACTTCCCGGGCCCCTGGAAGCATGAAAATCACTTTAAACATGCTAATTTTAGCTCTAAAACTGATGATCTACCTACAAATGTGAACTGACTTTCAAAAATAAAACATTTGAAAACGGACAATTTTTCACCTTTCTGAAGCATGGCGTAATGGGGGGTGTTATCTCTTTTGTCAAAAATCACCTGTTTTTGCTTGAACATTAAATGCCTCCAAATGGTATTTAATTCACTTCCCGGGCACCTGGAAGCATGAAAATCACTTTAAACATGCTCATTTTAGCTCTAAAACTGATGATCTACCTACAAATGTGAACTGACGTTCAAAAATAAAACATTTGAAAACGGACCATTTTTCACCGTTCTGAAGCATGACGTAATGGGGGGGGTGTTATCTCTTTTGTCAAAAATCACCTGTTTTTGCTTGAACATTAAATGCCTCCAAATGGTATTTAATTCTTTTCCCGGGGTGAAGAAACACTTTTTGAGACCTCAGAGTGAGTAAATTGGCCATTTTCATGCACTTTTAACCATTCCACAAATCTTGTGTTTTGGGCCCCTGGAAGCATGAAAATCACTTTAAACATGCCAATTTTAGCTCTAAAACTGATGATCTACCTACAAATGTGAACTGACGTTAAAAAATAAAACATTTGAAAACGGACCATTTTTTACCTTTCTGCAGCATGACGTAATGGGGGGTGTTATCTCTTTTGTCAAAAATCACCTGTTTTTGCTTGAACATTAAATGCCTCCAAATGGTATTTAATTCACTTTCCGGGGTGAAGAAACACTTTTTGAGACCTCAGAGTGAGTAAATTGGCCATTTTCATGCACTTTTAACCATTCCACAAATCTTGTGTTTTGGGCCCCTGGAAGCATGAAAATCACTTTAAACATGCTAATTTTAGCTCTAAAACTGATGATCTACCTACAAATGTGAACTGACGTTAAAAAATAAAACATTTGAAAACGGACCATTTTTCACCTTTCTGCAGCATGACGTAATGGGGGGGTGTTATCTCTTTTGTCAAAAATCACCTGTTTTTGCTTGAACATTAAATGCCTCCAAATGGTATTTAATTCACTTCCCGGGGTGAAGAAACACTTTTTGAGACCTCAGAGTGAGTAAATTGGCCATTTTCATGCACTTTTAACCATTCCACAAATCTTGTGTTTTGGGCCCCTGGAAGCATGAAAATCACTTTAAACATGCTAATTTTAGCTCTATAACTGATGATCTACCTACAAATGTGAACTGACGTTATAAAATAAAACATTTGAAAACGGACCATTTTTCAACTTTCTGCAGTATGACGTAATGGGGGGGTGTTATCTCTTTTGTCAAAAATCACCTGTTTTTTCTTGAATATTAAATGCCTCCAAATGGTATTTAATTCACTTCCCGGGCCCCTGGAAGCATGAAAATCACTTTAAACATGCTAATTTTAGCTCTAAAACTGATGATCTACCTACAAATGTGAACTGACTTTCAAAAATAAAACATTTGAAAACGGACAATTTTTCACCTTTCTGAAGCATGGCGTAATGGGGGGGGTGTTATCTCTTTTGTCAAAAATCACCTGTTTTTGATTGAACATTAAATGCCTCCAAATGGTATTTAATTCACTTCCCGGGCCCCTGGAAGCATGAAAATCACTTTAAACATGCTAATTTTAGCTCTAAAACTGACGATCTACCTACAAATGTGAACTGACGTTCAAAAATAAAACATTTGAAAACGGACAATTTTTCACCTTTCTGAAGCATGGCGTAATGGGGGGGTGTTATCTCTTTTGTCAAAAATCACCTGTTTTTGATTGAACATTAAATGCCTCCAAATGGTATTTAATTCACTTCCCGGGCCCCTGGAAGCATGAAAATCACTTTAAACATGCTAATTTTAGCTCTAAAACTGACGATCTACCTACAAATGTGAACTGACGTTAAAAAATAAAACATTTGAAAACGGACCATTTTTCACCTTTCTGCAGCATGACATAATGGGGGGGTGTTATCTCTATTGTCAAAAATCACCTGTTTTTGCTTGAACATTAAATGCCTCCAAATGGTATTTAATTCACTTCCCGGGCCCCTGGAAGCATGAAAATCACTTTAAACATGCTAATTTTAGCTCTAAAACTGATGATCTACCTACAAATGTGAACTGACGTTAAAAAATCAAACATTTGAAAACGGACCATTTTTCACCTTTCTGCAGCATGACGTAATGGGGGGGGTGTTATCTCTTTTGTCAAAAATCACCTGTTTTTGCTTGAACATTAAATGCCTCCAAATGGTATTTAATTCACTTCCCGGGGTGAAGAAACACTTTTTGAGACCTCAGAGTGAGTAAATTGGCCATTTTCATGCACTTTTAACCATTCCACAAATCTTGTGTTTTTGGGCCCCTGGAAGCATGAAAATCACTTTAAACATGCTAATTTTAGCTCTAAAACTGATGATCTACCTACAAATGTGAACTGACGTTTAAAAATAAAACATTTGAAAACGGACCATTTTTCACCTTTCTGCAGCATGACGTAATGGGGGGTGCTATCTCTTTTGTCAAAAATCACCTGTTTTTGCTTGAACAGTAAATGCCTCCAAATGGTATTTAATTCACTTCCCGGGCCCCTGGAAGCATGAAAATCACTTTAAACATGCTAATTTTAGCTCTAAAACTGATGATCTACCTACAAATGTGAACTGACTTTCAAAAATAAAACATTTGAAAACGGACAATTTTTCACCTTTCTGAAGCATGACGTAATGGGGGTGTTATCTCTTTTGTCAAAAATCACCTGTTTTTGCTTGAACATTAAATGCCTCCAAATGGTATTTAATTCACTTCCCGGGCCCCTGGAAGCATGAAAATCACTTTAAACATGCTAATTTTAGCTCTAAAACTGATGATCTACCTACAAATGTGAACTGACGTTCAAAAATAAAACATTTGAAAACGGACCATTTTTCACCTTTCTGCAGCATGACGTAATGGGGGGTGTTATCTCTTTTGTCAAAAATCACCTGTTTTTGCTTGAACATTAAATGCCTCCAAATGGTATTTAATTCACTTCCCGGGCCCCTGGAAGCATGAAAATCACTTTAAACATGCTAATTTTAGCTCTAAAACTGATGATCTACCTACAAATGTGAACTGACGTTCAAAAATAAAACATTTGAAAACGGACCATTTTTCACCTTTCTGAAGCATGACGTAATGGGGGGGTGTTATCTCTTTTGTCAAAAATCACCTGTTTTTGCTTGAACATTAAATGCCTACAAATGGTATTTAATTCACTTCCCGGGGTGAAGAAACACTTTTTGAGACCTCAGAGTGAGTAAATTGGCCATTTTCATGCACTTTTAACCATTCCACAAATCTTGTGTTTTGGGCCCCTGGAAGCATGAAAATCACTTTAAACAAGCTAATTTTAGCTCTAAAACTGATGATCTACCTACAAATGTGAACTGACGTTAAAAAATAAAACATTTGAAAACGGACCATTTTTCACCTTTCTGCAGCATGACGTAATGGGGGGGGGTGTTATCTCTTTTGTCAAAAATCACCTGTTTTTGCTTGAACATTAAATGACTCCAAATGGTATTAAATTTACTTCCCGGGCACCTGGAAGCATGAAAATCACTTTAAACATGCTAATTTTAGCTCTAAAACTGATGATCTACCTACAAATGTGAACTGACGTTCAAAAATAAAACATTTGAAAACTGACCATTTTTCACCTTTCTGAAGCATGGCGTAATGGGTGGGTGTTATCTCTTTTGTCAAAAATCACCTGTTTTTGCTTGAACATTAAATGCCTCCAAATGGTATTTAATTCACTTCCCGGGGTGAAGAAACACTTTTTGAGACCTCAGAGTGAGTAAATTGGCCATTTTCATGCACTTTTAACCATTCCACAAATCTTGTGTTTTGGGCCCCTGGAAGCATGAAAATCACTTTAAACATGCTAATTTTAGCTCTAAAACTGATGATCTACCTACAAATGTGAACTGACGTTAAAAAATAAAACATTTTAAAACGGACCATTTTTCACCTTTCTGCAGCATGACGTAATGGGGGGGTGTTATCTATTTTGTCAAAAATCACCTGTTTTTGCTTGAACATTAAATGCCTCCAAATGGTATTTAATTCACTTCCCGGGCCCCTGGAAGCATGAAAATCACTTTAAACATGCTAATTTTAGCTCTAAAACTGATGATCTACCTATAAATGTGAACTGACGTTCAAAAATAAAACATTTGAAAACGGACCATTTTTCACCTTTCTGCAGCATGACGTAATGGGGGGTGTTATCTCTTTTGTCAAAAATCACCTGTTTTTGCTTGAACATTAAATGCCTCCAAATGGTATTTAATTCACTTCCCGGGCCCCTGGAAGCATGAAAATAACTTTAAACATGCTAATTTTAGCTCTAAAACTGATGATCTACCTACAAATGTGAACTGACGTTCAAAAATAAAACATTTGAAAACGGACCATTTTTCACCTTTCTGAAGCATCACGTAATGGGGGGGTGTTATCTCTTTTGTCAAAAATCACCTGTTTTTGCTTGAACATTAAATGCCTCCAAATGGTATTTAATTCACTTCCCGGGGTGAAGAAACACTTTTTGAGACCTCAGAGTGAGTAAATTGGCCATTTCATGCACTTTTAACCATTCCACAAATCTTGTGTTTTGGGCCCCTCGAAGCATGAAAATCACTTTAAACATGCTAATTTTAGCTCTAAAACTGATGATCTACCTAAAAATGTGAACTGACGTTAAAAAATAAAACATTTGAAAACGGACCATTTTTCACCTTTCTGCAGCATGACGTAATGGGGGGGTGTTATCTCTTTTGTCAAAAATCACCTGTTTTTGCTTGAACATTAAATGCCTCCAAATGGTATTTAATTCACTTCCCGGGCCCCTGGAAGCATGAAAAACACTTTAAACATGCTAATTTTAGCTCTAAAACTGATGATCTACCTACAAATGTGAACTGACTTTCAAAAATAAAACATTTGAATACGGACAATTTTTCACCTTTCTGAAGCATGGCGTAATGGGGGTGTGTTATCTCTTTTGTCAAAAATCACCTGTTTTTGCTTGAACATTAAATGCCTCCAAATGGTATTTAATTCACTTCCCGGGCCCCTGGAAGCATGAAAATCACTTTAAACATGCTAATTTTAGCTCTAAAACTGATGATCTACCTACAAATGTGAACTGACGTTCAAAAATAAAACATTTGAAAACGGACCATTTTTCACCTTTCTGAAGCATGACGTAATAGGGGGGTGTTATCTCTTTTGTCAAAAATCACCTGTTTTTGCTTGATCATTAAATGCCTACAAATGGTATTTAATTCACTTCCCGGGGTGAAGAAACACTTTTTGAGACCTCAGAGTGAGTAAATTGGCCATTTTCATGCACTTTTAACCATTCCACAAATCTTGTGTTTTGGGCCCCTGGAAGCATGAAAATCACTTTAAACATGCTAATTTTAGCTCTAAAACTGATGATCTACCTACAAATGTGAACTGACGTTAAAAAATAAAACATTTGAAAACGGACCATTTTTCACCTTTCTGCAGCAACACGTAATGGGGGGGGGGGGTGTTATCTCTTTTGTCAAAAATCACCTGTTTTTGCTTGAACATTAAATGCCTCCAAATGGTATTTAATTCACTTCCCGGGCACCTGGAAGCATGAAAATCACTTTAAACATGCTCATTTTAGCTCTAAAACTGATGATCTACCTACAAATGTGAACTGACGTTCAAAAATAAAACATTTGAAAACGGACCATTTTTCACCGTTCTGAAGCATGTTGTAATGGGGGGGTGTTATCTCTTTTGTCAAAAATCACCTGTTTTTGCTTGAACATTAAATGCCTCCAAATGGTATTTAATTCTTTTCCCGGGGTGAAGAAACACTTTTTGAGACCTCAGAGTGAGTACATTGGCCATTTTCATGCACTTTTAACCATTCCACAAATCTTGTGTTTTGGGCCCCTGGAAGCATGAAAATCACTTTAAACATGCTAATTTTAGCTCTAAAACTGATGATCTACCTACAAATGTGAACTGACGTTAAAAAATAAAACATTTGAAAACGGACCATTTTTCACCTGTCTGCAGCATGACGTAATGGGGGGGTGTTATCTCTATTGTCAAAAATCACCTGTTTTTGCTTGAACATTAAATGCCTCCAAACGGTATTTAATTCACTTTCCGGGGTGAAGAAACACTTTTTGAGACCTCAGAGTGAGTAAATTGGCCATTTTCATGCACTTTTAACCATTCCACAAATCTTGTGTTTTGGGCCCCTGGAAGCATGAAAATCACTTTAAACATGCTAATTTTAGCTCTAAAACTGATGATCTACCTACAAATGTGAACTGACGTTAAAAAATAAAACATTTTAAAACGGACCATTTTTCACCTTTCTGCAGCATGACGTAATGGGGGGGTGTTATCTATTTTGTCAAAAATCACCTGTTTTTGCTTGAACATTAAATGCCTCCAAATGGTATTTAATTCACTTCCCGGGCCCCTGGAAGCATGAAAATCACTTTAAACATGCTAATTTTAGCTCTAAAACTGATGATCTACCTATAAATGTGAACTGACGTTCAAAAATAAAACATTTGAAAACGGACCATTTTTCACCTTTCTGCAGCATGACGTAATGGGGGGTGTTATCTCTTTTGTCAAAAATCACCTGTTTTTGCTTGAACATTAAATGCCTCCAAATGGTATTTAATTCACTTCCCGGGCCCCTGGAAGCATGAAAATAACTTTAAACATGCTAATTTTAGCTCTAAAACTGATGATCTACCTACAAATGTGAACTGACGTTCAAAAATAAAACATTTGAAAACGGACCATTTTTCACCTTTCTGAAGCATCACGTAATGGGGGGGTGTTATCTCTTTTGTCAAAAATCACCTGTTTTTGCTTGAACATTAAATGCCTCCAAATGGTATTTAATTCACTTCCCGGGGTGAAGAAACACTTTTTGAGACCTCAGAGTGAGTAAATTGGCCATTTCATGCACTTTTAACCATTCCACAAATCTTGTGTTTTGGGCCCCTCGAAGCATGAAAATCACTTTAAACATGCTAATTTTAGCTCTAAAACTGATGATCTACCTAAAAATGTGAACTGACGTTAAAAAATAAAACATTTGAAAACGGACCATTTTTCACCTTTCTGCAGCATGACGTAATGGGGGGGTGTTATCTCTTTTGTCAAAAATCACCTGTTTTTGCTTGAACATTAAATGCCTCCAAATGGTATTTAATTCACTTCCCGGGCCCCTGGAAGCATGAAAAACACTTTAAACATGCTAATTTTAGCTCTAAAACTGATGATCTACCTACAAATGTGAACTGACTTTCAAAAATAAAACATTTGAATACGGACAATTTTTCACCTTTCTGAAGCATGGCGTAATGGGGGTGTGTTATCTCTTTTGTCAAAAATCACCTGTTTTTGCTTGAACATTAAATGCCTCCAAATGGTATTTAATTCACTTCCCGGGCCCCTGGAAGCATGAAAATCACTTTAAACATGCTAATTTTAGCTCTAAAACTGATGATCTACCTACAAATGTGAACTGACGTTCAAAAATAAAACATTTGAAAACGGACCATTTTTCACCTTTCTGAAGCATGACGTAATAGGGGGGTGTTATCTCTTTTGTCAAAAATCACCTGTTTTTGCTTGATCATTAAATGCCTACAAATGGTATTTAATTCACTTCCCGGGGTGAAGAAACACTTTTTGAGACCTCAGAGTGAGTAAATTGGCCATTTTCATGCACTTTTAACCATTCCACAAATCTTGTGTTTTGGGCCCCTGGAAGCATGAAAATCACTTTAAACATGCTAATTTTAGCTCTAAAACTGATGATCTACCTACAAATGTGAACTGACGTTAAAAAATAAAACATTTGAAAACGGACCATTTTTCACCTTTCTGCAGCATGACGTAATGGGGGGGGGGGGTGTTATCTCTTTTGTCAAAAATCACCTGTTTTTGCTTGAACATTAAATGCCTCCAAATGGTATTTAATTCACTTCCCGGGCACCTGGAAGCATGAAAATCACTTTAAACATGCTCATTTTAGCTCTAAAACTGATGATCTACCTACAAATGTGAACTGACGTTCAAAAATAAAACATTTGAAAACGGACCATTTTTCACCGTTCTGAAGCATGTTGTAATGGGGGGGTGTTATCTCTTTTGTCAAAAATCACCTGTTTTTGCTTGAACATTAAATGCCTCCAAATGGTATTTAATTCTTTTCCCGGGGTGAAGAAACACTTTTTGAGACCTCAGAGTGAGTACATTGGCCATTTTCATGCACTTTTAACCATTCCACAAATCTTGTGTTTTGGGCCCCTGGAAGCATGAAAATCACTTTAAACATGCTAATTTTAGCTCTAAAACTGATGATCTACCTACAAATGTGAACTGACGTTAAAAAATAAAACATTTGAAAACGGACCATTTTTCACCTGTCTGCAGCATGACGTAATGGGGGGGTGTTATCTCTATTGTCAAAAATCACCTGTTTTTGCTTGAACATTAAATGCCTCCAAACGGTATTTAATTCACTTTCCGGGGTGAAGAAACACTTTTTGAGACCTCAGAGTGAGTAAATTGGCCATTTTCATGCACTTTTAACCATTCCACAAATCTTGTGTTTTGGGCCCCTGGAAGCATGAAAATCACTTTAAACATGCTAATTTTAGCTCTATAACTGATGATCTACCTACAAATGTGAACTGACGTTAAAAAATAAAACATTTGAAAACGGACCATTTTTCAACTTTCTGCAGTATGACGTAATGGGGGGGGTGTTATCTCTTTTGTCAAAAATCACCTGTTTTTTCTTGAATATTAAATGCCTCCAAATGGTATTTAATTCACTTCCCGGGCCCCTGGAAGCATGAAAATCACTTTAAACATGCTAATTTTAGCTCTAAAACTGATGATCTACCTACAAATGTGAACTGACTTTCAAAAATAAAACATTTGAAAACGGACAATTTTTCACCTTTCTGAAGCATGGCGTAATGGGGGGGTGTTATCTCTTTTGTCAAAAATCACCTGTTTTTGATTGAACATTAAATGCCTCCAAATGGTATTTAATTCACTTCCCGGGCCCCTGGAAGCATGAAAATCACTTTAAACATGCTAATTTTAGCTCTAAAACTGACGATCTACCTACAAATGTGAACTGACGTTCAAAAATAAAACATTTGAAAACGGACCATTTTTCACCTTTCTGCAGCATGACGTAATGGGGGGTGTTATCTCTTTTGTCAAAAATCACCTGTTTTTGCTTGAACATTAAATGCCTCCAAATGGTATTTAATTCACTTCCCGGGCCCCTGGAAGCATGAAAATAACTTTAAACATGCTAATTTTAGCTCTAAAACTGATGATCTACCTACAAATGTGAACTGACGTTCAAAAATAAAACATTTGAAAACGGACCATTTTTCACCTTTCTGAAGCATCACGTAATGGGGGGGTGTTATCTCTTTTGTCAAAAATCACCTGTTTTTGCTTGAACATTAAATGCCTCCAAATGGTATTTAATTCACTTCCCGGGGTGAAGAAACACTTTTTGAGACCTCAGAGTGAGTAAATTGGCCATTTCATGCACTTTTAACCATTCCACAAATCTTGTGTTTTGGGCCCCTCGAAGCATGAAAATCACTTTAAACATGCTAATTTTAGCTCTAAAACTGATGATCTACCTAAAAATGTGAACTGACGTTAAAAAATAAAACATTTGAAAACGGACCATTTTTCACCTTTCTGCAGCATGACGTAATGGGGGGGTGTTATCTCTTTTGTCAAAAATCACCTGTTTTTGCTTGAACATTAAATGCCTCCAAATGGTATTTAATTCACTTCCCGGGCCCCTGGAAGCATGAAAAACACTTTAAACATGCTAATTTTAGCTCTAAAACTGATGATCTACCTACAAATGTGAACTGACTTTCAAAAATAAAACATTTGAATACGGACAATTTTTCACCTTTCTGAAGCATGGCGTAATGGGGGTGTGTTATCTCTTTTGTCAAAAATCACCTGTTTTTGCTTGAACATTAAATGCCTCCAAATGGTATTTAATTCACTTCCCGGGCCCCTGGAAGCATGAAAATCACTTTAAACATGCTAATTTTAGCTCTAAAACTGATGATCTACCTACAAATGTGAACTGACGTTCAAAAATAAAACATTTGAAAACGGACCATTTTTCACCTTTCTGAAGCATGACGTAATAGGGGGGTGTTATCTCTTTTGTCAAAAATCACCTGTTTTTGCTTGATCATTAAATGCCTACAAATGGTATTTAATTCACTTCCCGGGGTGAAGAAACACTTTTTGAGACCTCAGAGTGAGTAAATTGGCCATTTTCATGCACTTTTAACCATTCCACAAATCTTGTGTTTTGGGCCCCTGGAAGCATGAAAATCACTTTAAACATGCTAATTTTAGCTCTAAAACTGATGATCTACCTACAAATGTGAACTGACGTTAAAAAATAAAACATTTGAAAACGGACCATTTTTCACCTTTCTGCAGCATGACGTAATGGGGGGGGGGGGTGTTATCTCTTTTGTCAAAAATCACCTGTTTTTGCTTGAACATTAAATGCCTCCAAATGGTATTTAATTCACTTCCCGGGCACCTGGAAGCATGAAAATCACTTTAAACATGCTCATTTTAGCTCTAAAACTGATGATCTACCTACAAATGTGAACTGACGTTCAAAAATAAAACATTTGAAAACGGACCATTTTTCACCGTTCTGAAGCATGTTGTAATGGGGGGGTGTTATCTCTTTTGTCAAAAATCACCTGTTTTTGCTTGAACATTAAATGCCTCCAAATGGTATTTAATTCTTTTCCCGGGGTGAAGAAACACTTTTTGAGACCTCAGAGTGAGTACATTGGCCATTTTCATGCACTTTTAACCATTCCACAAATCTTGTGTTTTGGGCCCCTGGAAGCATGAAAATCACTTTAAACATGCTAATTTTAGCTCTAAAACTGATGATCTACCTACAAATGTGAACTGACGTTAAAAAATAAAACATTTGAAAACGGACCATTTTTCACCTGTCTGCAGCATGACGTAATGGGGGGGTGTTATCTCTATTGTCAAAAATCACCTGTTTTTGCTTGAACATTAAATGCCTCCAAACGGTATTTAATTCACTTTCCGGGGTGAAGAAACACTTTTTGAGACCTCAGAGTGAGTAAATTGGCCATTTTCATGCACTTTTAACCATTCCACAAATCTTGTGTTTTGGGCCCCTGGAAGCATGAAAATCACTTTAAACATGCTAATTTTAGCTCTATAACTGATGATCTACCTACAAATGTGAACTGACGTTAAAAAATAAAACATTTGAAAACGGACCATTTTTCAACTTTCTGCAGTATGACGTAATGGGGGGGGTGTTATCTCTTTTGTCAAAAATCACCTGTTTTTTCTTGAATATTAAATGCCTCCAAATGGTATTTAATTCACTTCCCGGGCCCCTGGAAGCATGAAAATCACTTTAAACATGCTAATTTTAGCTCTAAAACTGATGATCTACCTACAAATGTGAACTGACTTTCAAAAATAAAACATTTGAAAACGGACAATTTTTCACCTTTCTGAAGCATGGCGTAATGGGGGGGTGTTATCTCTTTTGTCAAAAATCACCTGTTTTTGATTGAACATTAAATGCCTCCAAATGGTATTTAATTCACTTCCCGGGCCCCTGGAAGCATGAAAATCACTTTAAACATGCTAATTTTAGCTCTAAAACTGACGATCTACCTACAAATGTGAACTGACGTTCAAAAATAAAACATTTGAAAACGGACCATTTTTCACCGACGTAATGGGGGGTGTTATCTCTTTTGTCAAAAATCACCTGTTTTTGCTTGAACATTAAATGCCTACAAATGGTATTTAATTCACTTCCCGGGGTGAAGAAACACTTTTTGAGACCTCAGAATGAGTAAATTGGCCATTTTCATGCACTTTTAACCATTCCACAAATCTTGTGTTTTGGGCCCCTGGAAGCATGAAAATCACTTTAAACATGCTAATTTTAGCTCTAAAACTGATGATATACCTACAAATGTGAACTGACGTTAAAAAATAAAACATTTGAAAAAGGACAATTTTTCACCTTTCTGCAGCATGACGTAATGGGGGGGTGTTATCTCTATTGTCAAAAATCACCTGTTTTTGCTTGAACATTAAATGCCTCCAAATGGTATTTAATTCACTTCCCGGGCCCCTGGAAGCATGAAAATCACTTTAAACATGCTAATTTTAGCTCTAAAACTGATGATCTACCTACAAATGTGAACTGACGTTCAAAAATAAAACATTTGAAAACGGACCATTTTTCACCTTTCTGAAGCATGACGTAATGGGGGGGTGTTATCTCTTTTGTCAAAAATCACCTGTTTTTGCTTGAACATTAAATGCCTCCAAATGGTATTTAATTCACTTCCCGGGGTGAAGAAACACTTTTTGAGACCTCAGAGTGAGTAAATTGGCCATTTTCATGCACTTTTAACCATTCCACAAATCTTGTGTTTTGGACCCCTGGAAGCATGAAAATCACTTTAAACATGCTAATTTTAGCTCTAAAACTGATGATCTACCTACAAATGTGAACTGACGTTAAAAAATCAAACATTTGAAAACGGACCATTTTTCACCTTTCTGCAGCATGACGTAATGGGGGGGGTGTTATCTCTTTTGTCAAAAATCACCTGTTTTTGCTTGAACATTAAATGCCTCCAAATGGTATTTAATTCAATTCCCGGGGTGAAGAAACACTTTTTGAGACCTCAGAGTGAGTAAATTGGCCATTTTCATGCACTTTTAACTATTCCACAAATCTTGTGCTTTGGGCCCCTGGAAGCATGAAAATCACTTTAAACATGCTAATTTTAGCTCTAAAACTGATGATCTACCTACAAATGTGAACTGACGTTAAAAAATAAAACATTTGAAAACGGACCATTTTTCACCTTTCTGCAGCATGACGTAATGGGGGGGTGCTATCTCTTTTGTCAAAAATCACCTGTTTTTGCTTGAACAGTAAATGCCTCCAAATGGTATTTAATTCACTTCCCGGGCCCCTGGAAGCATGAAAATCACTTTAAACATGCTAATTTTAGCTCTAAAACTGACGATCTACCTACAAATGTGAACTGACTTTCAAAAATAAAACATTTGAAAACGGACAATTTTTCACCTTTCTGAAGCATGACGTAATGGGGGTGTTATCTCTTTTGTTAAAAATCACCTGTTTTTGCTTGAACATTAAATGCCTCCAAATGGTATTTAATTCACTTCCCGGGCCCCTGGAAGCATGAAAATCACTTTAAACATGCTAATTTTAGCTCTAAAACTGATGATCTACCTACAACTGTGAACTGACGTTCAAAAATAAAACATTTGAAAACGGACCATTTTTCACCTTTCTGCAGCATGACGTAATGGGGGGTGTTATCTCTTTTGTCAAAAATCACCTGTTTTTGCTTGAACATTAAATGCCTCCAAATGGTATTTAATTCACTTCCCGGGCCCCTGGAAGCATGAAAATCACTTTAAACATGCTAATTTTAGCTCTAAAACTGATGATCTACCTACAAATGTGAACTGACGTTCAAAAATAAAACATTTGAAAACGGACCATTTTTCACCTTTCTGAAGCATGACGTAATGGGGGGTGTTATCTCTTTTTCAAAAATCACCTGTTTTTGCTTGAACATTAAATGCCTACAAATGGTATTTAATTCACTTCCCGGGGTGAAGAAACACTTTTTGAGACCTCAGAGTGAGTAAATTGGCCATTTTCATGCACTTTTAACCATTCCACAAATCTTGTGTTTTGGGCCCCTGGAAGCATGAAAATCACTTTAAACATGCTAATTTTAGCTCTATAACTGATGATCTACCTACAAATGTGAACTGACGTTAAAAAATAAAACATTTGAAAACGGACCATTTTTCAACTTTCTGCAGTATGACGTAATGGGGGGGGTGTTATCTCTTTTGTCAAAAATCACCTGTTTTTTCTTGAATATTAAATGCCTCCAAATGGTATTTAATTCACTTCCCGGGCCCCTGGAAGCATGAAAATCACTTTAAACATGCTAATTTTAGCTCTAAAACTGATGATCTACCTACAAATGTGAACTGACTTTCAAAAATAAAACATTTGAAAATGGACAATTTTTCACCTTTCTGAAGCATGGCGTAATGGGGGGGTGTTATCTCTTTTGTCAAAAATCACCTGTTTTTGATTGAACATTAAATGCCTCCAAATGGTATTTAATTCACTTCCCGGGCCCCTGGAAGCATGAAAATCACTTTAAACATGCTAATTTTAGCTCTAAAACTGACGATCTACCTACAAATGTGAACTGACGTTCAAAAATAAAACATTTGAAAACGGACCATTTTTCACCGACGTAATGGGGGGTGTTATCTCTTTTGTCAAAAATCACCTGTTTTTGCTTGAACATTAAATGCCTACAAATGGTATTTAATTCACTTCCCGGGGTGAAGAAACACTTTTTGAGACCTCAGAGTGAGTAAATTGGCCATTTTCATGCACTTTTAACCATTCCACAAATCTTGTGTTTTGGGCCCCTGGAAGCATGAAAATCACTTTAAACATGCTAATTTTAGCTCTAAAACTGATGATCTACCTACAAATGTGAACTGACGTTAAAAAATAAAACATTTGAAAAAGGACCATTTTTCACCTTTCTGCAGCATGACGTAATGGGGGGGTGTTATCTCTTTTGTCAAAAATCACCTGTTTTTGCTTGAACATTAAATGCCTTCAAATGGTATTTAATTCACTTCCCGGGGTGAAGAAACACTTTTTGAGACCTCAGAGTGAGTAAATTGGCCATTTTCATGCACTTTTAACCATTCCACAAATCTTGTGTTTTGGACCCCTGGAAGCATGAAAATCACTTTAAACATGCAAATTTTAGCTCTAAAACTGATGATCTACCTACAAATGTGAACTGACGTTAAAAAATCAAACATTTGAAAACGGACCATTTTTCACCTTTCTGCAGCATGACGTAATGGGGGGAGGTGTTATCTCTTTTGTCAAAAATCACCTGTTTTTGCTTGAACATTAAATGCCTCCAAATGGTATTTAATTCAATTCCCGGGGTGAAGAAACACTTTTTGAGACCTCAGAGTGAGTAAATTGGCCATTTTCATGCACTTTTAACTATTCCACAAATCTTGTGCTTTGGGCCCCTGGAAGCATGAAAATCACTTTAAACATGCTAATTTTAGCTCTAAAACTGATGATCTACCTACAAATGTGAACTGACGTTAAAAAATAAAACATTTGAAAACGGACCATTTTTCACCTTTCTGCAGCATGACGTAATGGGGGGGTGCTATCTCTTTTGTCAAAAATCACCTGTTTTTGCTTGAACAGTAAATGCCTCCAAATGGTATTTAATTCACTTCCCGGGCCCCTGGAAGCATGAAAATCACTTTAAACATGCTAATTTTAGCTCTAAAACTGACGATCTACCTACAAATGTGAACTGACTTTCAAAAATAAAACATTTGAAAACGGACAATTTTTCACCTTTCTGAAGCATGACGTAATGGGGGTGTTATCTCTTTTGTTAAAAATCACCTGTTTTTGCTTGAACATTAAATGCCTCCAAATGGTATTTAATTCACTTCCCGGGCCCCTTGAAGCATGAAAATCACTTTAAACATGCTAATTTTAGCTCTAAAACTGATGATCTACCTACAAATGTGAACTGACGTTCAAAAATAAAACATTTGAAAACGGACCATTTTTCACCTTTCTGCAGCATGACGTAATGGGGGGTGTTATCTCTTTTGTCAAAAATCACCTGTTTTTGCTTGAACATTAAATGCCTCCAAATGATATTTAATTCACTTCCCGGGCCCCTGGAAGCATGAAAATCACTTTAAACATGCTAATTTTAGCACTAAAACTGATGATCTACCTACAAATGTGAACTGACGTTCAAAAATAAAACATTTGAAAACGGACCATTTTTCACCTTTCTGAAGCATGACGTAATGGGGGGGGTGTTATCTCTTTTGTCAAAAATCACCTGTTTTTGCTTGAACATTAAATGCCTACAAATGGTATTTAATTCACTTCCCGGGGTGAAGAAACACTTTTTGAGACCTCAGAGTGAGTAAATTGGCCATTTTCATGCACTTTTAACCATTCCACAAATCTTGTGTTTTGGGACCCTGGAAGCATGAAAATCACTTTAAACAAGCTAATTTTAGCTCTAAAACTGATGATCTACCTACAAATGTGAACTGACGTTAAAAAAATAAAACATTTGAAAACGGACCATTTTTCACCTTTCTGCAGCATGACGTAATGGGGGGGTGTTATCTCTTTTGTCAAAAATCACCTGTTTTTGCTTGAACATTAAATGACTCCAAATGGTATTAAATTCACTTCCCGGGCACCTGGAAGCATGAAAATCACTTTAAACATGCTAATTTTAGCTCTAAAACTGATGATCTACCTACAAATGTGAACTGACGTTCAAAAATAAAACATTTGAAAACTGAACATTTTTCACCTTTCTGAAGCATGGCGTAATGGGGGGGTGTTATCTCTTTTGTCAAAAATCACCTGTTTTTGCTTGAACATTAAATGCCTCCAAATGGTATTTAATTCACTTCCCGGGGTGAAGAAACACTTTTTGAGACCTCAGAGTGAGTAAATTGGCCATTTTCATGCACTTTTAACCATTCCACAAATCTTGTGTTTTGGGCCCCTGGAAGCATGAAAATCACTTTAAACATGCTAATTTTAGCTCTAAAACGGATGATCTACCTACAAATGTGAACTGACGTTCAAAAATAAAACATTTGAAAACTGACCATTTTTCACCTTTCTGAAGCATGGCGTAATGGGGGGGTGTTATCTCTTTTGTCAAAAATCACCTGTTTTTGCTTGAACATTAAATGCCTCCAAATGGTATTTAATTCACTTCCCGGGCCCCTGGAAGCATGAAAATCACTTTAAACATGCTAATTTTAGCTCTAAAACTGATGATCTACCTACAAATGTGAACTGACTTTCAAAAATAAAACATTTGAATACGGACAATTTTTCACCTTTCTGAAGCATGGCGTAATGGGGGTGTGTTATCTCTTTTGTCAAAAATCACCTGTTTTTGCTTGAACATTAAATGCCTCCAAATGGTATTTAATTCACTTCCCGGGCCCCTGGAAGCATGAAAATCACTTTAAACATGCTAATTTTAGCTCTAAAACTGATGATCTACCTACAAATGTGAACTGACGTTCAAAAATAAAACATTTGAAAACGGACCATTTTTCACCTTTCTGAAGCATGACGTAATAGGGGGGTGTTATCTCTTTTGTCAAAAATCACCTGTTTTTGCTTGATCATTAAATGCCTACAAATGATATTTAATTCACTTCCCGGGATGAAGAAACACTTTTTGAGACCTCAGAGTGAGTAAATTGGCCATTTTCATGCACTTTTAACCATTCCACAAATCTTGTGTTTTGGGCCCCTGGAAGCATGAAAATCACTTTAAACATGCTAATTTTAGCTCTAAAACTGATGATCTACCTACAAATGTGAACTGACGTTAAAAAATAAAACATTTGAAAATGGACCATTTTTCACCTTTCTGCAGCATGACGTAATGGGGGGGGGGTGTTATCTCTTTTGTCAAAAATCACCTGTTTTTGCTTGAACATTAAATGCCTCCAAATGGTATTTAATTCACTTCCCGGGCACCTGGAAGCATGAAAATCACTTTAAACATGCTCATTTTAGCTCTAAAACTGATGATCTACCTACAAATGTGAACTGACGTTCAAAAATAAAACATTTGAAAACGGACCATTTTTCACCGTTCTGAAGCATGACGTAATGGGGGGGTGTTATCTCTTTTGTCAAAAATCACCTGTTTTTGCTTGAACATTAAATGCCTCCAAATGGTATTTAATTCTTTTCCCGGGGTGAAGAAACACTTTTTGAGACCTCAGAGTGAGTAAATTGGCCATTTTCATGCACTTTTAACCATTCCACAAATCTTGTGTTTTGGGCCCCTGGAAGCATGAAAATCACTTTAAACATGCTAATTTTAGCTCTAAAACTGATGATCTACCTACAAATGTGAACTGACGTTAAAAAATAAAACATTTGAAAACGGACCATTTTTCACCTTTCTGCAGCATGACGTAATGGGGGGGTGTTATCTCTTTTGTCAAAAATCACCTGTTTTTGCTTGAACATTAAATGCCTCCAAATGGTATTTAATTCACTTCCCGGGGTGAAGAAACACTTTTTGAGACCTCAGAGTGAGTAAATTGGCCATTTTCATGCACTTTTAACCATTCCACAAATCTTGTGTTTTGGGCCCCTGGAAGCATGAAAATCACTTTAAACATGCTAATTTTAGCTCTATAACTGATGATCTACCTACAAATGTGAACTGACGTTAAAAAATAAAACATTTGAAAACGGACCATTTTTCAACTTTCTGCAGTATGACGTAATGGGGGGGGTGTTATCTCTTTTGTCAAAAATCACTTGTTTTTTCTTGAATATTAAATGCCTCCAAATGGTATTTAATTCACTTCCCGGGCCCCTGGAAACATGAAAATCACTTTAAACATGCTAATTTTAGCTCTAAAACTGATGATCTACCTACAAATGTGAACTGACTTTCAAAAATAAAACATTTGAAAACGGACAATTTTTCACCTTTCTGAAGCATGGCGTAATGGGGGGGTGTTATCTCTTTTGTCAAAAATCACCTGTTTTTGATTGAACATTAAATGTCTCCAAATGGTATTTAATTCACTTCCCGGGCCCCTGGAAGCATGAAAATCACTTTAAACATGCTAATTTTAGCTCTAAAACTGACGATCTACCTACAAATGTGAACTGACGTTCAAAAATAAAACATTTGAAAACGGACCATTTTTCACCTTTCTGAAGCATGACGTAATGGGGGGTGTTATCTCTTTTGTCAAAAATCACCTGTTTTTGCTTGAACATTAAATGCCTACAAATGGTATTTAATTCACTTCCCGGGGTGAAGAAACACTTTTTGAGACCTCAGAGTGAGTAAATTGGCCATTTTCATGCACTTTTAACCATTCCACAAATCTTGTGTTTTGGGCCCCTGGAAGCATGAAAATCACTTTAAACATGCTAATTTTAGCTCTAAAACTGATGATCTACCTACAAATGTGAACTGACGTTAAAAAATAAAACATTTGAAAAAGGACCATTTTTCACCTTTCTGCAGCATGACGTAATGGGGGGGTGTTATCTCTATTGTCAAAAATCACCTGTTTTTGCTTGAACATTAAATGCCTCCAAATGGTATTTAATTCACTTCCCGGGCCCCTGGAAGCATGAAAATCACTTTAAACATGCTAATTTTAGCTCTAAAACTGATGGTCTACCTACAAATGTGAACTGACGTTCAAAAATAAAACATTTGAAAACGGACCATTTTTCACCTTTCTGAAGCATGACGTAATGGGGGGGTGTTATCTCTTTTGTCAAAAATCACCTGTTTTTGCTTGAACATTAAATGCCTCCAAATGGTATTTAATTCAATTCCCGGGGTGAAGAAACACTTTTTGAGACCTCAGAGTGAGTAAATTGGCCATTTTCATGCACTTTTAACTATTCCACAAATCTTGTGCTTTGGGCCCCTGGAAGCATGAAAATCACTTTAAACATGCTAATTTTAGCTCTAAAACTGATGATCTACCTACAAATGTGAACTGACGTTAAAAAATAAAACATTTGAAAACGGACCATTTTTCACCTTTCTGCAGCATGACGTAATGGGGGGGTGCTATCTCTTTTGTCAAAAATCACCTGTTTTTGCTTGAACAGTAAATGCCTCCAAATGGTATTTAATTCACTTCCCGGGCCCCTGGAAGCATGAAAATCACTTTAAACATGCTAATTTTAGCTCTAAAACTGACGATCTACCTACAAATGTGAACTGACTTTCAAAAATAAAACATTTGAAAACGGACAATTTTTCACCTTTCTGAAGCATGACGTAATGGGGGTGTTATCTCTTTTGTTAAAAATCACCTGTTTTTGCTTGAACATTAAATGCCTCCAAATGGTATTTAATTCACTTCCCGGGCCCCTGGAAGCATGCAAATCACTTTAAACATGCTAATTTTAGCTCTAAAACTGATGATCTACCTACAAATGTGAACTGACGTTCAAAAATAAAACATTTGAAAACGGACCATTTTTCACCTTTCTGCAGCATGACGTAATGGGGGGTGTTATCTCTTTTGTCAAAAATCACCTGTTTTTGCTTGAACATTAAATGCCTCCAAATGGTATTTAATTCACTTCCCGGGCCCCTGGAAGCATGAAAATCACTTTAAACATGCTAATTTTAGCTCTAAAACTGATGATCTACCTACAAATGTGAACTGACGTTCAAAAATAAAACATTTGAAAACGGACCATTTTTCACCTTTCTGAAGCATGACGTAATGGGGGGTGTTATCTCTTTTGTCAAAAATCACCTGTTTTTGCTTGAACATTAAATGCCTACAAATGGTATTTAATTCACTTCCCGGGGTGAAGAAACACTTTTTGAGACCTCAGAGTGAGTAAATTGGCCATTTTCATGCACTTTTAACCATTCCACAAATCTTGTGTTTTGGGCCCCTGGAAGCATGAAAATCACTTTAAACAAGCTAATTTTAGCTCTAAAACTGATGATCTACCTACAAATGTGAACTGACGTTAAAAAATAAAACATTTGAAAACGGACCATTTTTCACCTTTCTGCAGCATGACGTAATGGGGGGGTGTTATCTCTTTTGTCAAAAATCACCTGTTTTTGCTTGAACATTAAATGACTCCAAATGGTATTAAATTCACTGCCCGGGCACCTGGAAGCATGAAAATCACTTTAAACATGCTAATTTTAGCTCTAAAACTGATGATCTACCTACAAATGTGAACTGACGTTCAAAAATAAAACATTTGAAAACTGACCATTTTTCACCTTTCTGAAGCATGGCGTAATGGGGGGGTGTTATCTCTTTTGTCAAAAATCACCTGTTTTTGCTTGAACATTATATGCCTCCAAATGGTATTTAATTCACTTCCCGGGGTGAAGAAACACTTTTTGAGACCTCAGAGTGAGTAAATTGGCCATTTTCATGCACTTTTAACCATTCCACAAATCTTGTGTTTTGGGCCCCTGGAAGCATGAAAATCACTTTAAACATGCTAATTTTAGCTCTAAAACTGATGATCTACCTACAAATGTGAACTGATGTTAAAAAATAAAACATTTGAAAACGGACCATTTTTCACCTTTCTGCAGCATGACGTAATGGGGGGGTGTTATCTCTTTTGTCAAAAATCACCTGTTTTTGCTTGAACATTAAATGACTCCAAATGGTATTAAATTCACTTCCCGGGCACCTGGAAGCTTGAAAATCACTTTAAACATGCTAATTTTAGCTCTAAAACTGATGATCTACCTACAAATGTGAACTGACGTTCAAAAATAAAACATTTGAAAACTGACCATTTTTCACCTTTCTGAAGCATGGCGTAATGGGGGGGTGTTACCTCTTTTGTCAAAAATCACCTGTTTTTGCTTGAACATTAAATGCCTCCAAATGGTATTTAATTCACTTCCCGGGGTGAAGAAACACTTTTTGAGACCTCAGAGTGAGTAAATTGGCCATTTTCATGCACTTTTAACCATTCCACAAATCTTGTGTTTTGGGCCCCTGGAAGCATGAAAATCACTTTAAACATGCTAATTTTAGCTCTAAAACGGATGATCTACCTACAAATGTGAACTGACGTTCAAAAATAAAACATTTGAAAACTGACCATTTTTCACCTTTCTGAAGCATGGCGTAATGGGGGGGGTGTTATCTCTTTTGTCAAAAATCACCTGTTTTTGCTTGAACATTAAATGCCTCCAAATGGTATTTAATTCACTTCCCGGGGTGAAGAAACACTTTTTGAGACCTCAGAGTGAGTAAATTGGCCATTTTCATGCACTTTTAACCATTCCACAAATCTTGTGTTTTGGGCCCCTGGAAGCATGAAAATCACTTTAAACATGCTAATTTTAGCTCTAAAACTGATGATCTACCTACAAATGTGAACTGACGTTAAAAAATAAAACATTTGAAAAAGGACCATTTTTCACCTTTCTGCAGCATGTCGTAATGGGGGGGTGTTATCTCTATTGTCAAAAATCACCTGTTTTTGCTTGAACATTAAATGCCTCCAAATGGTATTTAATTCACTTCCCGGGCCCCTGGAAGCATGAAAATCACTTTAAACATGCTAATTTTAGCTCTAAAACTGATGATCTACCTACAAATGTGAACTGACGTTCAAAAATAAAACATTTGAAAACGGACCATTTTTCACCTTTCTGAAGCATGACGTAATGGGGGGGGTGTTATCTCTTTTGTCAAAAATCACCTGTTTTTGCTTGAACATTAAATGCCTCCACATGGTATTTAATTCAATTCCCGGGGTGAAGAAACACTTTTTGAGACCTCAGAGTGAGTAAATTGGCCATTTTCATGCACTTTTAACTATTCCACAAATCTTGTGCTTTGGGCCCCTGGAAGCATGAAAATCACTTTAAACATGCTAATTTTAGCTCTAAAACTGATGATCTACCTACAAATGTGAACTGACGTTAAAAAATAAAACATTTGAAAACGGACCATTTTTCACCTTTCTGCAGCATGACGTAATGGGGGGGTGCTATCTCTTTTGTCAAAAATCACCTGTTTTTGCTTGAACAGTAAATGCCTCCAAATGGTATTTAATTCACTTCCCGGGCCCCTGGAAGCATGAAAATCACTTTAAACATGCTAATTTTAGCTCTATAACTGACGATCTACCTACAAATGTGAACTGACTTTCAAAAATAAAACATTTGAAAACGGACAATTTTTCACCTTTCTGAAGCATGACGTAATGGGGGTGTTATCTCTTTTGTTAAAAATCACCTGTTTTTGCTTGAACATTAAATGCCTCCAAATGGTATTTAATTCACTTCCCGGGCCCCTGGAAGCATGCAAATCACTTTAAACATGCTCATTTTAGCTCTAAAACTGATGATCTACCTACAAATGTGAACTGACGTTCAAAAATAAAACATTTGAAAACGGACCATTTTTCACCTTTCTGCAGCATGACGTAATGGGGGGTGTTATCTCTTTTGTCAAAAATCACCTGTTTTTGCTTGAACATTAAATGCCTCCAAATGGTATTTAATTCACTTCCCGGGCCCCTGGAAGCATGAAAATCACTTTAAACATGCTAATTTTAGCTCTAAAACTGATGATCTACCTACAAATGTGAACTGACGTTCAAAAATAAAACATTTGAAAACGGACCATTTTTCACCTTTCTGAAGCATGACGTAATCGGGGGTGTTATCTCTTTTGTCAAAAATCACCTGTTTTTGCTTGAACATTAAATGCCTACAAATGGTATTTAATTCACTTCCCGGGGTGAAGAAACACTTTTTGAGACCTCAGAGTGAGTAAATTGGCCATTTTCATGCACTTTTAACCATTCCACAAATCTTGTGTTTTGGGCCCCTGGAAGCATGAAAATCACTTTAAACAAGCTAATTTTAGCTCTAAAACTGATGATCTACCTACAAATGTGAACTGACGTTAAAAAATAAAACATTTGAAAACGGTCCATTTTTCACCTTTCTGCAGCATGACGTAATGGGGGGGTGTTATCTCTTTTGTCAAAAATCACCTGTTTTTGCTTGAACATTAAATGACTCCAAATGGTATTAAATTCACTGCCCGGGCACCTGGAAGCATGAAAATCACTTTAAACATGCTAATTTTAGCTCTAAAACTGATAATCTACCTACAAATGTGAACTGACGTTCAAAAATAAAACATTTGAAAACTGACCATTTTTCACCTTTCTGAAGCATGGCGTAATGGGGGGGTGTTATCTCTTTTGTCAAAAATCACCTGTTTTTGCTTGAACATTATATGCCTCCAAATGGTATTTAATTCACTTCCCGGGGTGAAGAAACACTTTTTGAGACCTCAGAGTGAGTAAATTGGCCATTTTCATGCACTTTTAACCATTCCACAAATCTTGTGTTTTGGGCCCCTGGAAGCATGAAAATCACTTTAAACATGCTAATTTTAGCTCTAAAACTGATGATCTACCTACAAATGTGAACTGACGTTAAAAAATAAAACATTTGAAAACGGACCATTTTTCACCTTTCTGCAGCATGACGTAATGGGGGGGTGTTATCTCTTTTGTCAAAAATCACCTGTTTTTGCTTGAACATTAAATGACTCCAAATGGTATTAAATTCACTTCCCGGGCACCTGGAAGCTTGAAAATCACTTTAAACATGCTAATTTTAGCTCTAAAACTGATGATCTACCTACAAATGTGAACTGACGTTCAAAAATAAAACATTTGAAAACTGACCATTTTTCACCTTTCTGAAGCATGGCGTAATGGGGGGGTGTTACCTCTTTTGTTAAAAATCACCTGTTTTTGCTTGAACATTAAATGCCTCCAAATGGTATTTAATTCACTTCCCGGGCCCCTGGAAGCATGCAAATCACTTTAAACATGCTAATTTTAGCTCTAAAACTGATGATCTACCTACAAATGTGAACTGACGTTCAAAAATAAAACATTTGAAAACGGACCATTTTTCACCTTTCTGCAGCATGACGTAATGGGGGGTGTTATCTCTTTTGTCAAAAATCACCTGTTTTTGCTTGAACATTAAATGCCTCCAAATGGTATTTAATTCACTTCCCGGGCCCCTGGAAGCATGAAAATCACTTTAAGCATGCTAATTTTAGCTCTAAAACTGATGATCTACCTACAAATGTGAACTGACGTTCAAAAATAAAACATTTGAAAACGGACCATTTTTCACCTTTCTGAAGCATGACGTAATCGGGGGTGTTATCTCTTTTGTCAAAAATCACCTGTTTTTGCTTGAACATTAAATGCCTACAAATGGTATTTAATTCACTTCCCGGGGTGAAGAAACACTTTTTGAGACCTCAGAGTGAGTAAATTGGCCATTTTCATGCACTTTTAACCATTCCACAAATCTTGTGTTTTGGGCCCCTGGAAGCATGAAAATCACTTTAAACAAGCTAATTTTAGCTCTAAAACTGATGATCTACCTACAAATGTGAACTGACGTTAAAAAATAAAACATTTGAAAACGGACCATTTTTCACCTTTCTGCAGCATGACGTAATGGGGGGGTGTTATCTCTTTTGTCAAAAATCACCTGTTTTTGCTTGAACATTAAATGACTCCAAATGGTATTAAATTCACTGCCCGGGCACCTGGAAGCATGAAAATCACTTTAAACATGCTAATTTTAGCTCTAAAACTGATGATCTACCTACAAATGTGAACTGACGTTCAAAAATAAAACATTTGAAAACTGACCATTTTTCACCTTTCTGAAGCATGGCGTAATGGGGGGGTGTTATCTCTTTTGTCAAAAATCACCTGTTTTTGCTTGAACATTATATGCCTCCAAATGGTATTTAATTCACTTCGGGGGTGAAGAAACACTTTTTGAGACCTCAGAGTGAGTAAATTGGCCATTTTCATGCACTTTTAACCATTCCACAAATCTTGTGTTTTGGGCCCCTGGAAGCATGAAAATCACTTTAAACATGCTAATTTTAGCTCTAAAACTGATGATCTACCTACAAATGTGAACTGACGTTAAAAAATAAAACATTTGAAAACGGACCATTTTTCACCTTTCTGCAGCATGACGTAATGGGGGGGTGTTATCTCTTTTGTCAAAAATCACCTGTTTTTGCTTGAACATTAAATGACTCCAAATGGTATTAAATTCACTTCCCGGGCACCTGGAAGCTTGAAAATCACTTTAAACATGCTAATTTTAGCTCTAAAACTGATGATCTACCTACAAATGTGAACTGACGTTCAAAAATAAAACATTTGAAAACTGACCATTTTTCACCTTTCTGAAGCATGGCGTAATGGGGGGGTGTTACCTCTTTTGTCAAAAATCACCTGTTTTTGCTTGAACATTAAATGCCTCCAAATGGTATTTAATTCACTTCCCGGGGTGAAGAAACACTTTTTGAGACCTCAGAGTGAGTAAATTGGCCATTTTCATGCACTTTTAACCATTCCACAAATCTTGTGTTTTGGGCCCCTGGAAGCATGAAAATCACTTTAAACATGCTAATTTTAGCTCTAAAACGGATGATCTACCTACAAATGTGAACTGACGTTCAAAAATAAAACATTTGAAAACTGACCATTTTTCACCTTTCTGAAGCATGGCGTAATGGGGGGGTGTTATCTCTTTTGTCAAAAATCACCTGTTTTTGCTTGAACATTAAATGCCTCCAAATGGTATTTAATTCACTTCCCGGGGTGAAGAAACACTTTTTGAGACCTCAGAGTGAGTAAATTGGCCATTTTCATGCACTTTTAACCATTCCACAAATCTTGTGTTTTGGGTCCCTGGAAGCATGAAAATCACTTTAAACATGCTAATTTTAGCTCTAAAACTGATGATCTACCTACAAATGTGAACTGACGTTAAAAAATAAAACATTTGAAAACGGACCATTTTTCAACTTTCTGCAGTATGACATAATGGGGGGGGTGTTATCTCTTTTGTCAAAAATCACCTGTTTTTGCTTGAACATTAAATGCCTCCAAATGGTATTTAATTCACTTCCCGGGCCCCTGGAAGCATGAAAATCACTTTAAACATGCTAATTTTAGCTCTAAAACTGATGATCTACCTACAAATGTGAACTGACTTTCAAAAATAAAACATTTGAAAACGGACAATTTTTCTCCATTCTGAAGCATGGCGTAATGGGGGGGGTGTTATCTCTTTTGTCAAAAATCACCTGTTTTTGATTGAACATTAAATGCCTCCAAATGGTATTTAATTCACTTCCCGGGCCCCTGGAAGCATGAAAATCACTTTAAACATGCTAATTTTAGCTCTAAAACTGACGATCTACCTACAAATGTGAACTGACGTTCAAAAATAAAACATTTGAAAACGGACCATTTTTCACCTTTCTGAAGCATGACGTAATGGGGGGTGTTATCTCTTTTGTCAAAAATCACCTGTTTTTGCTTGAACATTAAATGCCTACAAATGGTATTTAATTCACTTCCCGGGGTGAAGAAACACTTTTTGAGACCTCAGAGTGAGTAAATTGGCCATTTTCATGCACTTTTAACCATTCCACAAATCTTGTGTTTTGGGCCCCAGGAAGCATGAAAATCACTTTAAACATGCTAATTTTAGCTCTAAAACTGATGATCTACCTACAAATGTGAACTGACGTTAAAAAATAAAACATTTGAAAACGGACCATTTTTCACCTTTCTGCAGCATGACGTAATGGGGGGGGTGTTATCTCTTTTGTCAAAAATCACCTGTTTTTGCTTGAACATTAAATGCCTCCAAATGGTATTTAAATCACTTCCCGGGCCCCTGGAAGCATGAAAATCACTTTAAACATGCTAATTTTAGCTCTAAAACTGATGATCTACCTACAAATTTGAAATGACGTTCAAAAATAAAACATTTGAAAACGGACCATTTTTCACCTTTCTGAAGCATGACGTAATGGGGGGGTGTTATCTCATTTGTCAAAAATCACCTGTTTTTGCTTGAACATTAAATGCCTCCAAATGGTATTTAATTCACTTCCCGGGGTGAAGAAACACTTTTTGAGACCTCAGAGTGAGTAAATTGGCCATTTTCATGCACTTTTAACCATTCCACAAATCTTGTGTTTTGGGCCCCTGGAAGCATGAAAATCACTTTAAACATGCTAATTTTAGCTCTAAAACTGATGATCTACCTACAAATGTGAACTGACGTTAAAAAATAAAACATTTGAAAACGGACCATTTTTTACCTTTCTGCAGCATGAAGTAATGGGGGGGTGTTATCTCTTTTGTCAAAAATCACCTGTTTTTGCTTGAACATTAAATGCCTCCAAATGGTATTTAATTCACTTCCCGGGCCCCTGGAAGCATGAAAATCACTTTAAACATGCTAATTTTAGCTCTAAAACTGATGATCTACCTACAAATGTGAACTGACTTTCAAAAATAAAACATTTGAAAACGGACAATTTTTCACCTTTCTGAAGCATGACGTAATGGGGGTGTTATCTCTTTTGTCAAAAATCACCTGTTTTTGCTTGAACATTAAATGCCTCCAAATGGTATTTAATTCACTTCCCGGGCCCCTTGAAGCATGAAAATCACTTTAAACATGCTAATTTTAGCTCTAAAACTGATGATCTACCTACAAATGTGAACTGACGTTCAAAAATAAAACATTTGAAAACGGACCATTTTTCACCTTTCTGCAGCATGACGTAATGGGAGTGTTATCTCTTTTGTCAAAAATCACCTGTTTTTGCTTGAACATTAAATGCCTCCAAATGGTATTTAATTCACTTCCCGGGCCCCTGGAAGCATGAAAATCACTTTAAACATGCTAATTTTAGCTCTAAAACTGATGATCTACCTACAAATGTGAACTGACGTTCAAAAATAAAACATTTGAAAACGGACCATTTTTCACCTTTCTGAAGCATGACGTAATGGGGGGTGTTATCTCTTTTGTCAAAAATCACCTGTTTTTGCTTGAACATTAAATGCCTACAAATGGTATTTAATTCACTTCCCGGGGTGAAGAAACACTTTTTGAGACCTCAGAGTGAGTAAATTGGCCATTTTCATGCACTTTTAACCATTCCACAAATCTTGTGTTTTGGGCCCCTGGAAGCATGAAAATCACTTTAAACAAGCTAATTTTAGCTCTAAAACTGATGATCTACCTACAAATGTGAACTGACGTTAAAAAATAAAACATTTGAAAACGGACCATTTTTCACCTTTCTGCAGCATGACGTAATGGGGGGGTGTTATCTCTTTTGTCAAAAATCACCTGTTTTTGCTTGAACATTAAATGACTCCAAATGGTATTAAATTCACTGCCCGGGCACCTGGAAGCATGAAAATCACTTTAAACATGCTAATTTTAGCTCTAAAACTGATGATCTACCTACAAATGTGAACTGACGTTCAAAAATAAAACATTTGAAAACTGACCATTTTTCACCTTTCTGAAGCATGGCGTAATGGGGGGGTGTTATCTCTTTTGTCAAAAATCACCTGTTTTTGCTTGAACATTATATGCCTCCAAATGGTATTTAATTCACTTCCCGGGGTGAAGAAACACTTTTTGAGACCTCAGAGTGAGTAAATTGGCCATTTTCATGCACTTTTAACCATTCCACAAATCTTGTGTTTTGGGCCCCTGGAAGCATGAAAATCACTTTAAACATGCTAATTTTAGCTCTAAAACTGATGATCTACCTACAAATGTGAACTGACGTTAAAAAATAAAACATTTGAAAACGGACCATTTTTCACCTTTCTGCAGCATGACGTAATGGGGGGGTGTTATCTCTTTTGTCAAAAATCACCTGTTTTTGCTTGAACATTAAATGCCTCCAAATGGTATTTAATTCACTTCCCGGGCCCCTGGAAGCATGAAAATCACTTTAAACATGCTAATTTTAGCTCTAAAACTGATGATCTACCTACAAATGTGAACTGACTTTCAAAAATAAAACATTTGAAAACGGACAATTTTTCTCCATTCTGAAGCATGGCGTGATGGGGGGGGTGTTATCTCTTTTGTCAAAAATCACCTGTTTTTGATTGAACATTAAATGCCTCCAAATGGTATTTAATTCACTTCCCGGGCCCCTGGAAGCATGAAAATCACTTTAAACATGCTAATTTTAGCTCTAAAACTGACGATCTACCTACAAATGTGAACTGACGTTCAAAAATAAAACATTTGAAAACGGACCATTTTTCACCTTTCTGAAGCATGACGTAATGGGGGGTGTTATCTCTTTTGTCAAAAATCACCTGTTTTTGCTTGAACATTAAATGCCTACAAATGGTATTTAATTCACTTCCCGGGGTGAAGAAACACTTTTTGAGACCTCAGAGTGAGTAAATTGGCCATTTTCATGCACTTTTAACCATTCCACAAATCTTGTGTTTTGGGCCCCAGGAAGCATGAAAATCACTTTAAACATGCTAATTTTAGCTCTAAAACTGATGATCTACCTACAAATGTGAACTGACGTTAAAAAATAAAACATTTGAAAACGGACCATTTTTCACCTTTCTGCAGCATGATGTAATGGGGGGGGGTGTTATCTCTTTTGTCAAAAATCACCTGTTTTTGCTTGAACATTAAATGCCTCCAAATGGTATTTAATTCACTTCCCGGGCCCCTGGAAGCATGAAAATCACTTTAAACATGCTAATTTTAGCTCTAAAACTGATGATCTACCTACAAATGTGAACTGACGTTCAAAAATAAAACATTTGAAAACGGACCATTTTTCACCTTTCTGAAGCATGACATAATGGGGGGGTGTTATCTCTTTTGTCAAAAATCACCTGTTTTTGCTTGAACATTAAATGCCTCCAAATGGTATTTAATTCACTTCCCGGGCCCCTGGAAGCATGCAAATCACTTTAAACATGCTAATTTTAGCTCTAAAACTGATGATCTACCTACAAATGTGAACTGACGTTCAAAAATAAAACATTTGAAAACGGACCATTTTTCACCTTTCTGCAGCATGACGTAATGGGGGGTGTTATCTCTTTTGTCAAAAATCACCTGTTTTTGCTTGAACATTAAATGCCTCCAAATGGTATTTAATTCACTTCCCGGGCCCCTGGAAGCATGAAAATCACTTTAAACATGCTAATTTTAGCTCTAAAACTGATGATCTACCTACAAATGTGAACTGACGTTCAAAAATAAAACATTTGAAAACGGACCATTTTTCACCTTTCTGAAGCATGACGTAATGGGGGGTGTTATCTCTTTTGTCAAAAATCACCTGTTTTTGCTTGAACATTAAATGCCTACAAATGGTATTTAATTCACTTCCCGGGGTGAAGAAACACTTTTTGAGACCTCAGAGTGAGTAAATTGGCCATTTTCATGCACTTTTAACCATTCCACAAATCTTGTGTTTTGGGCCCCTGGAAGCATGAAAATCACTTTAAACAAGCTAATTTTAGCTCTAAAACTGATGATCTACCTACAAATGTGAACTGACGTTAAAAAATAAAACATTTGAAAACCGACCATTTTTCACCTTTCTGCAGCATGACGTAATGGGGGGGTGTTATCTCTTTTGTCAAAAATCACCTGTTTTTGCTTGAACATTAAATGACTCCAAATGGTATTAAATTCACTGCCCGGGCACCTGGAAGCATGAAAATCACTTTAAACATGCTAATTTTAGCTCTAAAACTGATGATCTACCTACAAATGTGAACTGACGTTCAAAAATAAAACATTTGAAAACTGACCATTTTTCACCTTTCTGAAGCATGGCGTAATGGGGGGGTGTTATCTCTTTTGTCAAAAATCACCTGTTTTTGCTTGAACATTATATGCCTCCAAATGGTATTTAATTCACTTCCCGGGGTGAAGAAACACTTTTTGAGACCTCAGAGTGAGTAAATTGGCCATTTTCATGCACTTTTAACCATTCCACAAATCTTGTGTTTTGGGCCCCTGGAAGCATGAAAATCACTTTAAACATGCTAATTTAAGCTCTAAAACTGATGATCTACCTACAAATGTGAACTGACGTTAAAAAATAAAACATTTGAAAACGGACCATTTTTCACCTTTCTGCAGCATGACGTAATGGGGGGGTGTTATCTCTTTTGTCAAAAATCACCTGTTTTTGCTTGAACATTAAATGACTCCAAATGGTATTAAATTCACTTCCCGGGCACCTGGAAGCTTGAAAATCACTTTAAACATGCTAATTTTAGCTCTAAAACTGATGATCTACCTACAAATGTGAACTGACGTTCAAAAATAAAACATTTGAAAACTGACCATTTTTCACCTTTCTGAAGCATGGCGTAATGGGGGGGTGTTACCTCTTTTGTCAAAAATCACCTGTTTTTGCTTGAACATTAAATGCCTCCAAATGGTATTTAATTCACTTCCCGGGGTGAAGAAACACTTTTTGAGACCTCAGAGTGAGTAAATTGGCCATTTTCATGCACTTTTAACCATTCCACAAATCTTGTGTTTTGGGCCCCTGGAAGCATGAAAATCACTTTAAACATGCTAATTTTAGCTCTAAAACGGATGATCTACCTACAAATGTGAACTGACGTTAAAAAATAAAACATTTGAAAACTGACCATTTTTCACCTTTCTGAAGCATGGCGTAATGGGGGGGTGGTATCTCTTTTGTCAAAAATCACCTGTTTTTGCTTGAACATTAAATGCCTCCAAATGGTATTTAATTCACTTCCCGGGGTGAAGAAACACTTTTTGAGACCTCAGAGTGAGTAAATTGGCCATTTTCATGCACTTTTAACTATTCCACAAATCTTGTGCTTTGGGCCCCTGGAAGCATGAAAATCACTTTAAACATGCTAATTTTAGCTCTAAAACTGATGATCTACCTACAAATGTGAACTGACGTTAAAAAATAAAACATTTGAAAACGGACCATTTTTCACCTTTCTGCAGCATGACGTAATGGGGGGGTGCTATCTCTTTTGTCAAAAATCACCTGTTTTTGCTTGAACAGTAAATGCCTCCAAATGGTATTTAATTCCCATTTCCGGGCCCCTGGAAGCATGAAAATCACTTTAAACATGCTAATTTTAGCTCTAAAACTGACGATCTACCTACAAATGTGAACTGACTTTCAAAAATAAAACATTTGAAAACGGACAATTTTTCACCTTTCTGAAGCATGACGTAATGGGGGTGTTATCTCTTTTGTTAAAAATCACCTGTTTTTGCTTGAACATTAAATGCCTCCAAATGGTATTTAATTCACTTCCCGGGCCCCTGGAAGCATGCAAATCACTTTAAACATGCTAATTTTAGCTCTAAAACTGATGATCTACCTACAAATGTGAACTGACGTTCAAAAATAAAACATTTGAAAACGGACCATTTTTCACCTTTCTGCAGCATGACGTAATGGGGGGTGTTATCTCTTTTGTCAAAAATCACCTGTTTTTGCTTGAACATTAAATGCCTCCAAATGGTATTTAATTCACTTCCCGGGCCCCTGGAAGCATGAAAATCACTTTAAGCATGCTAATTTTAGCTCTAAAACTGATGATCTACCTACAAATGTGAACTGACGTTCAAAAATAAAACATTTGAAAACGGACCATTTTTCACCTTTCTGAAGCATGACGTAATCGGGGGTGTTATCTCTTTTGTCAAAAATCACCTGTTTTTGCTTGAACATTAAATGCCTACAAATGGTATTTAATTCACTTCCCGGGGTGAAGAAACACTTTTTGAGACCTCAGAGTGAGTAAATTGGCCATTTTCATGCACTTTTAACCATTCCACAAATCTTGTGTTTTGGGCCCCTGGAAGCATGAAAATCACTTTAAACAAGCTAATTTTAGCTCTAAAACTGATGATCTACCTACAAATGTGAACTGACGTTAAAAAATAAAACATTTGAAAACGGACCATTTTTCACCTTTCTGCAGCATGACGTAATGGGGGGGTGTTATCTCTTTTGTCAAAAATCACCTGTTTTTGCTTGAACATTAAATGACTCCAAATGGTATTAAATTCACTGCCCGGGCACCTGGAAGCATGAAAATCACTTTAAACATGCTAATTTTAGCTCTAAAACTGATGATCTACCTACAAATGTGAACTGACGTTCAAAAATAAAACATTTGAAAACTGACCATTTTTCACCTTTCTGAAGCATGGCGTAATGGGGGGGTGTTATCTCTTTTGTCAAAAATCACCTGTTTTTGCTTGAACATTATATGCCTCCAAATGGTATTTAATTCACTTCGGGGGTGAAGAAACACTTTTTGAGACCTCAGAGTGAGTAAATTGGCCATTTTCATGCACTTTTAACCATTCCACAAATCTTGTGTTTTGGGCCCCTGGAAGCATGAAAATCACTTTAAACATGCTAATTTTAGCTCTAAAACTGATGATCTACCTACAAATGTGAACTGACGTTAAAAAATAAAACATTTGAAAACGGACCATTTTTCACCTTTCTGCAGCATGACGTAATGGGGGGGTGTTATCTCTTTTGTCAAAAATCACCTGTTTTTGCTTGAACATTAAATGACTCCAAATGGTATTAAATTCACTTCCCGGGCACCTGGAAGCTTGAAAATCACTTTAAACATGCTAATTTTAGCTCTAAAACTGATGATCTACCTACAAATGTGAACTGACGTTCAAAAATAAAACATTTGAAAACTGACCATTTTTCACCTTTCTGAAGCATGGCGTAATGGGGGGGTGTTACCTCTTTTGTCAAAAATCACCTGTTTTTGCTTGAACATTATATGCCTCCAAATGGTATTTAATTCACTTCCCGGGGTGAAGAAACACTTTTTGAGACCTCAGAGTGAGTAAATTGGCCATTTTCATGCACTTTTAACCATTCCACAAATCTTGTGTTTTGGGCCCCTGGAAGCATGAAAATCACTTTAAACATGCTAATTTAAGCTCTAAAACTGATGATCTACCTACAAATGTGAACTGACGTTAAAAAATAAAACATTTGAAAACGGACCATTTTTCACCTTTCTGCAGCATGACGTAATGGGGGGGTGTTATCTCTTTTGTCAAAAATCACCTGTTTTTGCTTGAACATTAAATGACTCCAAATGGTATTAAATTCACTTCCCGGGCACCTGGAAGCTTGAAAATCACTTTAAACATGCTAATTTTAGCTCTAAAACTGATGATCTACCTACAAATGTGAACTGACGTTCAAAAATAAAACATTTGAAAACTGACCATTTTTCACCTTTCTGAAGCATGGCGTAATGGGGGGGTGTTACCTCTTTTGTCAAAAATCACCTGTTTTTGCTTGAACATTAAATGCCTCCAAATGGTATTTAATTCACTTCCCGGGGTGAAGAAACACTTTTTGAGACCTCAGAGTGAGTAAATTGGCCATTTTCATGCACTTTTAACCATTCCACAAATCTTGTGTTTTGGGCCCCTGGAAGCATGAAAATCACTTTAAACATGCTAATTTTAGCTCTAAAACGGATGATCTACCTACAAATGTGAACTGACGTTAAAAAATAAAACATTTGAAAACTGACCATTTTTCACCTTTCTGAAGCATGGCGTAATGGGGGGGTGGTATCTCTTTTGTCAAAAATCACCTGTTTTTGCTTGAACATTAAATGCCTCCAAATGGTATTTAATTCACTTCCCGGGGTGAAGAAACACTTTTTGAGACCTCAGAGTGAGTAAATTGGCCATTTTCATGCACTTTTAACTATTCCACAAATCTTGTGCTTTGGGCCCCTGGAAGCATGAAAATCACTTTAAACATGCTAATTTTAGCTCTAAAACTGATGATCTACCTACAAATGTGAACTGACGTTAAAAAATAAAACATTTGAAAACGGACCATTTTTCACCTTTCTGCAGCATGACGTAATGGGGGGGTGCTATCTCTTTTGTCAAAAATCACCTGTTTTTGCTTGAACAGTAAATGCCTCCAAATGGTATTTAATTCCCATTTCCGGGCCCCTGGAAGCATGAAAATCACTTTAAACATGCTAATTTTAGCTCTAAAACTGACGATCTACCTACAAATGTGAACTGACTTTCAAAAATAAAACATTTGAAAACGGACAATTTTTCACCTTTCTGAAGCATGACGTAATGGGGGTGTTATCTCTTTTGTTAAAAATCACCTGTTTTTGCTTGAACATTAAATGCCTCCAAATGGTATTTAATTCACTTCCCGGGCCCCTGGAAGCATGCAAATCACTTTAAACATGCTAATTTTAGCTCTAAAACTGATGATCTACCTACAAATGTGAACTGACGTTCAAAAATAAAACATTTGAAAACGGACCATTTTTCACCTTTCTGCAGCATGACGTAATGGGGGGTGTTATCTCTTTTGTCAAAAATCACCTGTTTTTGCTTGAACATTAAATGCCTCCAAATGGTATTTAATTCACTTCCCGGGCCCCTGGAAGCATGAAAATCACTTTAAGCATGCTAATTTTAGCTCTAAAACTGATGATCTACCTACAAATGTGAACTGACGTTCAAAAATAAAACATTTGAAAACGGACCATTTTTCACCTTTCTGAAGCATGACGTAATCGGGGGTGTTATCTCTTTTGTCAAAAATCACCTGTTTTTGCTTGAACATTAAATGCCTACAAATGGTATTTAATTCACTTCCCGGGGTGAAGAAACACTTTTTGAGACCTCAGAGTGAGTAAATTGGCCATTTTCATGCACTTTTAACCATTCCACAAATCTTGTGTTTTGGGCCCCTGGAAGCATGAAAATCACTTTAAACAAGCTAATTTTAGCTCTAAAACTGATGATCTACCTACAAATGTGAACTGACGTTAAAAAATAAAACATTTGAAAACGGACCATTTTTCACCTTTCTGCAGCATGACGTAATGGGGGGGTGTTATCTCTTTTGTCAAAAATCACCTGTTTTTGCTTGAACATTAAATGACTCCAAATGGTATTAAATTCACTGCCCGGGCACCTGGAAGCATGAAAATCACTTTAAACATGCTAATTTTAGCTCTAAAACTGATGATCTACCTACAAATGTGAACTGACGTTCAAAAATAAAACATTTGAAAACTGACCATTTTTCACCTTTCTGAAGCATGGCGTAATGGGGGGGTGTTATCTCTTTTGTCAAAAATCACCTGTTTTTGCTTGAACATTATATGCCTCCAAATGGTATTTAATTCACTTCGGGGGTGAAGAAACACTTTTTGAGACCTCAGAGTGAGTAAATTGGCCATTTTCATGCACTTTTAACCATTCCACAAATCTTGTGTTTTGGGCCCCTGGAAGCATGAAAATCACTTTAAACATGCTAATTTTAGCTCTAAAACTGATGATCTACCTACAAATGTGAACTGACGTTAAAAAATAAAACATTTGAAAACGGACCATTTTTCACCTTTCTGCAGCATGACGTAATGGGGGGGTGTTATCTCTTTTGTCAAAAATCACCTGTTTTTGCTTGAACATTAAATGACTCCAAATGGTATTAAATTCACTTCCCGGGCACCTGGAAGCTTGAAAATCACTTTAAACATGCTAATTTTAGCTCTAAAACTGATGATCTACCTACAAATGTGAACTGACGTTCAAAAATAAAACATTTGAAAACTGACCATTTTTCACCTTTCTGAAGCATGGCGTAATGGGGGGGTGTTACCTCTTTTGTCAAAAATCACCTGTTTTTGCTTGAACATTAAATGCCTCCAAATGGTATTTAATTCACTTCCCGGGGTGAAGAAACACTTTTTGAGACCTCAGAGTGAGTAAATTGGCCATTTTCATGCACTTTTAACCATTCCACAAATCTTGTGTTTTGGGCCCCTGGAAGCATGAAAATCACTTTAAACATGCTAATTTTAGCTCTAAAACGGATGATCTACCTACAAATGTGAACTGACGTTCAAAAATAAAACATTTGAAAACTGACCATTTTTCACCTTTCTGAAGCATGGCGTAATGGGGGGGTGTTATCTCTTTTGTCAAAAATCACCTGTTTTTGCTTGAACATTAAATGCCTCCAAATGGTATTTAATTCACTTCCCGGGGTGAAGAAACACTTTTTGAGACCTCAGAGTGAGTAAATTGGCCATTTTCATGCACTTTTAACCATTCCACAAATCTTGTGTTTTGGGTCCCTGGAAGCATGAAAATCACTTTAAACATGCTAATTTTAGCTCTAAAACTGATGATCTACCTACAAATGTGAACTGACGTTAAAAAATAAAACATTTGAAAACGGACCATTTTTCAACTTTCTGCAGTATGACATAATGGGGGGGGGTGTTATCTCTTTTGTCAAAAATCACCTGTTTTTGCTTGAACATTAAATGCCTCCAAATGGTATTTAATTCACTTCCCGGGCCCCTGGAAGCATGAAAATCACTTTAAACATGCTAATTTTAGCTCTAAAACTGATGATCTACCTACAAATGTGAACTGACTTTCAAAAATAAAACATTTGAAAACGGACAATTTTTCTCCATTCTGAAGCATGGCGTAATGGGGGGGTGTTATCTCTTTTGTCAAAAATCACCTGTTTTTGATTGAACATTAAATGCCTCCAAATGGTATTTAATTCACTTCCCGGGCCCCTGGAAGCATGAAAATCACTTTAAACATGCTAATTTTAGCTCTAAAACTGACGATCTACCTACAAATGTGAACTGACGTTCAAAAATAAAACATTTGAAAACGGACCATTTTTCACCTTTCTGAAGCATGACGTAATGGGGGGTGTTATCTCTTTTGTCAAAAATCACCTGTTTTTGCTTGAACATTAAATGCCTACAAATGGTATTTAATTCACTTCCCGGGGTGAAGAAACACTTTTTGAGACCTCAGAGTGAGTAAATTGGCCATTTTCATGCACTTTTAACCATTCCACAAATCTTGTGTTTTGGGCCCCAGGAAGCATGAAAATCACTTTAAACATGCTAATTTTAGCTCTAAAACTGATGATCTACCTACAAATGTGAACTGACGTTAAAAAATAAAACATTTGAAAACGGACCATTTTTCACCTTTCTGCAGCATGACGTAATGGGGGGGGTGTTATCTCTTTTGTCAAAAATCACCTGTTTTTGCTTGAACATTAAATGCCTCCAAATGGTATTTAAATCACTTCCCGGGCCCCTGGAAGCATGAAAATCACTTTAAACATGCTAATTTTAGCTCTAAAACTGATGATCTACCTACAAATTTGAAATGACGTTCAAAAATAAAACATTTGAAAACGGACCATTTTTCACCTTTCTGAAGCATGACGTAATGGGGGGGTGTTATCTCATTTGTCAAAAATCACCTGTTTTTGCTTGAACATTAAATGCCTCCAAATGGTATTTAATTCACTTCCCGGGGTGAAGAAACACTTTTTGAGACCTCAGAGTGAGTAAATTGGCCATTTTCATGCACTTTTAACCATTCCACAAATCTTGTGTTTTGGGCCCCTGGAAGCATGAAAATCACTTTAAACATGCTAATTTTAGCTCTAAAACTGATGATCTACCTACAAATGTGAACTGACGTTAAAAAATAAAACATTTGAAAACGGACCATTTTTTACCTTTCTGCAGCATGAAGTAATGGGGGGGTGTTATCTCTTTTGTCAAAAATCACCTGTTTTTGCTTGAACATTAAATGCCTCCAAATGGTATTTAATTCACTTCCCGGGCCCCTGGAAGCATGAAAATCACTTTAAACATGCTAATTTTAGCTCTAAAACTGATGATCTACCTACAAATGTGAACTGACTTTCAAAAATAAAACATTTGAAAACGGACAATTTTTCACCTTTCTGAAGCATGACGTAATGGGGGTGTTATCTCTTTTGTCAAAAATCACCTGTTTTTGCTTGAACATTAAATGCCTCCAAATGGTATTTAATTCACTTCCCGGGCCCCTTGAAGCATGAAAATCACTTTAAACATGCTAATTTTAGCTCTAAAACTGATGATCTACCTACAAATGTGAACTGACGTTCAAAAATAAAACATTTGAAAACGGACCATTTTTCACCTTTCTGCAGCATGACGTAATGGGAGTGTTATCTCTTTTGTCAAAAATCACCTGTTTTTGCTTGAACATTAAATGCCTCCAAATGGTATTTAATTCACTTCCCGGGCCCCTGGAAGCATGAAAATCACTTTAAACATGCTAATTTTAGCTCTAAAACTGATGATCTACCTACAAATGTGAACTGACGTTCAAAAATAAAACATTTGAAAACGGACCATTTTTCACCTTTCTGAAGCATGACGTAATGGGGGGTGTTATCTCTTTTGTCAAAAATCACCTGTTTTTGCTTGAACATTAAATGCCTACAAATGGTATTTAATTCACTTCCCGGGGTGAAGAAACACTTTTTGAGACCTCAGAGTGAGTAAATTGGCCATTTTCATGCACTTTTAACCATTCCACAAATCTTGTGTTTTGGGCCCCTGGAAGCATGAAAATCACTTTAAACAAGCTAATTTTAGCTCTAAAACTGATGATCTACCTACAAATGTGAACTGACGTTAAAAAATAAAACATTTGAAAACGGACCATTTTTCACCTTTCTGCAGCATGACGTAATGGGGGGGTGTTATCTCTTTTGTCAAAAATCACCTGTTTTTGCTTGAACATTAAATGACTCCAAATGGTATTAAATTCACTGCCCGGGCACCTGGAAGCATGAAAATCACTTTAAACATGCTAATTTTAGCTCTAAAACTGATGATCTACCTACAAATGTGAACTGACGTTCAAAAATAAAACATTTGAAAACTGACCATTTTTCACCTTTCTGAAGCATGGCGTAATGGGGGGGTGTTATCTCTTTTGTCAAAAATCACCTGTTTTTGCTTGAACATTATATGCCTCCAAATGGTATTTAATTCACTTCCCGGGGTGAAGAAACACTTTTTGAGACCTCAGAGTGAGTAAATTGGCCATTTTCATGCACTTTTAACCATTCCACAAATCTTGTGTTTTGGGCCCCTGGAAGCATGAAAATCACTTTAAACATGCTAATTTTAGCTCTAAAACTGATGATCTACCTACAAATGTGAACTGACGTTAAAAAATAAAACATTTGAAAACGGACCATTTTTCACCTTTCTGCAGCATGACGTAATGGGGGGGTGTTATCTCTTTTGTCAAAAATCACCTGTTTTTGCTTGAACATTAAATGACTCCAAATGGTATTAAATTCACTTCCCGGGCACCGGGAAGCTTGAAAATCACTTTAAACATGCTAATTTTAGCTCTAAAACTGATGATCTACCTACAAATGTGAACTGACGTTCAAAAATAAAACATTTGAAAACTGACCATTTTTCACCTTTCTGAAGCATGGCGTAATGGGGGGGTGTTACCTCTTTTGTCAAAAATCACCTGTTTTTGCTTGAACATTAAATGCCTCCAAATGGTATTTAATTCACTTCCCGGGGTGAAGAAACACTTTTTGAGACCTCAGAGTGAGTAAATTGGCCATTTTCATGCACTTTTAACCATTCCACAAATCTTGTGTTTTGGGCCCCTGGAAGCATGAAAATCACTTTAAACATGCTAATTTTAGCTCTAAAACGGATGATCTACCTACAAATGTGAACTGACGTTCAAAAATAAAACATTTGAAAACTGACCATTTTTCACCTTTCTGAAGCATGGCGTAATGGGGGGGTGTTATCTCTTTTGTCAAAAATCACCTGTTTTTGCTTGAACATTAAATGCCTCCAAATGGTATTTAATTCACTTCCCGGGGTGAAGAAACACTTTTTGAGACCTCAGAGTGAGTAAATTGGCCATTTTCATGCACTTTTAACCATTCCACAAATCTTGTGTTTTGGGCCCCAGGAAGCATGAAAATCACTTTAAACATGCTAATTTTAGCTCTAAAACTGATGATCTACCTACAAATGTGAACTGACGTTAAAAAATAAAACATTTGAAAACGGACCATTTTTCACCTTTCTGCAGCATGACGTAATTGGGTGGGGTGTTATCTCTTTTGTCAAAAATCACCTGTTTTTGCTTGAACATTAAATGCCTCCAAATGGTATTTAAATCACTTCCCGGGCCCCTGGAAGCATGAAAATCACTTTAAACATGCTAATTTTAGCTCTAAAACTGATGATCTACCTACAAATGTGAACTGACGTTCAAAAATAAAACATTTGAAAACGGACCATTTTTCACCTTTCTGAAGCATGACGTAATGGGGGGGTGTTATCTCATTTGTCAAAAATCACCTGTTTTTGCTTGAACATTAAATGCCTCCAAATGGTATTTAATTCACTTCCCGGGGTGAAGAAACACTTTTTGAGACCTCAGAGTGAGTAAATTGGCCATTTTCATGCACTTTTAACCATTCCACAAATCTTGTGTTTTGGGCCCCTGGAAGCATGAAAATCACTTTAAACATGCTAATTTTAGCTCTAAAACTGATGATCTACCTACAAATGTGAACTGACGTTAAAAAATAAAACATTTGAAAACGGACCATTTTTCACCTTTCTGAAGCATGACGTAATGGGGGTGTTATCTCTTTTGTCAAAAATCACCTGTTTTTGCTTGAACATTAAATGCCTCCAAATGGTATTTAATTCACTTCCCGGGCCCCTTGAAGCATGAAAATCACTTTAAACATGCTAATTTTAGCTCTAAAACTGATGATCTACCTACAAATGTGAACTGACGTTCAAAAATAAAACATTTGAAAACGGACCATTTTTCACCTTTCTGCAGCATGACGTAATGGGAGTGTTATCTCTTTTGTCAAAAATCACCTGTTTTTGCTTGAACATTAAATGCCTCCAAATGGTATTTAATTCACTTCCCGGGCCCCTGGAAGCATGAAAATCACTTTAAACATGCAAATTTTAGCTCTAAAACGGATGATCTACCTACAAATGTGAACTGACGTTCAAAAATAAAACATTTGAAAACGGACCATTTTTCACCTTTCTGAAGCATGACGTAATGGGGGGGTGTTATCTCTTTTGTCAAAAATCACCTGTTTTTGCTTGAACATTAAATGCCTCCAAATGGTATTTAATTCACTTCCCGGGGTGAAGAAACACTTTTTGCGACCTCAGAGTGAGTAAATTGGCCATTTTCATGCACTTTTAACCATTCCACAAATCTTGTGTTTTGGGCCCCTGGAAGCATGAAAATCACTTTAAACATGCTAATTTTAGCTCTAAAACTGATGATCTACCTACAAATGTGAACTGACGTTAAAAAATAAAACATTTGAAAACTGACCATTTTACACCTTTCTGCAGCATGACGTAATGGGGGGATGTTATCTCTTTTGTCAAAAATCACCTGTTTTTGCTTGAACATTAAATGCCTCCAAATAGTATTTAATTCACTTCCCGGGCCCCTGGAAGCATGAAAATCACTTTAAACATGCTAATTTTAGCTCTAAAACTGATGATCTACCTACAAATGTGAACTGACGTTCAAAAATAAAACATTTGAAAACGGACCATTTTTCACCTTTCTGAAGCATGACGTAATGGGGGGTGTTATCTCTTTTGTCAAAAATCACCTGTTTTTGCTTGAACATTAAATGCCTACAAATGGTATTTAATTCACTTCCCGGGGTGAAGAAACACTTTTTGAGACCTCAGAGTGAGTAAATTGGCCATTTTCATGCACTTTTAACCATTCCACAAATCTTGTGTTTTGGGCCCCTGGAAGCATGAAAATCACTTTAAACAAGCTAATTTTAGCTCTAAAACTGATGATCTACCTACAAATGTGAACTGACGTTAAAAAATAAAACATTTGAAAACGGACCATTTTTCACCTTTCTGCAGCATGACGTAATGGGGGGGTGTTATCTCTTTTGTCAAAAATCACCTGTTTTTGCTTGAACATTAAATGACTCCAAATGGTATTAAATTCACTGCCCGGGCACCTGGAAGCATGAAAATCACTTTAAACATGCTAATTTTAGCTCTAAAACTGATGATCTACCTACAAATGTGAACTGACGTTCAAAAATAAAACATTTGAAAACTGACCATTTTTCACCCTTCTGAAGCATGGCGTAATGGGGGGGTGTTATCTCTTTTGTCAAAAATCACCTGTTTTTGCTTGAACATTATATGCCTCCAAATGGTATTTAATTCACTTCCCGGGGTGAAGAAACACTTTTTGAGACCTCAGAGTGAGTAAATTGGCCATTTTCATGCACTTTTAACCATTCCACAAATCTTGTGTTTTGGGCCCCTGGAAGCATGAAAATCACTTTAAACATGCTAATTTTAGCTCTAAAACTGATGATCTACCTACAAATGTGAACTGACGTTAAAAAATAAAACATTTGAAAACGGACCATTTTTCACCTTTCTGCAGCATGACGTAATGGGGGGGTGTTATCTCTTTTGTCAAAAATCACCTGTTTTTGCTTGAACATTAAATGACTCCAAATGGTATTAAATTCACTTCCCGGGCACCGGGAAGCTTGAAAATCACTTTAAACATGCTAATTTTAGCTCTAAAACTGATGATCTACCTACAAATGTGAACTGACGTTCAAAAATAAAACATTTGAAAACTGACCATTTTTCACCTTTCTGAAGCATGGCGTAATGGGGGGGTGTTACCTCTTTTGTCAAAAATCACCTGTTTTTGCTTGAACATTAAATGCCTCCAAATGGTATTTAATTCACTTCCCGGGGTGAAGAAACACTTTTTGAGACCTCAGAGTGAGTAAATTGGCCATTTTCATGCACTTTTAACCATTCCACAAATCTTGTGTTTTGGGCCCCAGGAAGCATGAAAATCACTTTAAACATGCTAATTTTAGCTCTAAAACTGATGATCTACCTACAAATGTGAACTGACGTTAAAAAATAAAACATTTGAAAACGGACCATTTTTCACCTTTCTGAAGCATGACGTAATGGGGGTGTTATCTCTTTTGTCAAAAATCACCTGTTTTTGCTTGAACATTAAATGCCTCCAAATGGTATTTAATTCACTTCCCGGGCCCCTTGAAGCATGAAAATCACTTTAAACATGCTAATTTTAGCTCTAAAACTGATGATCTACCTACAAATGTGAACTGACGTTCAAAAATAAAACATTTGAAAACGGACCATTTTTCACCTTTCTGCAGCATGACGTAATGGGAGTGTTATCTCTTTTGTCAAAAATCACCTGTTTTTGCTTGAACATTAAATGCCTCCAAATGGTATTTAATTCACTTCCCGGGCCCCTGGAAGCATGAAAATCACTTTAAACATGCAAATTTTAGCTCTAAAACGGATGATCTACCTACAAATGTGAACTGACGTTCAAAAATAAAACATTTGAAAACGGACCATTTTTCACCTTTCTGAAGCATGACGTAATGGGGGGGTGTTATCTCTTTTGTCAAAAATCACCTGTTTTTGCTTGAACATTAAATGCCTCCAAATGGTATTTAATTCACTTCCCGGGGTGAAGAAACACTTTTTGCGACCTCAGAGTGAGTAAATTGGCCATTTTCATGCACTTTTAACCATTCCACAAATCTTGTGTTTTGGGCCCCTGGAAGCATGAAAATCACTTTAAACATGCTAATTTTAGCTCTAAAACTGATGATCTACCTACAAATGTGAACTGACGTTAAAAAATAAAACATTTGAAAACTGACCATTTTACACCTTTCTGCAGCATGACGTAATGGGGGGATGTTATCTCTTTTGTCAAAAATCACCTGTTTTTGCTTGAACATTAAATGCCTCCAAATAGTATTTAATTCACTTCCCGGGCCCCTGGAAGCATGAAAATCACTTTAAACATGCTAATTTTTGCTCTAAAACGGATGATCTACCTACAAATGTGAACTGACGTTCAAAAATAAAATATTTGAAAACTGACCATTTTTCACCTTTCTGAAGCATGACGTAATGGGGGGGTGTTATCTCTTTTGTCAAAAATCACCTGTTTTTGCTTGAACATTAAATGCCTCCAAATGGTATTTAATTCACTTCCCGGGGTGAAGAAACACTTTTTGAGACCTCAGAGTGAGTAAATTGGCCATTTTCATGCACTTTTAACCATTCCACAAATCTTGTGTTTTGGGCCCCTGGAAGCATGAAAATCACTTTAAACATGCTAATTTTAGCTCTAAAACTGATGATCTACCTACAAATGTGAACTGACGTTAAAAAATAAAACATTTGAAAACGGACCAATTTTCAACTTTCTGCAGTATGACGTAATGGGGGGTGTTATCTCTTTTGTCAAAAATCACCTGTTTTTGCTTGAACATTAAATGCCTCCAAATGGTATTTAATTCACCTCCCGGGCCCCTGGAAGCATGAAAATCACTTTAAACATGCTAATTTTAGCTCTAAAACTGATGATCTACCTACAAATGTGAACTGACTTTCAAAAATAAAACATTTGAAAACGGACAATTTTTCTCCTTTCTGAAGCATGGCGTAATGGGGGGGTGTTATCTCTTTTGTCAAAAATCACCTGTTTTTGATTGAACATTAAATGCCTCCAAATGGTATTTAATTCACTTCCCGGGGTGAAGAAACACTTTTTGAGACCTCAGAGTGAGTAAATTGGCCATTTTCATGCACTTTTAACCATTCCACAAATCTTGTGTTTTGGGCCCCTGGAAGCATGAAAATCACTTTAAACATGCTAATTTTAGCTCTAAAACTGATGATCTACCTACAAATGTGAACTGACGTTAAAAAATAAAACATTTGAAAACTGACCATTTTTCACCTTTCAGCAGCATGACGTAATGGGGGGATGTTATCTCTTTTGTCAAAAATCACCTGTTTTTGCTTGAACATTAAATGCCTCCAAATGGTATTTAATTCACCTCCCGGGCCCCTGGAAGCATGAAAATCACTTTAAACATGCTAATTTTAGCTCTAAAACTGATGATCTACCTACAAATGTGAACTGACGTTCAAAAATAAAACATTTGAAAACGGACCATTTTTCACCTTTCTGAAGCATGACGTAATGGGGGGTGTTATCTCTTTTGTCAAAAATCACCTGTTTTTGCTTGAACATTAAATGCCTACAAATGGTATTTAATTCACTTCCGGGGGTGAAGAAACACTTTTTGAGACCTCAGAGTGAGTAAATTGGCCATTTTCATGCACTTTTAACCATTCCACAAATCTTGTGTTTTGGGCCCCAGGAAGCATGAAAATCACTTTAAACATGCTAATTTTAGCTCTAAAACTGATGATCTACCTACAAATGTGAACTGACGTTAAAAAATAAAACATTTGAAAACGGACCATTTTTCACCTTTCTGCAGCATGACGTAATGGGGGGGGGTGTTATCTCTTTTGTCAAAAATCACCTGTTTTTGCTTGAACATTAAATGCCTCCAAATGGTATTTAATTCACTTCCCGGGCCCCTGGAAGCATGAAAATCACTTTAAACATGCTAATTTTAGCTCTAAAACTGATGATCTACCTACAAATGTGAACTGACGTTCAAAAATAAAACATTTGAAAACGGACCATTTTTCACCTTTCTGAAGCATGACATAATGGGGGGGTGTTATCTCTTTTGTCAAAAATCACCTGTTTTTGCTTGAACATTAAATGCCTCCAAATGGTATTTAATTCACTTCCCGGGGTGAAGAAACACTTTTTGAGACCTCAGAGTGAGTAAATTGGCCATTTTCATGCACTTTTAACCATTCCACAAATCTTGTGTTTTGGGCCCCTGGAAGCATGAAAATCACTTTAAACATGCTAATTTTAGCTCTAAAACTGATGATCTACCTACAAATGTGAACTGACGTTAAAAAATAAAACATTTGAAAACGGACCATTTTTCACCTTTCTGCAGCATGACGTAATGGGGGGTGTTATCTCTTTTGTCAAAAATCACCTGTTTTTGCTTGAACATTAAATGCCTCCAAATGGTATTTAATTCACTTCCCGGGCCCCTGGAAGCATGAAAATCACTTTAAACATGCTAATTTTAGCTCTAAAACTGATGATCTACCTACAAATGTGAACTGACTTTCAAAAATAAAACATTTGAAAACGGACAATTTTTCACCTTTCTGAAGCATGACGTAATGGGGGTGTTATCTCTTTTGTCAAAAATCACCTATTTTTGCTTGAACATTAAATGCCTCCAAATGGTATTTAATTCACTTCCCGGGCCCCTTGAAGCATGAAAATCACTTTAAACATGCTAATTTTAGCTCTAAAACTGATGATCTACCTACAAATGTGAACTGACGTTCAAAAATAAAACATTTGAAAACGGACCATTTTTCACCTTTCTGCAGCATGACGTAATGGGGGTGTTATCTCTTTTGTCAAAAATCACCTGTTTTTGCTTGAACATTAAATGCCTCCAAATGGTATTTAATTCACTTCCCGGGCCCCTGGAAGCATGAAAATCACTTTAAACATGCAAATTTTAGCTCTAAAACTGATGATCTACCTACAAATGTGAACTGACGTTCAAAAATAAAACATTTGAAAACGGACCATTTTTCACCTTTCTGAAGCATGACGTAATGGGGGGGGTGTTATCTCTTTTGTCAAAAATCACCTGTTTTTGCTTGAACATTAAATGCCTCCAAATGGTATTTAATTCACTTCCCGGGGTGAAGAAACACTTTTTGAGACCTCAGAGTGAGTAAATTGGCCATTTTCATGCACTTTTAACCATTCCACAAATCTTGTGTTTTGGGCCCCTGGAAGCATGAAAATCACTTTAAACATGCTAATTTTAGCTCTAAAACTGATGATATACCTACAAATGTGAACTGACGTTAAAAAATAAAACATTTGAAAACTGACCATTTTTCACCTTTCTGCAGCATGACGTAATGGGGGGATGTTATCTCTTTTGTCAAAAATCACCTGTTTTTGCTTGAACATTAAATGCCTCCAAATGGTATTTAATTCACTTCCCGGGCCCCTGGAAGCATGAAAATCACTTTAAACATGCTAATTTTAGCTCTAAAACGGATGATCTACCTACAAATGTGAACTGACGTTCAAAAATAAAATATTTGAAAACGGACCATTTTTCACCTTTCTGAAGCATGACGTAATGGGGGGGTGTTATCTCTTTTGTCAAAAATCACCAGTTTTTGCTTGAACATTAAATGCCTCCAAATGGTATTTAATTCACTTCCCGGGGTGAAGAAACACTTTTTGAGACCTCAGAGTGAGTAAATTGGCCATTTTCATGCACTTTTAACCATTCCACAAATCTTGTGTTTTGGGCCCCTGGAAGCATGAAAATCACTTTAAACATGCTAATTTTAGCTCTAAAACTGATGATCTACCTACAAATGTGAACTGACGTTAAAAAATAAAACATTTGAAAACGGACCATTTTTCAACTTTCTGCAGTATGACGTAATGGGGGGGTGTTATCTCTTTTGTCAAAAATCACCTGTTTTTGCTTGAACATTAAATGCCTCCAAATGGTATTTAATTCCCTCCCGGGCCCCTGGAAGCATGAAAATCACTTTAAACATGCTAATTTTAGCTCTAAAACTGATGATCTACCTACAAATGTGAACTGACTTTCAAAAATAAAACATTTGAAAACGGACAATTTTTCTCCTTTCTGAAGCATGGCGTAATGGGGGGGTGTTATCTCTTTTGTCAAAAATCACCTGTTTTTGCTTGAACATTAAATGCCTCCAAATGGTATTTAATTCACTTCCCGGGGTGAAGAAACACTTTTTGAGACCTCAGAGTGAGTAAATTGGCCATTTTCATGCACTTTTAACCATTCCACAAATCTTGTGTTTTGGGCCCCTGGAAGCATGAAAATCACTTTAAACATGCTAATTTTAGCTCTAAAACTGATGATCTACCTACAAATGTGAACTGACGTTAAAAAATAAAACATTTGAAAACGGACCATTTTTCAACTTTCTGCAGTATGACGTAATGGGGGGGTGTTATCTCTTTTGTCAAAAATCACCTGTTTTTGCTTGAACATTAAATGCCTCCAAATGGTATTTAATTCACTTCCCAGGCCCCTGGAAGCATGAAAATCACTTTAAACATGCTAATTTTAGCTCTAAAACGGATGATCTACCTACAAATGTGAACTGACGTTCAAAAATAAAATATTTGAAAACGGACCATTTTTCACCTTTCTGAAGCATGACGTAATGGGGGGTGTTATCTCTTTTGTCAAAAATCACCTGTTTTTGCTTGAACATTAAATGCCTCCAAATGGTATTTAATTCACTTCCCGGGCCCCTGGAAGCATGAAAATCACTTTAAACATGCCAATTTTAGCTCTAAAACTGATGATCTACCTACAAATATGAACTGACGTTCAAAAATAAAACATTTGAAAACGGACCATTTTTCACCTTTCTGAAGCATGACGTAATGGGGGGGGTGTTATCTCTTTTGTCAAAAATCACCTGTTTTTGCTTGAACATTAAATGCCTCCAAATGGTATTTAATTCACTTCCCGGGGTGAAGAAACACTTTTTGAGACCTCAGAGTGAGTAAATTGGCCATTTTCATGCACTTTTAACCATTCCACAAATCTTGTGTTTTGGGCCCCTGGAAGCATGAAAATCACTTTAAACATGCTAATTTTAGCTCTAAAACTGATGATCTACCTACAAATGTGAACTGACGTTAAAAAATAAAACATTTGAAAACGGACCATTTTTCACCTTTCTGCAGCATGACGTAATGGGGGGTGTTATCTCTTTTGTCAAAAATCACCTGTTTTTGCTTGAACATTAAATGCCTCCAAATGGTATTTAATTCACTTCCCGGGGTGAAGAAACACTTTTTGAGACCTCAGAGTGAGTAAATTGGCCATTTTCATGCACTTTTAACTATTCCACAAATCTTGTGCTTTGGGCCCCTGGAAGCATGAAAATCACTTTAAACATGCTAATTTTAGCTCTAAAACTGATGATCTACCTACAAATGTGAACTGACGTTAAAAAATAAAACATTTGAAAACGGACCATTTTTCACCTTTCTGCAGCATGACGTAATGGGGGGATGTTATCTCTTTTGTCAAAAATCACCTGTTTTTGCTTGAACATTAAATGCCTCCGAATGGTATTTAATTCACTTCCCGGGCCCCTGGAAGCATGAAAATCACTTTAAACATGCTAATTTTAGCTCTAAAACGGATGATCTACCTACAAATGTGAACTGACGTTCAAAAATAAAATATTTGAAAACAGACCATTTTTCACCTTTCTGAAGCATGACGTAATGGGGGGGTGTTATCTCTTTTGTCAAAAATCACCTGTTTTTGCTTGAACATTAAATGCCTCCAAATGGTATTTAATTCACTTCCCGGGGTGAAGAAACACTTTTTGAGACCTCAGAGTGAGTAAATTGGCCATTTTCATGCACTTTTAACCATTCCACAAATCTTGTGTTTTGGGCCCCTGGAAGCATGAAAATCACTTTAAACATGCTAATTTTAGCTCTAAAACTGATGATCTACCTACAAATGTGAACTGACGTTAAAAAATAAAACATTTGAAAACGGACCATTTTTCACCTTTCTGCAGCATGACGTAATGGGGGGGGGTGTTATCTCTTTTGTCAAAAATCACCTGTTTTTGCTTGAACATTAAATGCCTCCAAATGGTATTTAATTCACTTCCCGGGCCCCTGGAAGCATGAAAATCACTTTAAACATGCTAATTTTAGCTCTAAAACTGATGATCTACCTACAAATGTGAACTGACGTTCAAAAATAAAACATTTGAAAACGGACCATTTTTCACCTTTCTGAAGCATGACATAATGGGGGGGTGTTATCTCTTTTGTCAAAAATCACCTGTTTTTGCTTGAACATTAAATGCCTCCAAATGGTATTTAATTCACTTCCCGGGGTGAAGAAACACATTTTGAGACCTCAGAGTGAGTAAATTGGCCATTTTCATGCACTTTTAACCATTCCACAAATCTTGTGTTTTGGGCCCCTGGAAGCATGAAAATCACTTTAAACATGCTAATTTTAGCTCTAAAACTGATGATCTACCTACAAATGTGAACTGACGTTAAAAAATAAAACATTTAAAAACGGACCATTTTTCACCTTTCTGCAGCATGACGTAATGGGGGGGTGTTATCTCTTTTGTCAAAAATCACCTGTTTTTGCTTGAACATTAAATGCCTCCAAATGGTATTTAATTCACTTCCCGGGCCCCTGGAAGCATGAAAATCACTTTAAACATGCTAATTTTAGCTCTAAAACTGATGATCTACCTACAAATGTGAACTGACTTTCAAAAATAAAACATTTGAAAATGGACAATTTTTCACCTTTCTGAAGCATGACGTAATGGGGGTGTTATCTCTTTTGTCAAAAATCACCTGTTTTTGCTTGAACATTAAATGCCTCCAAATGGTATTTAATTCACTTCCCGGGCCCCTTGAAGCATGAAAATCACTTTAAACATGCTAATTTTAGCTCTAAAACTGATGATCTACCTACAAATGTGAACTGACGTTCAAAAATAAAACATTTGAAAACTGACCATTTTTCACCTTTCTGCAGCATGACGTAATGGGGGTGTTATCTCTTTTGTCAAAAATCACCTGTTTTTGCTTGAACATTAAATGCCTCCAAATGGTATTTAATTCACTTCCCGGGCCCCTGGAAGCATGAAAATCACTTTAAACATGCAAATTTTAGCTCTAAAACTGATGATCTACCTACAAATGTGAACTGACGTTCAAAAATAAAACATTTGAAAACGGACCATTTTTCACCTTTCTGAAGCATGACGTAATGGGGGGGTGTTATCTCTTTTGTCAAAAATCACCTTTTTTTGCTTGAACATTAAATGCCTCCAAATGGTATTTAATTCACTTCCCGGGGTGAAGAAACACTTTTTGAGACCTCAGAGTGAGTAAATTGGCCATTTTCATGCACTTTTAACCATTCCACAAATCTTGTGTTTTGGGCCCCTGGAAGCATGAAAATCACTTTAAACATGCTAATTTTAGCTCTAAAACTGATGATCTACCTACAAATGTGAACTGACGTTAAAAAATAAAACATTTGAAAACTGACCATTTTTCACCTTTCTGCAGCATGACGAAATGGGGGGATGTTATCTCTTTTGTCAAAAATCACCTGTTTTTGCTTGAACATTAAATGCCTCCAAATGGTATTTAATTCACTTCCCAGGCCCCTGGAAGCATGAAAATCACTTTAAACATGCTAATTTTAGCTCTAAAACGGATGATCTACCTACAAATGTGAACTGACGTTCAAAAATAAAATATTTGAAAACGGACCATTTTTCACCTTTCTGAAGCATGACGTAATGGGGGGTGTTATCTCTTTTGTCAAAAATCACCTGTTTTTGCTTGAACATTAAATGCCTCCAAATGGTATTTAATTCACTTCCCGGGCCCCTGGAAGCATGAAAATCACTTTAAACATGCCAATTTTAGCTCTAAAACTGATGATCTACCTACAAATATGAACTGACGTTCAAAAATAAAACATTTGAAAACGGACCATTTTTCACCTTTCTGAAGCATGACGTAATGGGGGGGGTGTTATCTCTTTTGTCAAAAATCACCTGTTTTTGCTTGAACATTAAATGCCTCCAAATGGTATTTAATTCACTTCCCGGGGTGAAGAAACACTTTTTGAGACCTCAGAGTGAGTAAATTGGCCATTTTCATGCACTTTTAACCATTCCACAAATCTTGTGTTTTGGGCCCCTGGAAGCATGAAAATCACTTTAAACATGCTAATTTTAGCTCTAAAACTGATGATCTACCTACAAATGTGAACTGACGTTAAAAAATAAAACATTTGAAAACGGACCATTTTTCACCTTTCTGCAGCATGACGTAATGGGGGGTGTTATCTCTTTTGTCAAAAATCACCTGGTTTTGCTTGAACATTAAATGCCTCCAAATGGTATTTAATTCACTTCCCGGGCCCCTTGAAGCATGAAAATCACTTTAAACATGCTAATTTTAGCTCTAAAACTGATGATCTACCTACAAATGTGAACTGACGTTCAAAAATAAAACATTTGAAAACGGACCATTTTTCACCTTTCTGCAGCATGACGTAATGGGGGTGTTATCTCTTTTGTCAAAAATCACCTGTTTTTGCTTGAACATTAAATGCCTCCAAATGGTATTTAATTCACTTCCCGGGCCCCTGGAAGCATGAAAATCACTTTAAACATGCAAATTTTAGCTCTAAAACTGATGATCTACCTACAAATGTGAACTGACGTTCAAAAATAAAACATTTGAAAACGGACCATTTTTCACCTTTCTGAAGCATGACGTAATGGGGGGGTGTTATCTCTTTTGTCAAAAATCACCTTTTTTTGCTTGAACATTAAATGCCTCCAAATGGTATTTAATTCACTTCCCGGGGTGAAGAAACACTTTTTGAGACCTCAGAGTGAGTAAATTGGCCATTTTCATGCACTTTTAACCATTCCACAAATCTTGTGTTTTGGGCCCCTGGAAGCATGAAAATCACTTTAAACATGCTAATTTTAGCTCTAAAACTGATGATCTACCTACAAATGTGAACTGACGTTAAAAAATAAAACATTTGAAAACTGACCATTTTTCACCTTTCTGCAGCATGACGAAATGGGGGGATGTTATCTCTTTTGTCAAAAATCACCTGTTTTTGCTTGAACATTAAATGCCTCCAAATGGTATTTAATTCACTTCCCGGGCCCCTGGAAGCATGAAAATCACTTTAAACATGCTAATTTTAGCTCTAAAACGGATGATCTACCTACAAATGTGAACTGACGTTCAAAAATAAAATATTTGAAAACGGACCATTTTTCACCTTTCTGAAGCATGACGTAATGGGGGGGTGTTATCTCTTTTGTCAAAAATCACCTGTTTTTGCTTGAACATTAAATGCCTCCAAATGGTATTTAATTCACTTCCCGGGGTGAAGAAACACTTTTTGAGACCTCAGAGTGAGTAAATTGGCCATTTTCATGCACTTTTAACCATTCCACAAATCTTGTGTTTTGGGCCCCTGGAAGCATGAAAATCACTTTAAACATGCTAATTTTAGCTCTAAAACTGATGATCTACCTACAAATGTGAACTGACCTTAAAAAATAAAACATTTGAAAACGGACCATTTTTCAACTTTCTGCAGTATGACGTAATGGGGGGGTGTTATCTCTTTTGTCAAAAATCACCTGTTTTTGCTTGAACATTAAATGCCTCCAAATGGTATTTAATTCACCTCCCGGGCCCCTGGAAGCATGAAAATCACTTTAAACATGCTAATTTTAGCTCTAAAACTGATGATCTACCTACAAATGTGAACTGACTTTCAAAAATAAAACATTTGAAAACGGACAATTTTTCTCCTTTCTGAAGCATGGCGTAATGGGGGGGTGTTATCTCTTTTGTCAAAAATCACCTGTTTTTGATTGAACATTAAATGCCTCCAAATGGTATTTAATTCACTTCCCGGGCCCCTGGAAGCATGAAAATCACTTTAAACATGCTAATTTTAGCTCTAAAACTGATGAACTACCTACAAATGTGAACTGACGTTCAAAAATAAAACATTTGAAAACGGACCATTTTTCACCTTTCTGAAGCATGACGTAATGGGGGGTGTTATCTCTTTTGTCAAAAATCACCTGTTTTTGCTTGAACATTAAATGCCTACAAATGGTATTTAATTCACTTCCCGGGGTGAAGAAACACTTTTTGAGACCTCAGAGTGAGTAAATTGGCCATTTTCATGCACTTTTAATCATTCCACAAATCTTGTGTTTTGGGCCCCTGGAAGCATGAAAATCACTTTAAACATGCTAATTTTAGCTCTAAAACTGATGATCTACCTACAAATGTGAACTGACGTTAAAAAATAAAACATTTGAAAAAGGACCATTTTTCAACTTTCTGCAGTATGACGTAATGGGGGGTGTTATCTCTTTTGTCAAAAATCACCTGTTTTTGCTTGAACATTAAATGCCTCCAAATGGTATTTAATTCACCTCCCGGGCCCCTGGAAGCATGAAAATCACTTTAAACATGCTAATTTTAGCTCTAAAACTGATGATCTACCTACAAATGTGAACTGACTTTCAAAAATAAAACATTTGAAAACTGACAATTTTTCTCCTTTCTGAAGCATGGCGTAATGGGGGGGTGTTATCTCTTTTGTCAAAAATCACCTGTTTTTGATTGAACATTAAATGCCTCCAAATGGTATTTAATTCACTTCCCGGGCCCCTGGAAGCATGAAAATCACTTTAAACATGCTAATTTTAGCTCTAAAACTGACGAACTACCTACAAATGTGAACTGACGTTCAAAAATAAAACATTTGAAAACGGACCATTTTTCACCTTTCTGAAGCATGACGTAATGGGGGGTGTTATCTCTTTTGTCAAAAATCACCTGTTTTTGCTTGAACATTAAATGCCTACAAATGGTATTTAATTCACTTCCCGGGGTGAAGAAACACTTTTTGAGACCTCAGAGTGAGTAAATTGGCCATTTTCATGCACTTTTAACCATTCCACAAATCTTGTGTTTTGGGCCCCAGGAAGCATGAAAATCACTTTAAACATGCTAATTTTAGCTCTAAAACTGATGATCTACCTACAAATGTGAACTGACGTTAAAAAATAAAACATTTGAAAACGGACCATTTTTCACCTTTCTGCAGCATGACGTGAGGGGGGGTGTTATCTCTTTTGTCAAAAATCACCTGTTTTTGCTTGAACATTAAATGCCTCCAAATGGTATTTAATTCACTTCCCGGGCCCCTGGAAGCATGAAAATCACTTTAAACATGCTAATTTTAGCTCTAAAACTGATGATCTACCTACAAATGTGAACTGACGTTCAAAAATATAACATTTGAAAACGGACCATTTTTCACCTTTCTGAAGCATGACGTAATGGGGGGTGTTATCTCTTTTGTCAAAAATCACCTGTTTTTGCTTGAACATTAAATGCCTCCAAATGGTATTTAATTCACTTCCCGGGGTGAAGAAACACTTTTTGAGACCTCAGAGTGAGTAAATTGGCCATTTTCATGCACTTTTAACCATTCCACAAATCTTGTGTTTTGGGCCCCTGGAAGCATGAAAATCACTTTAAACATGCTAATTTTAACTCTAAAACTGATGATCTACCTACAAATGTGAACTGACGTTAAAAAACTAAAACATTTGAAAACGGACCATTTTTCACCTTTCTGCAGCATGACGTAATGGGGGGGTGTTATCTCTTTTGTCAAAAATCACCTGTTTTTGCTTGAACATTAAATGCCTCCAAATGGTATTTAATTCACTTCCCGGGGTGAAGAAACACTTTTTGAGACCTCAGAGTGAGTAAATTGGCCATTTTCATGCACTTTTAACTATTCCACAAATCTTGTGCTTTGGGCCCCTGGAAGCATGAAAATCACTTTAAACATGCTAATTTTAGCTCTAAAACTGATGATCTACCTACAAATGTGAACTGACGTTAAAAAATAAAACATTTGAAAACGGACCATTTTTCACCTTTCTGCAGCATTACGTAATGGGGGGGGTGTTATCTCTTTTGTCAAAAATCACCTGTTTTTGCTTGAACATTAAATGCCTCCAAATGGTATTTAATTCACTTCCCGGGCCCCTGGAAGCATGAAAATCACTTTAAACATGCTAATTTTAGCTCTAAAACTGATGATCTACCTACAAATGTGAACTGACGTTAAAAAATAAAACATTTGAAAACGGACCATTTTTCACCTTTCTGCAGCATGACGTAATGGGGGGATGTTATCTCTTTTGTCAAAAATCACCTGTTTTTGCTTGAACATTAAATGCCTCCAAATGGTATTTAATTCACTTCCCGGGCCCCTGGAAGCATGAAAATCACTTTAAACATGCTAATTTTAGCTCTAAAACGGATGATCTACCTACAAATGTGAACTGACGTTCAAAAATAAAACATTTGAAAACGGACCATTTTTCACCTTTCTGAAGCATGACGTAATGGGGGGTGTTATCTCTTTTGTCAAAAATCACCTGTTTTTGCTTGAACATTAAATGCCTACAAATGGTATTTAATTCACTTCCCGGGGTGAAGAAGCACTTTTTGAGACCTCAGAGTGAGTAAATTGGCCATTTTCATGCACTTTTAACCATTCCACAAATCTTGTGTTTTGGGCGCCAGGAAGCATGAAAATCACTTTAAACATGCTAATTTTAGCTCTAAAACTGATGATCTACCTACAAATGTGAACTGACGTTCAAAAATAAAACATTTGAAAACGGACCATTTTTCACCTTTCTGAAGCATGACATAATGGGGGGGTGTTATCTCTTTTGTCAAAAATCACCTGTTTTTGCTTGAACATTAAATGCCTCCTAATGGTATTTAATTCACTTCCCGGGGTGAAGAAACACTTTTTGAGACCTCAGAGTGAGTAAATTGGCCATTTTCATGCACTTTTAACCATTCCACAAATCTTGTGTTTTGGGCCCCTGGAAGCATGAAAATCACTTTAAACATGCTAATTTTAGCTCTAAAACTGATGATCTACCTACAAATGTGAACTGACGTTAAAAAATAAAACATTTAAAAACGGACCATTTTTCACCTTTCTGCAGCATGACGTAATGGGGGGGTGTTATCTCTTTTGTCAAAAATCACCTGTTTTTGCTTGAACATTAAATGCCTCCAAATGGTATTTAATTCACTTCCCGGGCCCCTGGAAGCATGAAAATCACTTTAAACATGCTAATTTTAGCTCTAAAACTGATGATCTACCTACAAATGTGAACTGACTTTCAAAAATAAAACATTTGAAAATGGACAATTTTTCACCTTTCTGAAGCATGACGTAATGGGGGTGTTATCTCTTTTGTCAAAAATCACCTGTTTTTGCTTGAACATTAAATGCCTCCAAATGGTATTTAATTCACTTCCCGGGCCCCTTGAAGCATGAAAATCACTTTAAACATGCTAATTTTAGCTCTAAAACTGATGATCTACCTACAAATGTGAACTGACGTTCAAAAATAAAACATTTAAAAACGGACCATTTTTCACCTTTCTGCAGCATGACGTAATGGGGGTGTTATCTCTTTTGTCAAAAATCACCTGTTTTTGCTTGAACATTAAATGCCTCCAAATGGTATTTAATTCACTTCCCGGGCCCCTGGAAGCATGAAAATCACTTTAAACATGCAAATTTTAGCTCTAAAACTGATGATCTACCTACAAATGTGAACTGACGTTCAAAAATAAAACATTTGAAAACGGACCATTTTTCACCTTTCTGAAGCATGACGTAATGGGGGGGTGTTATCTCTTTTGTCAAAAATCACCTGTTTTTGCTTGAACATTAAATGCCTCCAAATGGTATTTAATTCACTTCCCGGGGTGAAGAAACACTTTTTGAGACCTCAGAGTGAGTAAATTGGCCATTTTCATGCACTTTTAACCATTCCACAAATCTTGTGTTTTGGGCCCCTGGAAGCATGAAAATCACTTTAAACATGCTAATTTTAGCTCTAAAACTGATGATCTACCTACAAATGTGAACTGACGTTAAAAAATAAAACATTTGAAAACTGACCATTTTTCACCTTTCTGCAGCATGACGAAATGGGGGGATGTTATCTCTTTTGTCAAAAATCACCTGTTTTTGCTTGAACATTAAATGCCTCCAAATGGTATTTAATTCACTTCCCGGGCCCCTGGAAGCATGAAAATCACTTTAAACATGCTAATTTTAGCTCTAAAACGGATGATCTACCTACAAATGTGAACTGACGTTCAAAAATAAAATATTTGAAAACGGACCATTTTTCACCTTTCTGAAGCATGACGTAATGGAGGGGTGTTATCTCTTTTGTCAAAAATCACCTGTTTTTGCTTGAACATTAAATGCCTCCAAATGGTATTTAATTCACTTCCCGGGGTGAAGAAACACTTTTTGAGACCTCAGAGTGAGTAAATTGGCCATTTTCATGCACTTTTAACCATTCCACAAATCTTGTGTTTTGGGCCCCTGGAAGCATGAAAATCACTTTAAACATGCTAATTTTAGCTCTAAAACTGATGATCTACCTACAAATGTGAACTGACGTTAAAAAATAAAACATTTGAAAACGGACCATTTTTCAACTTTCTGCAGTATGACGTAATGGGGGGGGTGTTATCTCTTTTGTCAAAAATCACCTGTTTTTGCTTGAACATTAAATGCCTCCAAATGGTATTTAATTCACCTCCCGGGCCCCTGGAAGCATGAAAATCACTTTAAACATGCTAATTTTAGCTCTAAAACTGATGATCTACCTACAAATGTGAACTGACTTTCAAAAATAAAACATTTGAAAACGGACAATTTTTCTCCTTTCTGAAGCATGGCGTAATGGGGGGGTGTTATCTCTTTTGTCAAAAATCACCTGTTTTTGATTGAACATTAAATTCCTCCAAATGGTATTTAATTCACTTCCCGGGGTGAAGAAACACTTTTTGAGACCTCAGAGTGAGTAAATTGGCCATTTTCATGCACTTTTAACCATTCCACAAATCTTGTGTTTTGGGCCCCTGGAAGCATGAAAATCACTTTAAACATGCTAATTTTAGCTCTAAAACTGATGATCTACCTACAAATGTGAACTGACGTTAAAAAATAAAACATTTGAAAACTGACCATTTTTCACCTTTCTGCAGCATGACGTAATGGGGGGATGTTATATCTTTTGTCAAAAATCACCTGTTTTTGCTTGAACATTAAATGCCTCCAAATGGTATTTAATTCACTTCCTGGGCCCCTGGAAGCATGAAAATCACTTTAAACATGCTAATTTTAGCTCTAAAACTGATGATCTACCTACAAATGTGAACTGACTTTCAAAAATAAAACATTTGAAAACTGACAATTTTTCTCCTTTCTGAAGCATGGCGTAATGGGGGGGTGTTATCTCTTTTGTCAAAAATCACCTGTTTTTGATTGAACATTAAATGCCTCCAAATGGTATTTAATTCACTTCCCGGGCCCCTGGAAGCATGAAAATCACTTTAAACATGCTAATTTTAGCTCTAAAACTGACGAACTACCTACAAATGTGAACTGACGTTCAAAAATAAAACATTTGAAAACGGACCATTTTTCACCTTTCTGAAGCATGACGTAATGGGGGGTGTTATCTCTTTTGTCAAAAATCACCTGTTTTTGCTTGAACATTAAATGCCTACAAATGGTATTTAATTCACTTCCCGGGGTGAAGAAACACTTTTTGAGACCTCAGAGTGAGTAAATTGGCCATTTTCATGCACTTTTAACCATTCCACAAATCTTGTGTTTTGGGCCCCAGGAAGCATGAAAATCACTTTAAACATGCTAATTTTAGCTCTAAAACTGATGATCTACCTACAAATGTGAACTGACGTTAAAAAATAAAACATTTGAAAACGGACCATTTTTCACCTTTCTGCAGCATGACGTAAGGGGGGGTGTTATCTCTTTTGTCAAAAATCACCTGTTTTTGCTTGAACATTAAATGCCTCCAAATGGTATTTAATTCACTTCCCGGGCCCCTGGAAGCATGAAAATCACTTTAAACATGCTAATTTTAGCTCTAAAACGGATGATCTACCTACAAATGTGAACTGACGTTCAAAAATAAAATATTTGAAAACGGACCATTTTTCACCTTTCTGAAGCATGACGTAATGGGGGGGTGTTATCTCTTTTGTCAAAAATCACCTGTTTTTGCTTGAACATTAAATGCCTCCAAATGGTATTTAATTCACTTCCCGGGGTGAAGAAACACTTTTTGAGACCTCAGAGTGAGTAAATTGGCCATTTTCATGCACTTTTAACCATTCCACAAATCTTGTGTTTTGGGCCCCTGGAAGCATGAAAATCACTTTAAACATGCTAATTTTAGCTCTAAAACTGATGATCTACCTACAAATGTGAACTGACCTTAAAAAATAAAACATTTGAAAACGGACCATTTTTCAACTTTCTGCAGTATGACGTAATGGGGGGGGTGTTATCTCTTTTGTCAAAAATCACCTGTTTTTGCTTGAACATTAAATGCCTCCAAATGGTATTTAATTCACCTCCCGGGCCCCTGGAAGCATGAAAATCACTTTAAACATGCTAATTTTAGCTCTAAAACTGATGATCTACCTACAAATGTGAACTGACTTTCAAAAATAAAACATTTGAAAACAGACAATTTTTCTCCTTTCTGAAGCATGGCGTAATGGGGGGGTGTTATCTCTTTTGTCAAAAATCACCTGTTTTTGATTGAACATTAAATTCCTCCAAATGGTATTTAATTCACTTCCCGGGGTGAAGAAACACTTTTTGAGACCTCAGAGTGAGTAAATTGGCCATTTTCATGCACTTTTAACCATTCCACAAATCTTGTGTTTTGGGCCCCTGGAAGCATGAAAATCACTTTAAACATGCTAATTTTAGCTCTAAAACTGATGATCTACCTACAAATGTGAACTGACGTTAAAAATAAAACATTTGAAAACTGACCATTTTTCACCTTTCTGCAGCATGACGTAATGGGGGGATGTTATATCTTTTGTCAAAAATCACCTGTTTTTGCTTGAACATTAAATGCCTCCAAATGGTATTTAATTCACTTCCTGGGCCCCTGGAAGCATGAAAATCACTTTAAACATGCTAATTTTAGCTCTAAAACTGATGATCTACCTACAAATGTGAACTGACTTTCAAAAATAAAACATTTGAAAACTGACAATTTTTCTCCTTTCTGAAGCATGGCGTAATGGGGGGGTGTTATCTCTTTTGTCAAAAATCACCTGTTTTTGATTGAACATTAAATGCCTCCAAATGGTATTTAATTCACTTCCCGGGCCCCTGGAAGCATGAAAATCACTTTAAACATGCTAATTTTAGCTCTAAAACTGACGAACTACCTACAAATGTGAACTGACGTTCAAAAATAAAACATTTGAAAACGGACCATTTTTCACCTTTCTGAAGCATGACGTAATGGGGGGTGTTATCTCTTTTGTCAAAAATCACCTGTTTTTGCTTGAACATTAAATGCCTACAAATGGTATTTAATTCACTTCCCGGGGTGAAGAAACACTTTTTGAGACCTCAGAGTGAGTAAATTGGCCATTTTCATGCACTTTTAACCATTCCACAAATCTTGTGTTTTGGGCCCCAGGAAGCATGAAAATCACTTTAAACATGCTAATTTTAGCTCTAAAACTGATGATCTACCTACAAATGTGAACTGACGTTAAAAAATAAAACATTTGAAAACGGACCATTTTTCACCTTTCTGCAGCATGACGTAAGGGGGGGTGTTATCTCTTTTGTCAAAAATCACCTGTTTTTGCTTGAACATTAAATGCCTCCAAATGGTATTTAATTCACTTCCCGGGCCCCTGGAAGCATGAAAATCACTTTAAACATGCTAATTTTAGCTCTAAAACGGATGATCTACCTACAAATGTGAACTGACGTTCAAAAATAAAATATTTGAAAACGGACCATTTTTCACCTTTCTGAAGCATGACGTAATGGGGGGGTGTTATCTCTTTTGTCAAAAATCACCTGTTTTTGCTTGAACATTAAATGCCTCCAAATGGTATTTAATTCACTTCCCGGGGTGAAGAAACACTTTTTGAGACCTCAGAGTGAGTAAATTGGCCATTTTCATGCACTTTTAACCATTCCACAAATCTTGTGTTTTGGGCCCCTGGAAGCATGAAAATCACTTTAAACATGCTAATTTTAGCTCTAAAACTGATGATCTACCTACAAATGTGAACTGACCTTAAAAAATAAAACATTTGAAAACGGACCATTTTTCAACTTTCTGCAGTATGACGTAATGGGGGGGTGTTATCTCTTTTGTCAAAAATCACCTGTTTTTGCTTGAACATTAAATGCCTCCAAATGGTATTTAATTCACCTCCCGGGCCCCTGGAAGCATGAAAATCACTTTAAACATGCTAATTTTAGCTCTAAAACTGATGATCTACCTACAAATGTGAACTGACTTTCAAAAATAAAACATTTGAAAACGGACAATTTTTCTCCTTTCTGAAGCATGGCGTAATGGGGGGGTGTTATCTCTTTTGTCAAAAATCACCTGTTTTTGATTGAACATTAAATGCCTCCAAATGGTATTTAATTCACTTCCCGGGGTGAAGAAACACTTTTTGAGACCTCAGAGTGAGTAAATTGGCCATTTTCATGCACTTTTAACCATTCCACAAATCTTGTGTTTTGGGCCCCTGGAAGCATGAAAATCACTTTAAACATGCTAATTTTAGCTCTAAAACTGATGATCTACCTACAAATGTGAACTGACGTTAAAAAATAAAACATTTGAAAACTGACCATTTTTCACCTTTCTGCAGCATGACGTAATGGGGGGATGTTATGTCTTTTGTCAAAAATCACCTGTTTTTGCTTGAACATTAAATGCCTCCAAATGGTATTTAATTCACTTCCTGGGCCCCTGGAAGCATGAAAATCACTTTAAACATGATAATTTTAGCTCTAAAACGGATGATCTACCTACAAATGTGAACTGACGTTCAAAAATAAAATATTTGAAAACGGACCATTTTTCACCTTTCTGAAGCATGACGTAATGGGGGGGTGTTATCTCTTTTGTCAAAAATCACCTGTTTTTGCTTGAACATTAAATGCCTCCAAATGGTATTTAATTCACTTCCCGGGGTGAAGAAACACTTTTTGAGACCTCAGAGTGAGTAAATTGGCCATTTTCATGCACTTTTAACCATTCCACAAATCTTGTGTTTTGGGCCCCTGGAAGCATGAAAATCACTTTAAACATGCTAATTTTAGCTCTAAAACTGATGATCGACCTACAAATGTGAACTGACGTTAAAAAATAAAACATTTGAAAACGGACCATTTTTCAACTTTCTGCAGTATGACGTAATGGGGGGGGTGTTATCTCTTTTGTCAAAAATCACCTGTTTTTGCTTCAACATTAAATGCCTCCAAATGGTATTTAATTCACCTCCCGGGCCCCTGGAAGCATGAAAATCACTTTAAACATGCTAATTTTAGCTCTAAAACTGATGATCTACCTACAAATGTGAACTGACTTTCAAAAATAAAACATTTGAAAACTGACAATTTTTCTCCTTTCTGAAGCATGGCGTAATGGGGGGGTGTTATCTCTTTTGTCAAAAATCACCTGTTTTTGATTGAACATTAAATGCCTCCAAATGGTATTTAATTCACTTCCCGGGCCCCTGGAAGCATGAAAATCACTTTAAACATGCTAATTTTAGCTCTAAAACTGATGAACTACCTACAAATGTGAACTGACGTTCAAAAATAAAACATTTGAAAACGGACCATTTTTCACCTTTCTGAAGCATGACGTAATGGGGGGTGTTATCTCTTTTGTCAAAAATCACCTGTTTTTGCTTGAACATTAAATGCCTACAAATGGTATTTAATTCACTTCCCGGGGTGAAGAAACACTTTTTGAGACCTCAGAGTGAGTAAATTGGCCATTTTCATGCACTTTTAATCATTCCACAAATCTTGTGTTTTGGGCCCCTGGAAGCATGAAAATCACTTTAAACATGCTAATTTTAGCTCTAAAACTGATGATCTACCTACAAATGTGAACTGACGTTAAAAAATAAAACATTTGAAAACGGACCATTTTTCAACTTTCTGCAGTATGACGTAATGGGGGGGTGTTATCTCTTTTGTCAAAAATCACCTGTTTTTGCTTGAACATTAAATGCCTCCAAATGGTATTTAATTCACCTCCCGGGCCCCTGGAAGCATGAAAATCACTTTAAACATGCTAATTTTAGCTCTAAAACTGATGATCTACCTACAAATGTGAACTGACTTTCAAAAATAAAACATTTGAAAACTGACAATTTTTCTCCTTTCTGAAGCATGGCGTAATGGGGGGGTGTTATCTCTTTTGTCAAAAATCACCTGTTTTTGATTGAACATTAAATGCCTCCAAATGGTATTTAATTCACTTCCCGGGCCCCTGGAAGCATGAAAATCACTTTAAACATGCTAATTTTAGCTCTAAAACTGACGAACTACCTACAAATGTGAACTGACGTTCAAAAATAAAACATTTGAAAACGGACCATTTTTCACCTTTCTGAAGCATGACGTAATGGGGGGTGTTATCTCTTTTGTCAAAAATCACCTGTTTTTGCTTGAACATTAAATGCCTACAAATGGTATTTAATTCACTTCCCGGGGTGAAGAAACACTTTTTGAGACCTCAGAGTGAGTAAATTGGCCATTTTCATGCACTTTTAACCATTCCACAAATCTTGTGTTTTGGGCCCCAGGAAGCATGAAAATCACTTTAAACATGCTAATTTTAGCTCTAAAACTGATGATCTACCTACAAATGTGAACTGACGTTAAAAAATAAAACATTTGAAAACGGACCATTTTTCACCTTTCTGCAGCATGACATAAGGGGGGGTGTTATCTCTTTTGTCAAAAATCACCTGTTTTTGCTTGAACATTAAATGCCTCCAAATGGTATTTAATTCACTTCCCGGGCCCCTGGAAGCATGAAAATCACTTTAAACATGCTAATTTTAGCTCTAAAACTGATGATCTACCTACAAATGTGAACTGACGTTCAAAAATATAACATTTGAAAACGGACCATTTTTCACCTTTCTGAAGCATGACGTAATGGGGGGTGTTATCTCTTTTGTCAAAAATCACCTGTTTTTGCTTGAACATTAAATGCCTCCAAATGGTATTTAATTCACTTCCCGGGGTGAAGAAACACTTTTTGAGACCTCAGAGTGAGTAAATTGGCCATTTTCATGCACTTTTAACCATTCCACAAATCTTGTGTTTTGGGCCCCTGGAAGCATGAAAATCACTTTAAACATGCTAATTTTAACTCTAAAACTGATGATCTACCTACAAATGTGAACTGACGTTAAAAAACTAAAACATTTGAAAACGGACCATTTTTCACCTTTCTGCAGCATGACGTAATGGGGGGGTGTTATCTCTTTTGTCAAAAATCACCTGTTTTTGCTTGAACATTAAATGCCTCCAAATGGTATTTAATTCACTTCCCGGGGTGAAGAAACACTTTTTGAGACCTCAGAGTGAGTAAATTGGCCATTTTCATGCACTTTTAACTATTCCACAAATCTTGTGCTTTGGGCCCCTGGAAGCATGAAAATCACTTTAAACATGCTAATTTTAGCTCTAAAACTGATGATCTACCTACAAATGTGAACTGACGTTAAAAAATAAAACATTTGAAAACGGACCATTTTTCACCTTTCTGCAGCATTACGTAATGGGGGGGGTGTTATCTCTTTTGTCAAAAATCACCTGTTTTTGCTTGAACATTAAATGCCTCCAAATGGTATTTAATTCACTTCCCGGGCCCCTGGAAGCATGAAAATCACTTTAAACATGCTAATTTTAGCTCTAAAACTGATGATCTACCTACAAATGTAAACTGACGTTAAAAAATAAAACATTTGAAAACGGACCATTTTTCACCTTTCTGCAGCATGACGTAATGGGGGGATGTTATCTCTTTTGTCAAAAATCACCTGTTTTTGCTTGAACATTAAATGCCTCCAAATGGTATTTAATTCACTTCCCGGGCCCCTGGAAGCATGAAAATCACTTTAAACATGCTAATTTTAGCTCTAAAACGGATGATCTACCTACAAATGTGAACTGACGTTCAAAAATAAAACATTTGAAAACGGACCATTTTTCACCTTTCTGAAGCATGACGTAATGGGGGGTGTTATCTCTTTTGTCAAAAATCACCTGTTTTTGCTTGAACATTAAATGCCTACAAATGGTATTTAATTCACTTCCCGGGGTGAAGAAGCACTTTTTGAGACCTCAGAGTGAGTAAATTGGCCATTTTCATGCACTTTTAACCATTCCACAAATCTTGTGTTTTGGGCGCCAGGAAGCATGAAAATCACTTTAAACATGCTAATTTTAGCTCTAAAACTGATGATCTACCTACAAATGTGAACTGACGTTCAAAAATAAAACATTTGAAAACGGACCATTTTTCACCTTTCTGAAGCATGACATAATGGGGGGGTGTTATCTCTTTTGTCAAAAATCACCTGTTTTTGCTTGAACATTAAATGCCTCCTAATGGTATTTAATTCACTTCCCGGGGTGAAGAAACACTTTTTGAGACCTCAGAGTGAGTAAATTGGCCATTTTCATGCACTTTTAACCATTCCACAAATCTTGTGTTTTGGGCCCCTGGAAGCATGAAAATCACTTTAAACATGCTAATTTTAGCTCTAAAACTGATGATCTACCTACAAATGTGAACTGACGTTAAAAAATAAAACATTTAAAAACGGACCATTTTTCACCTTTCTGCAGCATGACGTAATGGGGGGGTGTTATCTCTTTTGTCAAAAATCACCTGTTTTTGCTTGAACATTAAATGCCTCCAAATGGTATTTAATTCACTTCCCGGGCCCCTGGAAGCATGAAAATCACTTTAAACATGCTAATTTTAGCTCTAAAACTGATGATCTACCTACAAATGTGAACTGACTTTCAAAAATAAAACATTTGAAAATGGACAATTTTTCACCTTTCTGAAGCATGACGTAATGGGGGTGTTATCTCTTTTGTCAAAAATCACCTGTTTTTGCTTGAACATTAAATGCCTCCAAATGGTATTTAATTCACTTCCCGGGCCCCTTGAAGCATGAAAATCACTTTAAACATGCTAATTTTAGCTCTAAAACTGATGATCTACCTACAAATGTGAACTGACGTTCAAAAATAAAACATTTAAAAACGGACCATTTTTCACCTTTCTGCAGCATGACGTAATGGGGGTGTTATCTCTTTTGTCAAAAATCACCTGTTTTTGCTTGAACATTAAATGCCTCCAAATGGTATTTAATTCACTTCCCGGGCCCCTGGAAGCATGAAAATCACTTTAAACATGCAAATTTTAGCTCTAAAACTGATGATCTACCTACAAATGTGAACTGACGTTCAAAAATAAAACATTTGAAAACGGACCATTTTTCACCTTTCTGAAGCATGACGTAATGGGGGGGTGTTATCTCTTTTGTCAAAAATCACCTGTTTTTGCTTGAACATTAAATGCCTCCAAATGGTATTTAATTCACTTCCCGGGGTGAAGAAACACTTTTTGAGACCTCAGAGTGAGTAAATTGGCCATTTTCATGCACTTTTAACCATTCCACAAATCTTGTGTTTTGGGCCCCTGGAAGCATGAAAATCACTTTAAACATGCTAATTTTAGCTCTAAAACTGATGATCTACCTACAAATGTGAACTGACGTTAAAAAATAAAACATTTGAAAACTGACCATTTTTCACCTTTCTGCAGCATGACGAAATGGGGGGATGTTATCTCTTTTGTCAAAAATCACCTGTTTTTGCTTGAACATTAAATGCCTCCAAATGGTATTTAATTCACTTCCCGGGCCCCTGGAAGCATGAAAATCACTTTAAACATGCTAATTTTAGCTCTAAAACGGATGATCTACCTACAAATGTGAACTGACGTTCAAAAATAAAATATTTGAAAACGGACCATTTTTCACCTTTCTGAAGCATGACGTAATGGAGGGGTGTTATCTCTTTTGTCAAAAATCACCTGTTTTTGCTTGAACATTAAATGCCTCCAAATGGTATTTAATTCACTTCCCGGGGTGAAGAAACACTTTTTGAGACCTCAGAGTGAGTAAATTGGCCATTTTCATGCACTTTTAACCATTCCACAAATCTTGTGTTTTGGGCCCCTGGAAGCATGAAAATCACTTTAAACATGCTAATTTTAGCTCTAAAACTGATGATCTACCTACAAATGTGAACTGACGTTAAAAAATAAAACATTTGAAAACGGACCATTTTTCAACTTTCTGCAGTATGACGTAATGGGGGGGGTGTTATCTCTTTTGTCAAAAATCACCTGTTTTTGCTTGAACATTAAATGCCTCCAAATGGTATTTAATTCACCTCCCGGGCCCCTGGAAGCATGAAAATCACTTTAAACATGCTAATTTTAGCTCTAAAACTGATGATCTACCTACAAATGTGAACTGACTTTCAAAAATAAAACATTTGAAAACGGACAATTTTTCTCCTTTCTGAAGCATGGCGTAATGGGGGGGTGTTATCTCTTTTGTCAAAAATCACCTGTTTTTGATTGAACATTAAATTCCTCCAAATGGTATTTAATTCACTTCCCGGGGTGAAGAAACACTTTTTGAGACCTCAGAGTGAGTAAATTGGCCATTTTCATGCACTTTTAACCATTCCACAAATCTTGTGTTTTGGGCCCCTGGAAGCATGAAAATCACTTTAAACATGCTAATTTTAGCTCTAAAACTGATGATCTACCTACAAATGTGAACTGACGTTAAAAAATAAAACATTTGAAAACTGACCATTTTTCACCTTTCTGCAGCATGACGTAATGGGGGGATGTTATATCTTTTGTCAAAAATCACCTGTTTTTGCTTGAACATTAAATGCCTCCAAATGGTATTTAATTCACTTCCTGGGCCCCTGGAAGCATGAAAATCACTTTAAACATGCTAATTTTAGCTCTAAAACTGATGATCTACCTACAAATGTGAACTGACTTTCAAAAATAAAACATTTGAAAACTGACAATTTTTCTCCTTTCTGAAGCATGGCGTAATGGGGGGGTGTTATCTCTTTTGTCAAAAATCACCTGTTTTTGATTGAACATTAAATGCCTCCAAATGATATTTAATTCACTTCCCGGGCCCCTGGAAGCATGAAAATCACTTTAAACATGCTAATTTTAGCTCTAAAACTGACGAACTACCTACAAATGTGAACTGACGTTCAAAAATAAAACATTTGAAAACGGACCATTTTTCACCTTTCTGAAGCATGACGTAATGGGGGGTGTTATCTCTTTTGTCAAAAATCACCTGTTTTTGCTTGAACATTAAATGCCTACAAATGGTATTTAATTCACTTCCCGGGGTGAAGAAACACTTTTTGAGACCTCAGAGTGAGTAAATTGGCAATTTTCATGCACTTTTAACCATTCCACAAATCTTGTGTTTTGGGCCCCAGGAAGCATGAAAATCACTTTAAACATGCTAATTTTAGCTCTAAAACTGATGATCTACCTACAAATGTGAACTGACGTTAAAAAATAAAACATTTGAAAACGGACCATTTTTCACCTTTCTGCAGCATGACGTAAGGGGGGGTGTTATCTCTTTTGTCAAAAATCACCTGTTTTTGCTTGAACATTAAATGCCTCCAAATGGTATTTAATTCACTTCCCGGGCCCCTGGAAGCATGAAAATCACTTTAAACATGCTAATTTTAGCTCTAAAACTGATGATCTACCTACAAATGTGAACTGACGTTCAAAAATATAACATTTGAAAACGGACCATTTTTCACCTTTCTGAAGCATGACGTAATGGGGGGTGTTATCTCTTTTGTCAAAAATCACCTGTTTTTGCTTGAACATTAAATGCCTACAAATGGTATTTAATTCACTTCCCGGGGTGAAGAAACACTTTTTGAGACCTCAGAGTGAGTAAATTGGCCATTTTCATGCACTTTTAACCATTCCACAAATCTTGTGTTTTGGGCGCCAGGAAGCATGAAAATCACTTTAAACATGCTAATTTTAGCTCTAAAACTGATGATCTACCTACAAATGTGAACTGACGTTAAAAAATAAAACATTTGAAAACGGACCATTTTTCACCTTTCTGCAGCATGACGTAATGGGGGGGGGGTGTTATCTCTTTTGTCAAAAATCACCTGTTTTTGCTTGAACATTAAATGCCTCCAAATGGTATTTAATTCACTTCCCGGGCCCCTGGAAGCATGAAAATCACTTTAAACATGCTAATTTTAGCTCTAAAACTGATGATCTACCTACAAATGTGAACTGACGTTCAAAAATAAAACATTTGAAAACGGACCATTTTTCACCTTTCTGAAGCATGACATAATGGGGGGGTGTTATCTCTTTTGTCAAAAATCACCTGTTTTTGCTTGAACATTAAATGCCTCCAAATGGTATTTAATTCACTTCCCGGGGTGAAGAAACACTTTTTGAGACCTCAGAGTGAGTAAATTGGCCATTTTCATGCACTTTTAACCATTCCACAAATCTTGTGTTTTGGGCCCCTGGAAGCATGAAAATCACTTTAAACATGCTAATTTTAGCTCTAAAACTGATGATCTACCTACAAATGTGAACTGACGTTAAAAAATAAAACATTTAAAAACGGACCATTTTTCACCTTTCTGCAGCATGACGTAATGGGGGGGTGTTATCTCTTTTGTCAAAAATCACCTGTTTTTGCTTGAACATTAAATGCCTCCAAATGGTATTTAATTCACTTCCCTGGCCCCTTGAAGCATGAAAATCACTTTAAACATGCTAATTTTAGCTCTAAAACTGATGATCTACCTACAAATGTGAACTGACGTTCAAAAATAAAACATTTGAAAACGGACCATTTTTCACCTTTCTGCAGCATGACGTAATGGGGGTGTTATCTCTTTTGTCAAAAATCACCTGTTTTTGCTTGAACATTAAATGCCTCCAAATGGTATTTAATTCACTTCCCGGGGTGAAGAAACACTTTTTGAGACCTCAGAGTGAGTAAATTGGCCATTTTCATGCACTTTTAACCATTCCACAAATCTTGTGTTTTGGGCCCCTGGAAGCATGAAAATCACTTTAAACATGCTAATTTTAGCTCTAAAACTGATGATCTACCTACAAATGTGAACTGACGTTAAAAAATAAAACATTTGAAAACTGACCATTTTTCACCTTTCTGCAGCATGACGAAATGGGGGGATGTTATCTCTTTTGTCAAAAATCACCTGTTTTTGCTTGAACATTAAATGCCTCCAAATGGTATTTAATTCACTTCCCGGGCCCCTGGAAGCATGAAAATCACTTTAAACATGCTAATTTTAGCTCTAAAACGGATGATCTACCTACAAATGTGAACTGACGTTCAAAAATAAAATATTTGAAAACGGACCATTTTTCACCTTTCTGAAGCATGACGTAATGGGGGGGTGTTATCTCTTTTGTCAAAAATCACCTGTTTTTGCTTGAACATTAAATGCCTCCAAATGGTATTTAATTCACTTCCCGGGGTGAAGAAACACTTTTTGAGACCTCAGAGTGAGTAAATTGGCCATTTTCATGCACTTTTAACCATTCCACAAATCTTGTGTTTTGGGCCCCTGGAAGCATGAAAATCACTTTAAACATGCTAATTTTAGCTCTAAACCTGATGATCTACCTACAAATGTGAACTGACCTTAAAAAATAAAACATTTGAAAACGGACCATTTTTCAACTTTCTGCAGTATGACGTAATGGGGGGGGTGTTATCTCTTTTGTCAAAAATCACCTGTTTTTGCTTGAACATTAAATGCCTCCAAATGGTATTTAATTCACCTCCCGGGCCCCTGGAAGCATGAAAATCACTTTAAACATGCTAATTTTAGCTCTAAAACTGATGATCTACCTACAAATGTGAACTGACTTTCAAAAATAAAACATTTGAAAACGGACAATTTTTCTCCTTTCTGAAGCATGGCGTAATGGGGGGGTGTTATCTCTTTTGTCAAAAATCACCTGTTTTTGATTGAACATTAAATGCCTCCAAATGGTATTTAATTCACTTCCCGGGGTGAAGAAACACTTTTTGAGACCTCAGAGTGAGTAAATTGGCCATTTTCATGCACTTTTAACCATTCCACAAATCTTGTGTTTTGGGCCCCTGGAAGCATGAAAATCACTTTAAACATGCTAATTTTAGCTCTAAAACTGATGATCTACCTACAAATGTGAACTGACGTTAAAAAATAAAACATTTGAAAACTGACCATTTTTCACCTTTCTGCAGCATGACGTAATGGGGGGATGTTATCTCTTTTGTCAAAAATCACCTGTTTTTGCTTGAACATTAAATGCCTCCAAATGGTATTTAATTCACTTCCTGGGCCCCTGGAAGCATGAAAATCACTTTAAACATGCTAATTTTAGCTCTAAAACGGATGATCTACCTACAAATGTGAACTGACGTTCAAAAATAAAATATTTGAAAACGGACCATTTTTCACCTTTCTGAAGCATGACGTAATGGGGGGGTGTTATCTCTTTTGTCAAAAATCACCTGTTTTTGCTTGAACATTAAATGCCTCCAAATGGTATTTAATTCACTTCCCGGGGTGAAGAAACACTTTTTGAGACCTCAGAGTGAGTAAATTGGCCATTTTCATGCACTTTTAACCATTCCACAAATCTTGTGTTTTGGGCCCCTGGAAGCATGAAAATCACTTTAAACATGCTAATTTTAGCTCTAAAACTGATGATCTACCTACAAATGTGAACTGACGTTAAAAAATAAAACATTTGAAAACGGACCATTTTTCAACTTTCTGCAGTATGACGTAATGGGGGGGTGTTATCTCTTTTGTCAAAAATCACCTGTTTTTGCTTGAACATTAAATGCCTCCAAATGGTATTTAATTCACCTCCCGGGCCCCTGGAAGCATGAAAATCACTTTAAACATGCTAATTTTAGCTCTAAAACTGATGATCTACCTACAAATGTGAACTGACTTTCAAAAATAAAACATTTGAAAACTGACAATTTTTCTCCTTTCTGAAGCATGGCGTAATGGGGGGGTGTTATCTCTTTTGTCAAAAATCACCTGTTTTTGATTGAACATTAAATGCCTCCAAATGGTATTTAATTCACTTCCCGGGCCCCTGGAAGCATGAAAATCACTTTAAACATGCTAATTTTAGCTCTAAAACTGACGAACTACCTACAAATGTGAACTGACGTTCAAAAATAAAACATTTGAAAACGGACCATTTTTCACCTTTCTGAAGCATGACGTAATGGGGGGTGTTATCTCTTTTGTCAAAAATCACCTGTTTTTGCTTGAACATTAAATGCCTACAAATGGTATTTAATTCACTTCCCGGGGTGAAGAAACACTTTTTGAGACCTCAGAGTGAGTAAATTGGCCATTTTCATGCACTTTTAATCATTCCACAAATCTTGTGTTTTGGGCCCCTGGAAGCATGAAAATCACTTTAAACATGCTAATTTTAGCTCTAAAACTGATGATCTACCTACAAATGTGAACTGACGTTAAAAAATAAAACATTTGAAAACGGACCATTTTTCAACTTTCTGCAGTATGACGTAATGGGGGGTGTTATCTCTTTTGTCAAAAATCACCTGTTTTTGCTTGAACATTAAATGCCTCCAAATGGTATTTAATTCACCTCCCGGGCCCCTGGAAGCATGAAAATCACTTTAAACATGCTAATTTTAGCTCTAAAACTGATGATCTACCTACAAATGTGAACTGACGTTCAAAAATATAACATTTGAAAACGGACCATTTTTCACCTTTCTGAAGCATGACGTAATGGGGGGTGTTATCTCTTTTGTCAAAAATCACCTGTTTTTGCTTGAACATTAAATGCCTCCAAATGGTATTTAATTCACTTCCCGGGGTGAAGAAACACTTTTTGAGACCTCAGAGTGAGTAAATTGGTCATTTTCATGCACTTTTAACCATTCCACAAATCTTGTGTTTTGGGCCCCTGGAAGCATGAAAATCACTTTAAACATGCTAATTTTAACTCTAAAACTGATGATCTACCTACAAATGTGAACTGACGTTAAAAAGCTAAAACATTTGAAAACGGACCATTTTTCACCTTTCTGCAGCATGACGTAATGGGGGGGTGTTATCTCTTTTGTCAAAAATCACCTGTTTTTGCTTGAACATTAAATGCCTCCAAATGGTATTTAATTCACTTCCCGGGGTGAAGAAACACTTTTTGAGACCTCAGAGTGAGTAAATTGGCCATTTTCATGCACTTTTAACTATTCCACAAATCTTGTGCTTTGGGCCCCTGGAAGCATGAAAATCACTTTAAACATGCTAATTTTAGCTCTAAAACTGATGATCTACCTACAAATGTGAACTGACGTTAAAAAACTAAAACATTTGAAAACGGACCATTTTTCACCTTTCTGCAGCATGACGTAATGGGGGGGGGGGTGTTATCTCTTTTGTCAAAAATCACCTGTTTTTGCTTGAACATTAAATGCCTCCAAATGGTATTTAATTCACCTCCCGGGCCCCTGGAAGCATGAAAATCACTTTAAACATGCTAATTTTAGCTCTAAAACTGATGATCTACCTACAAATGTGAACTGACTTTCAAAAATAAAACATTTGAAAACGGACAATTTTTCTCCTTTCTGAAGCATGGCGTAATGGGGGGGTGTTATCTCTTTTGTCAAAAATCACCTGTTTTTGATTGAACATTAAATGCCTCCAAATGGTATTTAATTCACTTCCCGGGGTGAAGAAACACTTTTTGAGACCTCAGAGTGAGTAAATTGGCCATTTTCATGCACTTTTAACCATTCCACAAATCTTGTGTTTTGGGCCCCTGGAAGCATGAAAATCACTTTAAACATGCTAATTTTAGCTCTAAAACTGATGATCTACCTACAAATGTGAACTGACGTTAAAAAATAAAACATTTGAAAACTGACCATTTTTCACCTTTCTGCAGCATGACGTAATGGGGGGATGTTATCTCTTTTGTCAAAAATCACCTGTTTTTGCTTGAACATTAAATGCCTCCAAATGGTATTTAATTCACTTCCTGGGCCCCTGGAAGCATGAAAATCACTTTAAACATGCTAATTTTAGCTCTAAAACGGATGATCTACCTACAAATGTGAACTGACGTTCAAAAATAAAATATTTGAAAACGGACCATTTTTCACCTTTCTGAAGCATGACGTAATGGGGGGGTGTTATCTCTTTTGTCAAAAATCACCTGTTTTTGCTTGAACATTAAATGCCTCCAAATGGTATTTAATTCACTTCCCGGGGTGAAGAAACACTTTTTGAGACCTCAGAGTGAGTAAATTGGCCATTTTCATGCACTTTTAACCATTCCACAAATCTTGTGTTTTGGGCCCCTGGAAGCATGAAAATCACTTTAAACATGCTAATTTTAGCTCTAAAACTGATGATCTACCTACAAATGTGAACTGACGTTAAAAAATAAAACATTTGAAAACGGACCATTTTTCAACTTTCTGCAGTATGACGTAATGGGGGGGTGTTATCTCTTTTGTCAAAAATCACCTGTTTTTGCTTGAACATTAAATGCCTCCAAATGGTATTTAATTCACCTCCCGGGCCCCTGGAAGCATGAAAATCACTTTAAACATGCTAATTTTAGCTCTAAAACTGATGATCTACCTACAAATGTGAACTGACTTTCAAAAATAAAACATTTGAAAACTGACAATTTTTCTCCTTTCTGAAGCATGGCGTAATGGGGGGGTGTTATCTCTTTTGTCAAAATTCACCTGTTTTTGATTGAACATTAAATGCCTCCAAATGGTATTTAATTCACTTCCCGGGCCCCTGGAAGCATGAAAATCACTTTAAACATGCTAATTTTAGCTCTAAAACTGACGAACTACCTACAAATGTGAACTGACGTTCAAAAATAAAACATTTGAAAACGGACCATTTTTCACCTTTCTGAAGCATGACGTAATGGGGGGTGTTATCTCTTTTGTCAAAAATCACCTGTTTTTGCTTGAACATTAAATGCCTACAAATGGTATTTAATTCACTTCCCGGGGTGAAGAAACACTTTTTGAGACCTCAGAGTGAGTAAATTGGCCATTTTCATGCACTTTTAATCATTCCACAAATCTTGTGTTTTGGGCCCCTGGAAGCATGAAAATCACTTTAAACATGCTAATTTTAGCTCTAAAACTGATGATCTACCTACAAATGTGAACTGACGTTAAAAAATAAAACATTTGAAAACGGACCATTTTTCAACTTTCTGCAGTATGACGTAATGGGGGGTGTTATCTCTTTTGTCAAAAATCACCTGTTTTTGCTTGAACATTAAATGCCTCCAAATGGTATTTAATTCACCTCCCGGGCCCCTGGAAGCATGAAAATCACTTTAAACATGCTAATTTTAGCTCTAAAACTGATGATCTACCTACAAATGTGAACTGACGTTCAAAAATATAACATTTGAAAACGGACCATTTTTCACCTTTCTGAAGCATGACGTAATGGGGGGTGTTATCTCTTTTGTCAAAAATCACCTGTTTTTGCTTGAACATTAAATGCCTCCAAATGGTATTTAATTCACTTCCCGGGGTGAAGAAACACTTTTTGAGACCTCAGAGTGAGTAAATTGGTCATTTTCATGCACTTTTAACCATTCCACAAATCTTGTGTTTTGGGCCCCTGGAAGCATGAAAATCACTTTAAACATGCTAATTTTAACTCTAAAACTGATGATCTACCTACAAATGTGAACTGACGTTAAAAAGCTAAAACATTTGAAAACGGACCATTTTTCACCTTTCTGCAGCATGACGTAATGGGGGGGTGTTATCTCTTTTGTCAAAAATCACCTGTTTTTGCTTGAACATTAAATGCCTCCAAATGGTATTTAATTCACTTCCCGGGGTGAAGAAACACTTTTTGAGACCTCAGAGTGAGTAAATTGGCCATTTTCATGCACTTTTAACTATTCCACAAATCTTGTGCTTTGGGCCCCTGGAAGCATGAAAATCACTTTAAACATGCTAATTTTAGCTCTAAAACTGATGATCTACCTACAAATGTGAACTGACGTTAAAAAACTAAAACATTTGAAAACGGACCATTTTTCACCTTTCTGCAGCATGACGTAATGGGGGGGTGTTATCTCTTTTGTCAAAAATCACCTGTTTTTGCTTGAACATTAAATGGCTCCAAATGGTATTTAATTCACTTCCCGGGCCCCTGGAAGCATGAAAATCACTTTAAACATGCTAATTTTAGCTCTAAAACTGATGATCTACCTACAAATGTGAACTGACGTTAAAAAATAAAACATTTGAAAACGGACCATTTTTCACCTTTCTGCAGCATGACGTAATGGGGGGATGTTATCTCTTTTGTCAAAAATCACCTGTTTTTGCTTGAACATTAAATGCCTCCAAATGGTATTTAATTCACTTCCCGGGCCCCTGGAAGCATGAAAATCACTTTAAACATGCTAATTTTAGCTCTAAAACGGATGATCTACCTACAAATGTGAACTGACGTTCAAAAATAAAACATTTGAAAACGGACCATTTTTCACCTTTCTGAAGCATGACGTAATGGGGAGTGTTATCTCTTTTGTCAAAAATCACCTGTTTTTGCTTGAACATTAAATGCCTACAAATGGTATTTAATTCACTTCCCGGGGTGAAGAAGCACTTTTTGAGACCTCAGAGTGAGTAAATTGGCCATTTTCATGCACTTTTAACCATTCCACAAATCTTGTGTTTTGGGCGCCAGGAAGCATGAAAATCACTTTAAACATGCTAATTTTAGCTCTAAAACTGATGATCTACCTACAAATGTGAACTGACGTTCAAAAATAAAACATTTGAAAACGGACCATTTTTCACCTTTCTGAAGCATGACATAATGGGGGGTGTTATCTCTTTTGTCAAAAATCACCTGTTTTTGCTTGAACATTAAATGCCTCCAAATGGTATTTAATTCACTTCCCGGGGTGAAGAAACACTTTTTGAGACCTCAGAGTGAGTAAATTGGCCATTTTCATGCACTTTTAACCATTCCACAAATCTTGTGTTTTGGGCCCCTGGAAGCATGAAAATCACTTTAAACATGCTAATTTTAGCTCTAAAACTGATGATCTACCTACAAATGTGAACTGACGTTAAAAAATAAAACATTTAAAAACGGACCATTTTTCACCTTTCTGCAGCATGACGTAATGGGGGGGTGTTATCTCTTTTGTCAAAAATCACCTGTTTTTGCTTGAACATTAAATGCCTCCAAATGGTATTTAATTCACTTCCCGGGCCCCTGGAAGCATGAAAATCACTTTAAACATGCTAATTTTAGCTCTAAAACTGATGATCTACCTACAAATGTGAACTGACTTTCAAAAATAAAACATTTGAAAATGGACAATTTTTCACCTTTCTGAAGCATGACGTAATGGGGGTGTTATCTCTTTTGTCAAAAATCACCTGTTTTTGCTTGAACATTAAATGCCTCCAAATGGTATTTAATTCACTTCCCGGGCCCCTTGAAGCATGAAAATCACTTTAAACATGCTAATTTTAGCTCTAAAACTGATGATCTACCTACAAATGTGAACTGACATTCAAAAATAAAACATTTGAAAACGGACCATTTTTCACCTTTCTGCAGCATGACGTAATGGGGGTGTTATCTCTTTTGTCAAAAATCACCTGTTTTTGCTTGAACATTAAATGCCTCCAAATGGTATTTAATTCACTTCCCGGGCCCCTGGAAGCATGAAAATCACTTTAAACATGCAAATTTTAGCTCTAAAACTGATGATCTACCTACAAATGTGAACTGACGTTCAAAAATAAAACATTTGAAAACTAACCATTTTTCACCTTTCTGAAGCATGACGTAATGGGGGGGTGTTATCTCTTTTGTCAAAAATCACCTGTTTTTGCTTGAACATTAAATGCCTCCAAATGGTATTTAATTCACTTCCCGGGGTGAAGAAACACTTTTTGAGACCTCAGAGTGAGTAAATTGGCCATTTTCATGCACTTTTAACCATTCCACAAATCTTGTGTTTTGGGCCCCTGGAAGCATGAAAATCACTTTAAGCATGCTAATTTTAGCTCTAAAACTGATGATCTACCTACAAATGTGAACTGACGTTAAAAAATAAAACATTTGAAAACTGACCATTTTTCACCTTTCTGCAGCATGACGAAATGGGGGGATGTTATCTCTTTTGTCAAAAATCACCTGTTTTTGCTTGAACATTAAATGCCTCCAAATGGTATTTAATTCACTTCCCGGGCCCCTGGAAGCATGAAAATCACTTTAAACATGCTAATTTTAGCTCTAAAACGGATGATCTACCTACAAATGTGAACTGACGTTAAAAAATAAAATATTTGAAAACGGACCATTTTTCACCTTTCTGAAGCATGACGTAATGGAGGGGTGTTATCTCTTTTGTCAAAAATCACCTGTTTTTGCTTGAACATTAAATGCCTCCAAATGGTATTTAATTCACTTCCCGGGGTGAAGAAACACTTTTTGAGACCTCAGAGTGAGTAAATTGGCCATTTTCATGCACTTTTAACCATTCCACAAATCTTGTGTTTTGGGCCCCTGGAAGCATGAAAATCACTTTAAACATGCTAATTTTAGCTCTAAAACTGATGATCTACCTACAAATGTGAACTGACGTTAAAAAATAAAACATTTGAAAACGGACCATTTTTCAACTTTCTGCAGTATGACGTAATGGGGGGGGTGTTATCTCTTTTGTCAAAAATCACCTGTTTTTGCTTGAACATTAAATGCCTCCAAATGGTATTTAATTCACCTCCCGGGCCCCTGGAAGCATGAAAATCACTTTAAACATGCTAATTTTAGCTCTAAAACTGATGATCTACCTACAAATGTGAACTGACTTTCAAAAATAAAACATTTGAAAACGGACAATTTTTCTCCTTTCTGAAGCATGGCGTAATGGGGGGGTGTTATCTCTTTTGTCAAAAATCACCTGTTTTTGATTGAACATTAAATGCCTCCAAATGGTATTTAATTCACTTCCCGGGGTGAAGAAACACTTTTTGAGACCTCAGAGTGAGTAAATTGGCCATTTTCATGCACTTTTAACCATTCCACAAATCTTGTGTTTTGGGCCCCTGGAAGCATGAAAATCACTTTAAACATGCTAATTTTAGCTCTAAAACTGATGATCTACCTACAAATGTGAACTGACGTTAAAAAATAAAACATTTGAAAACTGACCATTTTTCACCTTTCTGCAGCATGACGTAATGGGGGGATGTTATCTCTTTTGTCAAAAATCACCTGTTTTTGCTTGAACATTAAATGCCTCCAAATGGTATTTAATTCACTTCCTGGGCCCCTGGAAGCATGAAAATCACTTTAAACATGCTAATTTTAGCTCTAAAACGGATGATCTACCTACAAATGTGAACTGACGTTCAAAAATAAAATATTTGAAAACGGACCATTTTTCACCTTTCTGAAGCATGACGTAATGGGGGGGTGTTCTCTTTTGTCAAAAATCACCTGTTTTTGCTTGAACATTAAATGCCTCCAAATGGTATTTAATTCACTTCCCGGGGTGAAGAAACACTTTTTGAGACCTCAGAGTGAGTAAATTGGCCATTTTCATGCACTTTTAACCATTCCACAAATCTTGTGTTTTGGGCCCCTGGAAGCATGAAAATCACTTTAAACATGCTAATTTTAGCTCTAAAACTGATGATCTACCTACAAATGTGAACTGACGTTAAAAAATAAAACATTTGAAAACGGACCATTTTTCAACTTTCTGCAGTATGACGTAATGGGGGGGGGTGTTATCTCTTTTGTCAAAAATCACCTGTTTTTGCTTGAACATTAAATGCCTCCAAATGGTATTTAATTCACTTCCCGGGCCCCTGGAAGCATGAAAATCACTTTAAACATGCTAATTTTAGCTCTAAAACTGACGAACTACCTACAAATGTGAACTGACGTTCAAAAATAAAACATTTGAAAACGGACCATTTTTCACCTTTCTGAAGCATGACGTAATGGGGGGTGTTATCTCTTTTGTCAAAAATCACCTGTTTTTGCTTGAACATTAAATGCCTACAAATGGTATTTAATTCACTTCCCGGGGTGAAGAAACACTTTTTGAGACCTCAGAGTGAGTAAATTGGCCATTTTCATGCACTTTTAACCATTCCACAAATCTTGTGTTTTGGGCCCCAGGAAGCATGAAAATCACTTTAAACATGCTAATTTTAGCTCTAAAACTGATGATCTACCTACAAATGTGAACTGACGTTAAAAAATAAAACATTTGAAAACGGACCATTTTTCACCTTTCTGCAGCATGACGTAAGGGGGGGTGTTATCTCTTTTGTCAAAAATCACCTGTTTTTGCTTGAACATTAAATGCCTCCAAATGGTATTTAATTCACTTCCCGGGCCCCTGGAAGCATGAAAATCACTTTAAACATGCTAATTTTAGCTCTAAAACTGATGATCTACCTACAAATGTGAACTGACGTTCAAAAATATAACATTTGAAAACGGACCATTTTTCACCTTTCTGAAGCATGACGTAATGGGGGGGTGTTATCTCTTTTGTCAAAAATCACCTGTTTTTGCTTGAACATTAAATGCCTCCAAATGGTATTTAATTCACTTCCCGGGCTGAAGAAACACTTTTTGAGACCTCAGAGTGAGTAAATTGGCCATTTTCATGCACTTTTAACCATTCCACAAATCTTGTGTTTTGGGCCCCTGGAAGCATGAAAATCACTTTAAACATGCTAATTTTAACTCTAAAACTGATGATCTACCTACAAATGTGAACTGACGTTAAAAAATAAAACATTTGAAAACGGACCATTTTTCACCTTTCTGCAGCATGACGTAATGGGGGGGTGTTATCTCTTTTGTCAAAAATCACCTGTTTTTGCTTGAACATTAAATGCTTCCAAATGGTATTTAATTCACTTCCCGGGGTGAAGAAACACTTTTTGAGACCTCAGAGTGAGTAAATTGGCCATTTTCATGCACTTTTAACTATTCCACAAATCTTGTGCTTTGGGCCCCTGGAAGCATGAAAATCACTTTAAACATGCTAATTTTAGCTCTAAAACTGATGATCTACCTACAAATGTGAACTGACGTTAAAAAATAAAACATTTGAAAACGGACCATTTTTCACCTTTCTGCAGCATGACGTAATGGGGGGGTGTTATCTCTTTTGTCAAAAATCACCTGTTTTTGCTTGAACATTAAATGCCTCCAAATGGTATTTAATTCACTTCCCGGGCCCCTGGAAGCATGAAAATCACTTTAAACATGCTAATTTTAGCTCTAAAACTGATGATCTACCTACAAATGTGAACTGACGTTAAAAAATAAAACATTTGAAAACGGACCATTTTTCACCTTTCTGCAGCATGACGTAATGGGGGGATGTTATCTCTTTTGTCAAAAATCACCTGTTTTTGCTTGAACATTAAATGCCTCCAAATGGTATTTAATTCACTTCCCGGGCCCCTGGAAGCATGAAAATCACTTTAAACATGCTAATTTTAGCTCTAAAACGGATGATCTACCTACAAATGTGAACTGACGTTCAAAAATAAAATATTTGAAAACGGACCATTTTTCACCTTTCTGAAGCATGACGTAATGGGGGGGTGGTATCTCTTTTGTCAAAAATCACCTGTTTTTGCTTGAACATTAAATGCCTCCAAATGGTATTTAATTCACTTCCCGGGGTGAAGAAACACTTTTTGAGACCTCAGAGTGAGTAAATTGGCCATTTTCATGCACTTTTAACCATTCCACAAATCTTGTGTTTTGGGCCCCTGGAAGCATGAAAATCACTTTAAACATGCTAATTTTAGCTCTAAAACTGATGATCTACCTACAAATGTGAACTGACGTTAAAAAATAAAACATTTGAAAACGGACCATTTTTCAACTTTCTGCAGTATGACGTAATGGGGGGGGTGTTATCTCTTTTGTCAAAAATCACCTGTTTTTGCTTGAACATTAAATGCCTCCAAATGGTATTTAATTCACCTCCCGGGCCCCTGGAAGCATGAAAATCACTTTAAACATGCTAATTTTAGCTCTAAAACTGATGATCTACCTACAAATGTGAACTGACTTTCAAAAATAAAACATTTGAAAACGGACAATTTTTCTCCTTTCTGAAGCATGGCGTAATGGGGGGGGTGTTATCTCTTTTGTCAAAAATCACCTGTTTTTGATTGAACATTAAATGCCTCCAAATGGTATGTAATTCACTTCCCGGGGTGAAGAAACACTTTTTGAGACCTCAGAGTGAGTAAATTGGCCATTTTCATGCACTTTTAACCATTCCACAAATCTTGTGTTTTGGGCCCCTAGAAGCATGAAAATCACTTTAAACATGCTAATTTTAGCTCTAAAACTGATGATCTACCTACAAATGTGAACTGACGTTAAAAAATAAAACATTTGAAAACTGACCATTTTTCACCTTTCTGCAGCATGACGTAATGGGGGGATGTTATCTCTTTTGTCAAAAATCACCTGTTTTTGCTTGAACATTAAATGCCTCCAAATGGTATTTAATTCACTTCCCAGGCCCCTGGAAGCATGAAAATCACTTTAAACATGCTAATTTTAGCTCTAAAACTGATGATCTACCTACAAATGTGAACTGACGTTCAAAAATAAAACATTTGAAAACGGACCATTTTTCACCTTTCTGCAGCATGACGTAATGGGGGGGGTGTTATCTCTTTTGTCAAAAATCACCTGTTTTTGCTTGAACATTAAATGCCTCCAAATGGTATTTAATTCACTTCCCGGGCCCCTGGAAGCATGAAAATCACTTTAAACATGCTAATTTTAGCTCTAAAACTGATGATCTACCTACAAATGTGAACTGACGTTCAAAAATAAAACATTTGAAAACGGACCATTTTTCACCTTTCTGAAGCATGACATAATGGGGGGGTGTTATCTCTTTTGTCAAAAATCACCTGTTTTTGCTTGAACATTAAATGCCTCCAAATGGTATTTAATTCACTTCCCGGGGTGAAGAAACACTTTTTGAGACCTCAGAGTGAGTAAATTGGCCATTTTCATGCACTTTTAACCATTCCACAAATCTTGTGTTTTGGGCCCCTGGAAGCATGAAAATCACTTTAAACATGCTAATTTTCGCTCTAAAACTGATGATCTACCTACAAATGTGAACTGACGTTAAAAAAGTAAAACATTTAAAAACGGACCATTTTTCACCTTTCTGCAGCATGACGTAATGGGGGGGTGTTATCTCTTTTGTCAAAAATCACCTGTTTTTGCTTGAACATTAAATGCCTCCAAATGGTATTTAATTCACTTCCCGGGCCCCTGGAAGCATAAAAATCACTTTAAACATGCTAATTTTAGCTCTAAAACTGATGATCTACCTACAAATGTGAACTGACTTTCAAAAATAAAACATTTGAAAATTGACAATTTTTCACCTTTCTGAAGCATGACGTAATGGGGTGTTATCTCTTTTGTCAAAAATCACCTGTTTTTGCTTGAACATTAAATGCCTCCAAATGGTATTTAATTCACTTTCCGGGCCCCTTGAAGCATGAAAATCACTTTAAACATGCTAATTTTAGCTCTAAAACTGATGATCTACCTACAAATGTGAACTGACGTTCAAAAATAAAACATTTGAAAACGGACCATTTTTCACCTTTCTGCAGCATGACGTAATGGGGGTGTTATCTCTTTTGTCAAAAATCACCTGTTTTTGCTTGAACATTAAATGCCTCCAAATGGTATTTAATTCACTTCCCGGGCCCCTGGAAGCATGAAAATCACTTTAAACATGCAAATTTTAGCTCTAAAACTGATGATCTACCTACAAATGTGAACTGACGTTCAAAAATAAAACATTTGAAAACGGACCATTTTTCACCTTTCTGAAGCATGACGTAATGGGGGGGGTGTTATCTCTTTTGTCAAAAATCACCTGTTTTTGCTTGAACATTAAATGCCTCCAAATGGTATTTAATTCACTTCCCGGGGTGAAGAAACACTTTTTGAGACCTCAGAGTGAGTAAATTGGCCATTTTCATGCACTTTTAACCATTCCACAAATCTTGTGTTTTGGGCCCCTGGAAGCATGAAAATCACTTTAAACATGCTAATTTTAGCTCTAAAACTGATGATCTACCTAGAAATGTGAACTGACGTTAAAAAATAAAACATTTGAAAACTGACCATTTTTCACCTTTCAGCAGCATGACGAAATGGGGGGATGTTATCTCTTTTGTCAAAAATCACCTGTTTTTGCTTGAACATTAAATGCCTCCAAATGGTATTTAATTCACTTCCCGGGCCCCTGGAAGCATGAAAATCACTTTAAACATGCTAATTTTAGCTCTAAAACGGATGATCTACCTACAAATGTGAACTGACGTTCAAAAATAAAATATTTGAAAACGGACCATTTTTCACCTTTCTGAAGCATGACGTAATGGGGGGTGTTATCTCTTTTGTCAAAAATCACCTGTTTTTGCTTGAACATTAAATGCCTCCAAATGGTATTTAATTCACTTCCCGGGGTGAAGAAACACTTTTTGAGACCTCAGAGTGAGTAAATTGGCCATTTTCATGCACTTTTAACCATTCCACAAATCTTGTGTTTTGGGCCCCTGGAAGCATGAAAATCACTTTAAACATGCTAATTTTAGCTCTAAAACTGATGATCTACCTACAAATGTGAACTGACGTTAAAAAATAAAACATTTGAAAACGGACCATTTTTCAACTTTCTGCAGTATGACGTAATGGGGGGGGTGTTATCTCTTTTGTCAAAAATCACCTGTTTTTGCTTGAACATTAAATGCCTCCAAATGGTATTTAATTCACCTCCCGGGCCCCTGGAAGCATGAAAATCACTTTAAACATGCTAATTTTAGCTCTAAAACTGATGATCTACCTACAAATGTGAACTGACTTTCAAAAATAAAACATTTGAAAACTGACAATTTTTCTCCTTTCTGAAGCATGGCGTAATGGGGGGGTGTTATCTCTTTTGTCAAAAATCACCTGTTTTTGATTGAACATTAAATGCCTCCAAATGGTATTTAATTCACTTCCCGGGGTGAAGAAACACTTTTTGAGACCTCAGAGTGAGTAAATTGGCCATTTTCATGCACTTTTAACCATTCCACAAATCTTGTGTTTTGGGCCCCTGGAAGCATGAAAATCACTTTAAACATGCTAATTTTAGCTCTAAAACTGATGATCTACCTACAAATGTGAACTGACGTTAAAAAATAAAACATTTGAAAACTGACCATTTTTCACCTTTCTGCAGCATGACGTAATGGGGGGATGTAATCTCTTTTGTCAAAAATCACCTGTTTTTGCTTGAACATTAAATGCCTCCAAATGGTATTTAATTCACTTCCTGGGCCCCTGGAAGCATGAAAATCACTTTAAACATGCTAATTTTAGCTCTAAAACGGATGATCTACCTACAAATGTGAACTGACGTTCAAAAATAAAATATTTGAAAACGGACCATTTTTCACCTTTCTGAAGCATGACGTAATGGGGGGGTGTTATCTCTTTTGTCAAAAATCACCTGTTTTTGCTTGAACATTAAATGCCTCCAAATGGTATTTAATTCACTTCCCGGGGTGAAGAAACACTTTTTGAGACCTCAGAGTGAGTAAATTGGCCATTTTCATGCTCTTTTAACCATTCCACAAATCTTGTGTTTTGGGCCCCTGGAAGCATGAAAATCACTTTAAACATGCTAATTTTAGCTCTAAAACTGATGATCTACCTACAAATGTGAACTGACGTTAAAAAATAAAACATTTGAAAACGGACCATTTTTCAACTTTCTGCAGTATGACGTAATGGGGGGGGTGTTATCTCTTTTGTCAAAAATCACCTGTTTTTGCTTGAACATTAAATGCCTCCAAATGGTATTTAATTCACCTCCCGGGCCCCTGGAAGCATGAAAATCACTTTAAACATGCTAATTTTAGCTCTAAAACTGATGATCTACCTACAAATGTGAACTGACGTTAAAAAATAAAACATTTGAAAACTGACCATTTTTCACCATTCTGCAGCATGACGTAATGGGGGGATGTTATCACCTTTTGTCAAAAATCACCTGTTTTTGCTTGAACATTAAATGCCTCCAAATGGTATTTAATTCACTTCCCGGGCCCCTGGAAGCATGAAAATCACTTTAAACATGCTAATTTTAGCTCTAAAACTGACGATCTACCTACAAATGTGAACTGACGTTCAAAAATAAAACATTTGAAAACGGACCATTTTTCACCTTTCTGAAGCATGACGTAATGGGGGGTGTTATCTCTTTTGTCAAAAATCACCTGTTTTTGCTTGAACATTAAATGCCTACAAATGGTATTTAATTCACTTCCCGGGGTGAAGAAACACTTGTTGAGACCTCAGAGTGAGTAAATTGGCCATTTTCATGCACTTTTAACCATTCCACAAATCTTGTGTTTTGGGCGCCAGGAAGCATGAAAATCACTTTAAACATGCTAATTTTAGCTCTAAAACTGATGATCTACCTACAAATGTGAACTGACGTTAAAAAATAAAACATTTGAAAACGGACCATTTTTCACCTTTCTGCAGCATGACGTAATGGGGGGGGTGTTATCTCTTTTGTCAAAAATCACCTGTTTTTGCTTGAACATTAAATGCCTCCAAATTGTATTTAATTCACTTCCCGGGCCCCTGGAAGCATGAAAATCACTTTAAACATGCTAATTTTAGCTCTAAAACTGATGATCTACCTACAAATGTGAACTGACGTTCAAAAATAAAACATTTGAAAACGGACCATTTTTCACCTTTCTGAAGCATGACATAATGGGGGGGTGTTATCTCTTTTGTCAAAAATCACCTGTTTTTGATTGAACATTAAATGCCTCCAAATGGTATTTAATTCACTTCCCGGGGTGAAGAAACACTTTTTGAGACCTCAGAGTGAGTAAATTGGCCATTTTCATGCACTTTTAACCATTCCACAAATCTTGTGTTTTGGGCCCCTGGAAGCATGAAAATCACTTTAAACATGCTAATTTTAGCTCTAAAACTGATGATCTACCTACAAATGTGAACTGACGTTAAAAAATAAAACATTTGAAAACGGACCATTTTTCAACTTTCTGCAGTATGACGTAATGGGGGGGGTGTTATCTCTTTTGTCAAAAATCACCTGTTTTTGCTTGAACATCAAATGCCTCCAAATGGTATTTAATTCACCTCCCGGGCCCCTGGAAGCATGAAAATCACTTTAAACATGCTAATTTTAGCTCTAAAACTGACGATCTACCTACAAATGTGAACTGACGTTCAAAAATAAAACATTTGAAAACGGACCATTTTTCACCTTTCTGAAGCATGACGTAATGGGGGGTGTTATCTCTTTTGTCAAAAATCACCTGTTTTTGCTTGAACATTAAATGCCTACAAATGGTATTTAATTCACTTCCCGGGGTGAAGAAACACTTTTTGAGACCTCAGAGTGAGTAAATTGGCCATTTTCATGCACTTTTAACCATTCTACAAATCTTGTGTTTTGGGCACCAGGAAGCATGAAAATCACTTTAAACATGCTAATTTTAGCTCTAAAACTGATGATCTACCTACAAATGTGAACTGACGTTAAAAAATAAAACATTTGAAAACGGACCATTTTTCACCTTTCTGCAGCATGACGTAATGGGGGGGGGTGTTATCTTTTTTGTCAAAAATCACCTGTTTTTGCTTGAACATTAAATGCCTCCAAATGGTATTTAATTCACTTCCCGGGCCCCTGGAAGCATGAAAATCACTTTAAACATGCTAATTTTAGCTCTAAAACTGATGATCTACCTACAAATGTGAACTGACGTTCAAAAATAAAACATTTGAAAACGGACCATTTTTCACCTTTCTGAAGCATGACATAATGGGGGGGTGTTATCTCTTTTGTCAAAAATCACCTGTTTTTGCTTAAACATTAAATGCCTCCAAATGGTATTTAATTCACTTCCCGGGCCCCTGGAAGCATGAAAATCACTTTAAACATGCTAATTTTAGCTCTAAAACTGATGATCTACCTACAAATGTGAACTGACTTTCAAAAATAAAACATTTGAAAATTGACAATTTTTCACCTTTCTGAAGCATGACGTAATGGGGGTGTTATCTCTTTTGTCAAAAATCACCTGTTTTTGCTTGAACATTAAATGCCTCCAAATGGTATTTAATTCACTTCCCGGGCCCCTTGAAGCATGAAAATCACTTTAAACATGCTAATTTTAGCTCTAAAACTGATGATCTACCTACAAATGTGAACTGACGTTCAAAAATAAAACATTTGAAAACGGACCATTTTTCACCTTTCTGCAGCATGACGTAATGGGGGTGTTATCTCTTTTGTCAAAAATCACCTGTTTTTGCTTGAACATTAAATGCCTCCAAATGGTATTTAATTCACTTCCCGGGCCCCTGGAAGCATGAAAATCACTTTAAACATGCAAATTTTAGCTCTAAAACTGATGATCTACCTACAAATGTGAACTGACGTTCAAAAATAAAACATTTGAAAACGGACCATTTTTCACCTTTCTGAAGCATGACGTAATGGGGGGGGTGTTATCTCTTTTGTCAAAAATCACCTGTTTTTGCTTGAACATTAAATGCCTCCAAATGGTATTTAATTCACTTCCCGGGGTGAAGAAACACTTTTTGAGACCTCAGAGTGAGTAAATTGGCCATTTTCATGCACTTTTAACCATTCCACAAATCTTGTGTTTTGGGCCCCTGGAAGCATGAAAATCACTTTAAACATGCTAATTTTAGCTCTAAAACTGATGATCTACCTACAAATGTGAACTGACGTTAAAAAATAAAACATTTGAAAACTGACCATTTTTCACCTTTCTGCAGCATGACGAAATGGGGGGATGTTATCTCTTTTGTCAAAAATCACCTGTTTTTGCTTGAACATTAAATGCCTCCAAATGGTATTTAATTCACTTCCCGGGCCCCTGGAAGCATGAAAATCACTTTAAACATGCTAATTTTAGCTCTAAAACGGATGATCTACCTACAAATGTGAACTGACGTTCAAAAATAAAATATTTGAAAACGGACCATTTTTCACCTTTCTGAAGCATGACGTAATGGGGGGGTGTTATCTCTTTTGTCAAAAATCACCTGTTTTTGCTTGAACATTAAATGCCTCCAAATGGTATTTAATTCACTTCCCGGGGTGAAGAAACACTTTTTGAGACCTCAGAGTGAGTAAATTGGCCATTTTCATGCACTTTTAACCATTCCACAAATCTTGTGTTTTGGGCCCCTGGAAGCATGAAAATCACTTTAAACATGCTAATTTTAGCTCTAAAACTGATGATCTACCTACAAATGTGAACTGACGTTAAAAAATAAAACATTTGAAAATGGACCATTTTTCAACTTTCTGCAGTATGACGTAATGGGGGGGTGTTATCTCTTTTGTCAAAAATCACCTGTTTTTGCTTGAACATTAAATGCCTCCAAATGATATTTAATTCACCTCCCGGGCCCCTGGAAGCATGAAAATCACTTTAAACATGCTAATTTTAGCTCTAAAACTGATGATCTACCTACAAATGTGAACTGACTTTCAAAAATAAAACATTTGAAAACGGACAATTTTTCTCCTTTCTGAAGCATGGCGTAATGGGGGGGTGTTATCTCTTTTGTCAAAAATCACCTGTTTTTGATTGAACATTAAATGCCTCCAAATGGTATTTAATTCACTTCCCGGGGTGAAGAAACACTTTTTGAGACCTCAGAGTGAGTAAATTGGCCATTTTCATGCACTTTTAACCATTCCACAAATCTTGTGTTTTGGGCCCCTGGAAGCATGAAAATCACTTTAAACATGCTAATTTTAGCTCTAAAACTGATGATCTACCTACAAATGTGAACTGACGTTAAAAAATAAAACATTTGAAAACTGACCATTTTTCACCAGTCTGCAGCATGACGTAATGGGGGGATGTTATCTCTTTTGTCAAAAATCACCTGTTTTTGCTTGAACATTAAATGCCTCCAAATGGTATTTAATTCACTTCCTGGGCCCCTGGAAGCATGAAAATCACTTTAAACATGCTAATTTTAGCTCTAAAACTGACGATCTACCTACAAATGTGAACTGACGTTCAAAAATAAAACATTTGAAAACGGACAATTTTTCACCTTTCTGAAGCATGACGTAATGGGGGGTGTTATCTCTTTTGTCAAAAATCACCTGTTTTTGCTTGAACATTAAATGCCTACAAATGGTATTTAATTCACTTCCCGGGGTGAAGAAACACTTTTTGAGACATCAGAGTGAGTAAATTGGCCATTTTCATGCACTTTTAACCATTCCACAAATCTTGTGTTTTGGGCGCCAGGAAGCATGAAAATCACTTTAAACATGCTAATTTTAGCTCTAAAACTGATGATCTACCTACAAATGTGAACTGACGTTAAAAAATAAAACATTTGAAAACGGACCATTTTTCACCTTTCTGCAGCATGACGTAATGGGGGGGGGGGTGTTATCTCTTTTGTCAAAAATCACCTGTTTTTGCTTGAACATTAAATGCCTCCAAATGGTATTTAATTCACTTCCCGGGCCCCTGGAAGCATGAAAATCACTTTAAACATGCTAATTTTAGCTCTAAAACTGATGATCTACCTACAAATGTGAACTGACGTTCAAAAATAAAACATTTGAAAACGGACCATTTTTCACCTTTCTGAAGCATGACATAATGGGGGGGTGTTATCTCTTTTGTCAAAAATCACCTGTTTTTGCTTGAACATTAAATGCCTCCAAATGGTATTTAATTCACTTCCCGGGGTGAAGAAACACTTTTTGAGACCTCAGAGTGAGTAAATTGGCCATTTTCATGCACTTTTAACCATTCCACAAATCTTGTGTTTTGGGCCCCTGGAAGCATGAAAATCACTTTAAACATGCTAATTTTAGCTCTAAAACTGATGATCTACCTACAAATGTGAACTGACGTTAAAAAATAAAACATTTAAAAACGGACCATTTTTTCACCTTTCTGCAGCATGACATAATGGGGGGGTGTTATCTCTTTTGTCAAAAATCACCTGTTTTTGCTTGAACATTAAATGCCTCCAAATGGTATTTAATTCACTTCCCGGGCCCCTGGAAGCATGAAAATCACTTTAAACATGCTAATTTTAGCTCTAAAACTGATGATCTACCTACAAATGTGAACTGACTTTCAAAAATAAAACATTTGAAAATGGACAATTTTTCACCTTTCTGAAGCATGACGTAATGGGGGTGTTATCTCTTTTGTCAAAAATCACCTGTTTTTGCTTGAACATTAAATGCCTCCAAATGGTATTTAATTCACTTCCCGGGCCCCTTGAAGCATGAAAATCACTTTAAACATGCTAATTTTAGCTCTAAAACTGATGATCTACCTACAAATGTGAACTGACGTTCAAAAATAAAACATTTGAAAACGGACCATTTTTCACCTTTCTGCAGCATGACGTAATGGGGGTGTTATCTCTTTTGTCAAAAATCACCTGTTTTTGCTTGAACATTAAATGCCTCCAAATGGTATTTAATTCACTTCCCGGGCCCCTGGAAGCATGAAAATCACTTTAAACATGCAAATTTTAGCTCTAAAACTGATGATCTACCTACAAATGTGAACTGACGTTCAAAAATAAAACATTTGAAAACGGACCATTTTTCACCTTTCTGAAGCATGACATAATGGGGGGGTGTTATCTCTTTTGTCAAAAATCACCTGTTTTTGCTTGAACATTAAATGCCTCCAAATGGTATTTAATTCACTTCCCGGGGTGAAGAAACACTTTTTGAGACCTCAGAGTGAGTAAATTGGCCATTTTCATGCACTTTTAACCATTCCACAAATCTTGTGTTTTGGGCCCCTGGAAGCATGAAAATCACTTTAAACATGCTAATTTTAGCTCTAAAACTGATGATCTACCTACAAATGTGAACTGACGTTAAAAAAAAAAACATTTGAAAACTGACCATTTTTCACCTTCCTGCAGCATGACGATATGGGGAGATGTTATCTCTTTTGTCAAAAATCACCTGTTTTTGCTTGAACATTAAATGCCTCCAAATGGTATTTAATTCACTTCCCGGGCCCCTGGAAGCATGAAAATCACTTTAAACATGCTAATTTTAGCTCTAAAACGGATGATCTACCTACAAATGTGAACTGACGTTCAAAAATAAAATATTTGAAAACGGACCATTTTTCACCTTTCTGAAGCATGACGTAATGGGGGGGTGTTATCTCTTTTGTCAAAAATCACCTGTTTTTGCTTGAACATTAAATGCCTCCAAATGGTATTTAATTCACTTCCCGGGGTGAAGAAACACTTTTTGAGACCTCAGAGTGAGTAAATTGGCCATTTTCATGCACTTTTAACCATTCCACAAATCTTGTGTTTTGGGCCCCTGGAAGCATGAAAATCACTTTAAACATGCTAATTTTAGCTCTAAAACTGATGATCTACCTACAAATGTGAACTGACGTTAAAAAATAAAACATTTGAAAACGGACCATTTTTCAACTTTCTGCAGTATGACGTAATGGGGGGGGTGTTATCTCTTTTGTCAAAAATCACCTGTTTTTGCTTGAACATTAAATGCCTCCAAATGGTATTTAATTCACCTCCCGGGCCCCTGGAAGCATGAAAATCACTTTAAACATGCTAATTTTAGCTCTAAAACTGATGATCTACCTACAAATGTGAACTGACTTTCAAAAATAAAACATTTGAAAACGGACAATTTTTCTCCTTTCTGAAGCATGGCGTAATGGGGGGGTGTTATCTCTTTTGTCAAAAATCACCTGTTTTTGATTGAACATTAAATGCCTCCAAATGGTATTTAATTCACTTCCCGGGGTGAAGAAACACTTTTTGAGACCTCAGAGTGAGTAAATTGGCCATTTTCATGCACTTTTAACCATTCCACAAATCTTGTGTTTTGGGCCCCTGGAAGCATGAAAATCACTTTAAACATGCTAATTTTAGCTCTAAAACTGATGATCTACCTACAAATGTGAACTGACGTTAAAAAATAAAACATTTGAAAACTGACCATTTTTCACCTTTCTGCAGCATGACGTAATGGGGGGATGTTATCTCTTTTGTCAAAAATCACCTGTTTTTGCTTGAACATTAAATGCCTCCAACTGGTATTTAATTCACTTCCTGGGCCCCTGGAAGCATGAAAATCACTTTAAACATGCTAATTTTAGCTCTAAAACGGATGATCTACCTACAAATGTGAACTGACGTTCAAAAATAAAATATTTGAAAACGGACCATTTTTCACCTTTCTGAAGCATGACGTAATGGGGGGTGTTATCTCTTTTGTCAAAAATCACCTGTTTTTGCTTGAACATTAAATGCCTCCAAATGGTATTTAATTCACTTCCCGGGGTGAAGAAACACTTTTTGAGACCTCAGAGTGAGTAAATTGGCCATTTTCATGCACTTTTAACCATTCCACAAATCTTGTGTTTTGGGCCCCTGGAAGCATGAAAATCACTTTAAACATGCTAATTTTAGCTCTAAAACTGATGATCTACCTACAAATGTGAACTGACGTTAAAAAAAAAAACATTTGAAAACTGACCATTTTTCACCTTCCTGCAGCATGACGAAATGGGGGGATGTTATCTCTTTTGTCAAAAATCACCTGTTTTTGCTTGAACATTAAATGCCTCCAAATGGTATTTAATTCACTTCCCGGGCCCCTGGAAGCATGAAAATCACTTTAAACATGCTAATTTTAGCTCTAAAACGGATGATCTACCTACAAATGTGAACTGACGTTCAAAAATAAAATATTTGAAAACGGACCATTTTTCACCTTTCTGAAGCATGACGTAATGGGGGGGTGTTATCTCTTTTGTCAAAAATCACCTGTTTTTGCTTGAACATTAAATGCCTCCAAATGGTATTTAATTCACTTCCCGGGGTGAAGAAACACTTTTTGAGACCTCAGAGTGAGTAAATTGGCCATTTTCATGCACTTTTAACCATTCCACAAATCTTGTGTTTTGGGCCCCTGGAAGCATGAAAATCACTTTAAACATGCTAATTTTAGCTCTAAAACTGATGATCTACCTACAAATGTGAACTGACGTTAAAAAATAAAACATTTGAAAACGGACCATTTTTCAACTTTCTGCAGTATGACGTAATGGGGGGGGGGTTATCTCTTTTGTCAAAAATCACCTGTTTTTGCTTGAACATTAAATGCCTCCAAATGGTATTTAATTCACCTCCCGGGCCCCTGGAAGCATGAAAATCACTTTAAACATGCTAATTTTAGCTCTAAAACTGATGATCTACCTACAAATGTGAACTGACTTTCAAAAATAAAACATTTGAAAACGGACAATTTTTCTCCTTTCTGAAGCATGGCGTAATGGGGGGGTGTTATCTCTTTTGTCAAAAATCACCTGTTTTTGATTGAACATTAAATGCCTCCAAATGGTATTTAATTCACTTCCCGGGGTGAAGAAACACTTTTTGAGACCTCAGAGTGAGTAAATTGGCCATTTTCATGCACTTTTAACCATTCCACAAATCTTGTGTTTTGGGCCCCTGGAAGCATGAAAATCACTTTAAACATGCTAATTTTAGCTCTAAAACTGATGATCTACCTACAAATGTGAACTGACGTTAAAAAATAAAACATTTGAAAACTGACCATTTTTCACCTTTCTGCAGCATGACGTAATGGGGGGATGTTATCTCTTTTGTCAAAAATCACCTGTTTTTGCTTGAACATTAAATGCCTCCAAATGGTATTTAATTCACTTCCTGGGCCCCTGGAAGCATGAAAATCACTTTAAACATGCTAATTTTAGCTCTAAAACGGATGATCTACCTACAAATGTGAACTGACGTTCAAAAATAAAATATTTGAAAACGGACCATTTTTCACCTTTCTGAAGCATGACGTAATGGGGGGTGTTATCTCTTTTGTCAAAAATCACCTGTTTTTGCTTGAACATTAAATGCCTCCAAATGGTATTTAATTCACTTCCCGGGGTGAAGAAACACTTTTTGAGACCTCAGAGTGAGTAAATTGGCCATTTTCATGCACTTTTAACCATTCCACAAATCTTGTGTTTTGGGCCCCTGGAAGCATGAAAATCACTTTAAACATGCTAATTTTAGCTCTAAAACTGATGATCTACCTACAAATGTGAACTGACGTTAAAAAAAAAACATTTGAAAACTGACCATTTTTCACCTTCCTGCAGCATGACGAAATGGGGGGATGTTATCTCTTTTGTCAAAAATCACCTGTTTTTGCTTGAACATTAAATGCCTCCAAATGGTATTTAATTCACTTCCCGGGCCCCTGGAAGCATGAAAATCACTTTAAACATGCTAATTTTAGCTCTAAAACGGATGATCTACCTACAAATGTGAACTGACGTTCAAAAATAAAATATTTGAAAACGGACCATTTTTCACCTTTCTGAAGCATGACGTAATGGGGGGGTGTTATCTCTTTTGTCAAAAATCACCTGTTCTTGCTTGAACATTAAATGCCTCCAAATGGTATTTAATTCACTTCCCGGGGTGAAGAAACACTTTTTGAGACCTCAGAGTGAGTAAATTGGCCATTTTCATGCACTTTTAACCATTCCACAAATCTTGTGTTTTGGGCCCCTGGAAGCATGAAAATCACTTTAAACATGCTAATTTTAGCTCTAAAACTGATGATCTACCTACAAATGTGAACTGACGTTAAAAAATAAAACATTTGAAAACGGACCATTTTTCAACTTTCTGCAGTATGACGTAATGGGGGGGGGGTGTTATCTCTTTTGTCAAAAATCACCTGTTTTTGCTTGAACATTAAATGCCTCCAAATGGTATTTAATTCACCTCCCGGGCCCCTGGAAGCATGAAAATCACTTTAAACATGCTAATTTTAGCTCTAAAACTGATGATCTACCTACAAATGTGAACTGACTTTCAAAAATAAAACATTTGAAAACGGACAATTTTTCTCCTTTCTGAAGCATGGCGTAATGGGGGGGTGTTATCTCTTTTGTCAAAAATCACCTGTTTTTGATTGAACATTAAATGCCTCCAAATGGTATTTAATTCACTTCCCGGGGTGAAGAAACACTTTTTGAGACCTCAGAGTGAGTAAATTGGCCATTTTCATGCACTTTTAACCATTCCACAAATCTTGTGTTTTGGGCCCCTGGAAGCATGAAAATCACTTTAAACATGCTAATTTTAGCTCTAAAACTGATGATCTACCTACAAATGTGAACTGACGTTAAAAAATAAAACATTTGAAAACTGACCATTTTTCACCTTTCTGCAGCATGACGTAATGGGGGGATGTTATCTCTTTTGTCAAAAATCACCTGTTTTTGCTTGAACATTAAATGCCTCCAAATGGTATTTAATTCACTTCCTGGGCCCCTGGAAGCATGAAAATCACTTTAAACATGCTAATTTTAGCTCTAAAACGGATGATCTACCTACAAATGTGAACTGACGTTCAAAAATAAAATATTTGAAAACGGACCATTTTTCACCTTTCTGAAGCATGACGTAATGGGGGGTGTTATCTCTTTTGTCAAAAATCACCTGTTTTTGCTTGAACATTAAATGCCTCCAAATGGTATTTAATTCACTTCCCGGGGTGAAGAAACACTTTTTGAGACCTCAGAGTGAGTAAATTGGCCATTTTCATGCACTTTTAACCATTCCACAAATCTTGTGTTTTGGGCCCCTGGAAGCATGAAAATCACTTTAAACATGCTAATTTTAGCTCTAAAACTGATGATCTACCTACAAATGTGAACTGACGTTAAAAAATGAAACATTTGAAAACGGACCATTTTTCAACTTTCTGCAGTATGACGTAATGGGGGGGGTGTTATCTCTTTTGTCAAAAATCACCTGTTTTTGCTTGAACATTAAATGCCTCCAAATGGTATTTAATTCACCTCCCGGGCCCCTGGAAGCATGAAAATCACTTTAAACATGCTAATTTTAGCTCTAAAACTGATGATCTACCTACAAATGTGAACTGACTTTCAAAAATAAAACATTTGAAAACTGACAATTTTTCTCCTTTCTGAAGCATGGCGTAATGGGGGGGGTGTTATCTCTTTTGTCAAAAATCACCTGTTTTTGATTGAACATTAAATGCCTCCAAATGGTATTTAATTCACTTCCCGGGCCCCTGGAAGCATGAAAATCACTTTAAACATGCTAATTTTAGCTCTAAAGCTGACGAACTACCTACAAATGTGAACTGACGTTCAAAAATAAAACATTTGAAAACGGACCATTTTTCACCTTTCTGAAGCATGACGTAATGGGGGGTGTTATCTCTTTTGTCAAAAATCACCTGTTTTTGCTTGAACATTAAATGCCTACAAATGGTATTTAATTCACTTCCCGGGGTGAAGAAACACTTTTTGAGACCTCAGAGTGAGTAAATTGGCCATTTTCATGCACTTTTAACCATTCCACAAATCTTGTGTTTTGGGCCCCAGGAAGCATGAAAATCACTTTAAACATGCTAATTTTAGCTTTAAAACTGATGATCTACCTACAAATGTGAACTGACGTTAAAAAATAAAACATTTGAAAACGGACCATTTTTCACCTTTCTGCAGCATGACGTAATGGGGGGTGTTATCTCTTTTGTCAAAAATCACCTGTTTTTGCTTGAACATTAAATGCCTCCAAATGGTATTTAATTCACCTCCCGGGCCCCTGGAAGCATGAAAATCACTTTAAACATGCTAATTTTAGCTCTAAAACTGATGATCTACCTACAAATGTGAACTGACTTTCAAAAATAAAACATTTGAAAACGGACAATTTTTCTCCTTTCTGAAGCATGGCGTAATGGGGGGGTGTTATCTCTTTTGTCAAAAATCACCTGTTTTTGCTTGAACATTAAATGCCTCCAAATGGTATTTAATTCACTTCCCGGGGTGAAGAAACACTTTTTGAGACCTCAGAGTGAGTAAATTGGCCATTTTCATGCACTTTTAACCATTCCACAAATCTTGTGTTTTGGGCCCCTGGAAGCATGAAAATCACTTTAAACATGCTAATTTTAGCTCTAAAACTGATGATCTACCTACAAATGTGAACTGACGTTAAAAAATAAAACATTTGAAAACGGACCATTATTCACCTTTCTGCAGCATGACGTAATGGGGGGGTGTTATCTCTTTTGTCAAAAATCACCTGTTTTTGCTTGAACATTAAATGCCTCCAAATGGTATTTAATTCACTTCCCGGGGTGAAGAAACACTTTTTGAGACCTCAGAGTGAGTAAATTGGCCATTTTCATGCACTTTTAACTATTCCACAAATCTTGTGCTTTGGGCCCCTGGAAGCATGAAAATCACTTTAAACATGCTAATTTTAGCTCTAAAACTGATGATCTACCTACAAATGTGAACTGACTTTCAAAAATAAAACATTTGAAAACGGACAATTTTTCACCTTTCTGAAGCATGACGTAATGGGGGTGTTATCTCTTTTGTCAAAAATCACCTGTTTTTGCTTGAACATTAAATGCCTCCAAAAGGTATTTAATTCACTTCCCGGGCCCCTGGAAGCATGAAAATCACTTTAAACATGCTAATTTTAGCTCTAAAACTGATGATCTACCTACAAATGTGAACTGACGTTCAAAAATAAAACATTTGAAAACGGACCATTTTTCAACTTTCTGCAGCATGACGTAATGGGGGGTGATATCTCTTTTGTCAAAAATCACCTGTTTTTGCTTGAACATTAAATGCCTCCAAATGGTATTTAATTCACTTCCCGGGCCCCTGGTAGCATGAAAATCACTTTAAACATGCAAATTTTAGCTCTAAAACTGATGATCTACCTACAAATGTGAACTGACGTTCAAAAATAAAACATTTGAAAATGGACCATTTTTCACCTTTCTGAAGCATGACGTAATGGGGGGGTGTTATCTCTTTTGTCAAAAATCACCTGTTTTTGCTTGAACATTAAATGCCTCCAAATGGTATTTAATTCACTTCCCGGGGTGAAGAAACACTTTTTGAGACCTCAGAGTGAGTAAATTGGCCATTTTCATGCACTTTTAACCATTCCACAAATCTTGTGTTTTGGGCCCCTGGAAGCATGAAAATCACTTTAAACATGCTAATTTTAGCTCTAAAACTGATGATCTACCTACAAATGTGAACTGACGTTAAAAAATGAAACATTTGAAAATGGACCATTTTTCACCTTTCTGCAGCATAACGTAATGGGGGGGTGTTATCTCTTTTGTCAAAAATCACCTGTTTTTGCTTGAACATTAAATGCCTCCAAATGGTATTTAATTCACTTCCCGGGCCCCTGGAAGCATGAAAATCACTTTAAACATGCTAATTTTAGCTTTAAAACTGATGATCTACCTACAAATGTGAACTGACGTTCAAAAATAAAACATTTGAAAACGGACCATTTTTCACCTTTCTGAAGCATGACGTAATGGGGGGGTGTTATCTCTTTTGTCAAAAATCACCTGTTTTTGCTTGAACATTAAATGCCTCCAAATGGTATTTAATTCACTTCCCGGGGTGAAGAAACACTTTTTGAGACCTCAGAGTGAGTAAATTGGCCATTTTCATGCACTTTTAACCATTCCACAAATCTTGTGTTTTGGGCCCCTGGAAGCATGAAAATCACTTTAAACATGCTAATTTTAGCTCTAAAACTGATGATCTACCTACAAATGTGAACTGACGTTAAAAAATAAAACATTTGAAAATGGACCATTTTTCACCTTTCTGCAGCATAACGTAATGGGGGGGTGTTATCTCTTTTGTCAAAAATCACCTGTTTTTGCTTGAACATTAAATGCCTCCAAATGGTATTTAATTCACTTCCCGGGCCCCTGGAAGCATGAAAATCACTTTAAACATGCTAATTTTAGCTCTAAAACTGATGATCTACCTACAAATGTGAACTGACGTTCAAAAATAAAACATTTGAAAACGGACCATTTTTCACCTTTCTGCAGCATGACGTAATGGGGGGTGTTATCTCTTTTGTCAAAAATCACCTGTTTTTGCTTGAACATTAAATGCCTCCAAATGGTATGTAATTCACTTCCCGGGCCCCTGGAAGCATGAAAATCACTTTAAACATGCAAATTTTAGCTCTAAAACTGATGATCTACCTACAAATGTGAACTGACGTTCAAAAATAAAACATTTGAAAACGGACCATTTTTCACCTTTCTGCAGCATGACGTAATGGGGGGGTGTTATCTCTTTTGTCAAAAATCACCTGTTTTTGCTTGAACATTAAATGCCTCCAAATGGTATTTAATTCACTTCCCGGGGTGAAGAAACACTTTTTGAGACCTCAGAGTGAGTAAATTGGCCATTTTCATGCACTTTTAACCATTCTACAAATCTTGTGTTTTGGGCCCCTGGAAGCATGAAAATCACTTTAAACATGCTAATTTTAGTTCTAAAACTGATGATCTACCTACAAATGTGAACTGACGTTAAAAAAATAAAACATTTGAAAACTGACCATTTTTCACCTTTCTGCAGCAAGACGTAATGGGGGGATGTTATCTCTTTTGTCAAAAATCTTCTGTTTTTGCTTGAACATTAAATGCCTCCAAATGGTATTTAATTCACTTCCCGGGCCCCTGGAAGCATGAAAATCACTTTAAACATGCTAATTTTAGCTCTAAAACTGATGATCTACCTACAAATGTGAACTGACTTTCAAAAATAAAACATTTGAAAACGGACAATTTTTCTCCTTTCTGAAGCATGGCGTAATGGGGGGGTGTTATCTCTTTTGTCAAAAATCACCTGTTTTTGATTGAACATTAAATGCCTCCAAATGGTATTTAATTCACTTCCCGGGGTGAAGAAACACTTTTTGAGACCTCAGAGTGAGTAAATTGGCCATTTTCATGCACTTTTAACCATTCCACAAATCTTGTGTTTTGGGCCCCTGGAAGCATGAAAATCACTTTAAACATGCTAATTTTAGCTCTAAAACTGATGATCTACCTACAAATGTGAACTGACGTTAAAAAATAAAACATTTGAAAACTGACCATTTTTCACCTTTCTGCAGCATGACGTAATGGGGGGATGTTATCTCTTTTGTCAAAAATCACCTGTTTTTGCTTGAACATTAAATGCCTCCAAATGGTATTTAATTCACTTCCTGGGCCCCTGGAAGCATGAAAATCACTTTAAACATGCTAATTTTAGCTCTAAAACGGATGATCTACCTACAAATGTGAACTGACGTTCAAAAATAAAATATTTGAAAACGGACCATTTTTCACCTTTCTGAAGCATGACGTAATGGGGGGTGTTATCTCTTTTGTCAAAAATCACCTGTTTTTGCTTGAACATTAAATGCCTCCAAATGGTATTTAATTCACTTCCCGGGGTGAAGAAACACTTTTTGAGACCTCAGAGTGAGTAAATTGGCCATTTTCATGCACTTTTAACCATTCCACAAATCTTGTGTTTTGGGCCCCTGGAAGCATGAAAATCACTTTAAACATGCTAATTTTAGCTCTAAAACTGATGATCTACCTACAAATGTGAACTGACGTTAAAAAATGAAACATTTGAAAACGGACCATTTTTCAACTTTCTGCAGTATGACGTAATGGGGGGGGTGTTATCTCTTTTGTCAAAAATCACCTGTTTTTGCTTGAACATTAAATGCCTCCAAATGGTATTTAATTCACCTCCCGGGCCCCTGGAAGCATGAAAATCACTTTAAACATGCTAATTTTAGCTCTAAAACTGATGATCTACCTACAAATGTGAACTGACTTTCAAAAATAAAACATTTGAAAACTGACAATTTTTCTCCTTTCTGAAGCATGGCGTAATGGGGGGGGTGTTATCTCTTTTGTCAAAAATCACCTGTTTTTGATTGAACATTAAATGCCTCCAAATGGTATTTAATTCACTTCCCGGGCCCCTGGAAGCATGAAAATCACTTTAAACATGCTAATTTTAGCTCTAAAGCTGACGAACTACCTACAAATGTGAGCTGACGTTAAAAAATAAAACATTTGAAAACGGACCATTTTTCACCTTTCTGCAGCATGACGTAATGGGGGGGTGTTATCTCTTTTGTCAAAAATCACCTGTTTTTGCTTGAACATTAAATGCCTACAAATGGTATTTAATTCACTTCCCGGGGTGAAGAAACACTTTTTGAGACCTCAGAGTGAGTAAATTGGCCATTTTCATGCACTTTTAACCATTCCACAAATCTTGTGTTTTGGGCCCCAGGAAGCATGAAAATCACTTTAAACATGCTAATTTTAGCTTTAAAACTGATGATCTACCTACAAATGTGAACTGACGTTAAAAAATAAAACATTTGAAAACGGACCATTTTTCACCTTTCTGCAGCATGACGTAATGGGGGGTGTTATCTCTTTTGTCAAAAATCACCTGTTTTTGCTTGAACATTAAATGCCTCCAAATGGTATTTAATTCACCTCCCGGGCCCCTGGAAGCATGAAAATCACTTTAAACATGCTAATTTTAGCTCTAAAACTGATGATCTACCTACAAATGTGAACTGACTTTCAAAAATAAAACATTTGAAAACGGACAATTTTTCTCCTTTCTGAAGCATGGCGTAATGGGGGGGTGTTATCTCTTTTGTCAAAAATCACCTGTTTTTGCTTGAACATTAAATGCCTCCAAATGGTATTTAATTCACTTCCCGGGGTGAAGAAACACTTTTTGAGACCTCAGAGTGAGTAAATTGGCCATTTTCATGCACTTTTAACCATTCCACAAATCTTGTGTTTTGGGCCCCTGGAAGCATGAAAATCACTTTAAACATGCTAATTTTAGCTCTAAAACTGATGATCTACCTACAAATGTGAACTGACGTTAAAAAATAAAACATTTGAAAACGGACCATTATTCACCTTTCTGCAGCATGACGTAATGGGGGGGTGTTATCTCTTTTGTCAAAAATCACCTGTTTTTGCTTGAACATTAAATGCCTCCAAATGGTATTTAATTCACTTCCCGGGGTGAAGAAACACTTTTTGAGACCTCAGAGTGAGTAAATTGGCCATTTTCATGCACTTTTAACTATTCCACAAATCTTGTGCTTTGGGCCCCTGGAAGCATGAAAATCACTTTAAACATGCTAATTTTAGCTCTAAAACTGATGATCTACCTACAAATGTGAACTGACTTTCAAAAATAAAACATTTGAAAACGGACAATTTTTCACCTTTCTGAAGCATGACGTAATGGGGGTGTTATCTCTTTTGTCAAAAATCACCTGTTTTTGCTTGAACATTAAATGCCTCCAAAAGGTATTTAATTCACTTCCCGGGCCCCTGGAAGCATGAAAATCACTTTAAACATGCTAATTTTAGCTCTAAAACTGATGATCTACCTACAAATGTGAACTGACGTTCAAAAATAAAACATTTGAAAACGGACCATTTTTCAACTTTCTGCAGCATGACGTAATGGGGGGTGATATCTCTTTTGTCAAAAATCACCTGTTTTTGCTTGAACATTAAATGCCTCCAAATGGTATTTAATTCACTTCCCGGGCCCCTGGTAGCATGAAAATCACTTTAAACATGCAAATTTTAGCTCTAAAACTGATGATCTACCTACAAATGTGAACTGACGTTCAAAAATAAAACATTTGAAAATGGACCATTTTTCACCTTTCTGAAGCATGACGTAATGGGGGGGTGTTATCTCTTTTGTCAAAAATCACCTGTTTTTGCTTGAACATTAAATGCCTCCAAATGGTATTTAATTCACTTCCCGGGGTGAAGAAACACTTTTTGAGACCTCAGAGTGAGTAAATTGGCCATTTTCATGCACTTTTAACCATTCCACAAATCTTGTGTTTTGGGCCCCTGGAAGCATGAAAATCACTTTAAACATGCTAATTTTAGCTCTAAAACTGATGATCTACCTACAAATGTGAACTGACGTTAAAAAATAAAACATTTGAAAATGGACCATTTTTCACCTTTCTGCAGCATAACGTAATGGGGGGGTGTTATCTCTTTTGTCAAAAATCACCTGTTTTTGCTTGAACATTAAATGCCTCCAAATGGTATTTAATTCACTTCCCGGGCCCCTGGAAGCATGAAAATCACTTTAAACATGCTAATTTTAGCTCTAAAACTGATGATCTACCTACAAATGTGAACTGACGTTCAAAAATAAAACATTTGAAAACGGACCATTTTTCACCTTTCTGCAGCATGACGTAATGGGGGGTGTTATCTCTTTTGTCAAAAATCACCTGTTTTTGCTTGAACATTAAATGCCTCCAAATGGTATGTAATTCACTTCCCGGGCCCCTGGAAGCATGAAAATCACTTTAAACATGCAAATTTTAGCTCTAAAACTGATGATCTACCTACAAATGTGAACTGACGTTCAAAAATAAAACATTTGAAAACGGACCATTTTTCACCTTTCTGCAGCATGACGTAATGGGGGGGTGTTATCTCTTTTGTCAAAAATCACCTGTTTTTGCTTGAACATTAAATGCCTCCAAATGGTATTTAATTCACTTCCCGGGGTGAAGAAACACTTTTTGAGACCTCAGAGTGAGTAAATTGGCCATTTTCATGCACTTTTAACCATTCTACAAATCTTGTGTTTTGGGCCCCTGGAAGCATGAAAATCACTTTAAACATGCTAATTTTAGTTCTAAAACTGATGATCTACCTACAAATGTGAACTGACGTTAAAAAAATAAAACATTTGAAAACTGACCATTTTTCACCTTTCTGCAGCAAGACGTAATGGGGGGATGTTATCTCTTTTGTCAAAAATCTTCTGTTTTTGCTTGAACATTAAATGCCTCCAAATGGTATTTAATTCACTTCCCGGGCCCCTGGAAGCATGAAAATCACTTTAAACATGCTAATTTTAGCTCTAAAACTGATGATCTACCTACAAATGTGAACTGACTTTCAAAAATAAAACATTTGAAAACGGACAATTTTTCTCCTTTCTGAAGCATGGCGTAATGGGGGGGTGTTATCTCTTTTGTCAAAAATCACCTGTTTTTGATTGAACATTAAATGCCTCCAAATGGTATTTAATTCACTTCCCGGGGTGAAGAAACACTTTTTGAGACCTCAGAGTGAGTAAATTGGCCATTTTCATGCACTTTTAACCATTCCACAAATCTTGTGTTTTGGGCCCCTGGAAGCATGAAAATCACTTTAAACATGCTAATTTTAGCTCTAAAACTGATGATCTACCTACAAATGTGAACTGACGTTAAAAAATGAAACATTTGAAAACGGACCATTTTTCAACTTTCTGCAGTATGACGTAATGGGGGGGGTGTTATCTCTTTTGTCAAAAATCACCTGTTTTTGCTTGAACATTAAATGCCTCCAAATGGTATTTAATTCACCTCCCGGGCCCCTGGAAGCATGAAAATCACTTTAAACATGCTAATTTTAGCTCTAAAACTGATGATCTACCTACAAATGTGAACTGACTTTCAAAAATAAAACATTTGAAAACTGACAATTTTTCTCCTTTCTGAAGCATGGCGTAATGGGGGGGGTGTTATCTCTTTTGTCAAAAATCACCTGTTTTTGATTGAACATTAAATGCCTCCAAATGGTATTTAATTCACTTCCCGGGCCCCTGGAAGCATGAAAATCACTTTAAACATGCTAATTTTAGCTCTAAAGCTGACGAACTACCTACAAATGTGAACTGACGTTCAAAAATAAAACATTTGAAAACGGACCATTTTTCACCTTTCTGAAGCATGACGTAATGGGGGGTGTTATCTCTTTTGTCAAAAATCACCTGTTTTTGCTTGAACATTAAATGCCTACAAATGGTATTTAATTCACTTCCCGGGGTGAAGAAACACTTTTTGAGACCTCAGAGTGAGTAAATTGGCCATTTTCATGCACTTTTAACCATTCCACAAATCTTGTGTTTTGGGCCCCAGGAAGCATGAAAATCACTTTAAACATGCTAATTTTAGCTTTAAAACTGATGATCTACCTACAAATGTGAACTGACGTTAAAAAATAAAACATTTGAAAACGGACCATTTTTCACCTTTCTGCAGCATGACGTAATGGGGGGTGTTATCTCTTTTGTCAAAAATCACCTGTTTTTGCTTGAACATTAAATGCCTCCAAATGGTAATTAATTCACCTCCCGGGCCCCTGGAAGCATGAAAATCACTTTAAACATGCTAATTTTAGCTCTAAAACTGATGATCTACCTACAAATGTGAACTGACTTTCAAAAATAAAACATTTGAAAACGGACAATTTTTCTCCTTTCTGAAGCATGGCGTAATGGGGGGGTGTTATCTCTTTTGTCAAAAATCACCTGTTTTTGCTTGAACATTAAATGCCTCCAAATGGTATTTAATTCACTTCCCGGGGTGAAGAAACACTTTTTGAGACCTCAGAGTGAGTAAATTGGCCATTTTCATGCACTTTTAACCATTCCACAAATCTTGTGTTTTGGGCCCCTGGAAGCATGAAAATCACTTTAAACATGCTAATTTTAGCTCTAAAACTGATGATCTACCTACAAATGTGAACTGACGTTAAAAAATAAAACATTTGAAAACTGACCATTATTCACCTTTCTGCAGCATGACGTAATGGGGGGGTGTTATCTCTTTTGTCAAAAATCACCTGTTTTTGCTTGAACATTAAATGCCTCCAAATGGTATTTAATTCACTTCCCGGGGTGAAGAAACACTTTTTGAGACCTCAGAGTGAGTAAATTGGCCATTTTCATGCACTTTTAACTATTCCACAAATCTTGTGCTTTGGGCCCCTGGAAGCATGAAAATCACTTTAAACATGCTAATTTTAGCTCTAAAACTGATGATCTACCTACAAATGTGAACTGACTTTCAAAAATAAAACATTTGAAAACGGACAATTTTTCACCTTTCTGAAGCATGACGTAATGGGGGTGTTATCTCTTTTGTCAAAAATCACCTGTTTTTGCTTGAACATTAAATGCCTCCAAAAGGTATTTAATTCACTTCCCGGGCCCCTGGAAGCATGAAAATCACTTTAAACATGCTAATTTTAGCTCTAAAACTGATGATCTACCTACAAATGTGAACTGACGTTCAAAAATAAAACATTTGAAAACGGACCATTTTTCAACTTTCTGCAGCATGACGTAATGGGGGGTGATATCTCTTTTGTCAAAAATCACCTGTTTTTGCTTGAACATTAAATGCCTCCAAATGGTATTTAATTCACTTCCCGGGCCCCTGGTAGCATGAAAATCACTTTAAACATGCAAATTTTAGCTCTAAAACTGATGATCTACCTACAAATGTGAACTGACGTTCAAAAATAAAACATTTGAAAATGGACCATTTTTCACCTTTCTGAAGCATGACGTAATGGGGGGGTGTTATCTCTTTTGTCAAAAATCACCTGTTTTTGCTTGAACATTAAATGCCTCCAAATGGTATTTAATTCACTTCCCGGGGTGAAGAAACACTTTTTGAGACCTCAGAGTGAGTAAATTGGCCATTTTCATGCACTTTTAACCATTCCACAAATCTTGTGTTTTGGGCCCCTGGAAGCATGAAAATCACTTTAAACATGCTAATTTTAGCTCTAAAACTGAAGATCTACCTACAAATGTGAACTGACGTTAAAAAATGAAACATTTGAAAATGGACCATTTTTCACCTTTCTGCAGCATAACGTAATGTGGGGGTGTTATCTCTTTTGTCAAAAATCACCTGTTTTTGCTTGAACATTAAATGCCTCCAAATGGTATTTAATTCACTTCCCGGGCCCCTGGAAGCATGAAAATCACTTTAAACATGCTAATTTTAGCTTTAAAACTGATGATCTACCTACAAATGTGAACTGACGTTCAAAAATAAAACATTTGAAAACGGACCATTTTTCACCTTTCTGAAGCATGACGTAATGGGGGGGTGTTATCTCTTTTGTCAAAAATCACCTGTTTTTGCTTGAACATTAAATGCCTCCAAATGGTATTTAATTCACTTCCCGGGGTGAAGAAACACTTTTTGAGACCTCAGAGTGAGTAAATTGGCCATTTTCATGCACTTTTAACCATTCCACAAATCTTGTGTTTTGGGCCCCTGGAAGCATGAAAATCACTTTAAACATGCTAATTTTAGCTCTAAAACTGATGATCTACCTACAAATGTGAACTGACGTTAAAAAATAAAACATTTGAAAATGGACCATTTTTCACCTTTCTGCAGCATAACGTAATGGGGGGGTGTTATCTCTTTTGTCAAAAATCACCTGTTTTTGCTTGAACATTAAATGCCTCCAAATGGTATTTAATTCACTTCCCGGGCCCCTGGAAGCATGAAAATCACTTTAAACATGCTAATTTTAGCTCTAAAACTGATGATCTACCTACAAATGTGAACTGACGTTCAAAAATAAAACATTTGAAAACGGACCATTTTTCACCTTTCTGCAGCATGACGTAATGGGGGGTGTTATCTCTTTTGTCAAAAATCACCTGTTTTTGCTTGAACATTAAATGCCTCCAAATGGTATGTAATTCACTTCCCGGGCCCCTGGAAGCATGAAAATCACTTTAAACATGCAAATTTTAGCTCTAAAACTGATGATCTACCTACAAATGTGAACTGACGTTCAAAAATAAAACATTTGAAAACGGACCATTTTTCACCTTTCTGCAGCATGACGTAATGGGGGGGTGTTATCTCTTTTGTCAAAAATCACCTGTTTTTGCTTGAACATTAAATGCCTCCAAATGGTATTTAATTCACTTCCCGGGGTGAAGAAACACTTTTTGAGACCTCAGAGTGAGTAAATTGGCCATTTTCATGCACTTTTAACCATTCTACAAATCTTGTGTTTTGGGCCCCTGGAAGCATGAAAATCACTTTAAACATGCTAATTTTAGTTCTAAAACTGATGATCTACCTACAAATGTGAACTGACGTTAAAAAAATAAAACATTTGAAAACTGACCATTTTTCACCTTTCTGCAGCAAGACGTAATGGGGGGATGTTATCTCTTTTGTCAAAAATCTTCTGTTTTTGCTTGAACATTAAATGCCTCCAAATGGTATTTAATTCACTTCCCGGGCCCCTGGAAGCATGAAAATCACTTTAAACATGCTAATTTTAGCTCTAAAACTGATGATCTACCTACAAATGTGAACTGACGTTCAAAAATAAAACATTTGAAAACGGACCATTTTTCACCTTTCTGAAGCATGACGTAATGGGGGGGTGTTATCTCTTTTGTCAAAAATCACCTGTTTTTGCTTGAACATTAAATGCCTCCAAATGGTATTTAATTCACTTCCCGGGGTGAAGAAACACTTTTTGAGACCTCAGAGTGAGTAAATTGGCCATTTTCATGCACTTTTAACCATTCCACAAATCTTGTGTTTTGGGCCCCTGGAAGCATGAAAATCACTTTAAACATGCTAATTTTAGCTCTAAAACTGATGATCTACCTACAAATGTGAACTGACGTTAAAAAATAAAACATTTGAAAACGGACCATTTTTCACCTTTCTGCAGCATGACGTAATGGGGGGGTGTTATCTCTTTTGTCAAAAATCACCTGTTTTTGCTTGAACATTAAATGCCTCCAAATGGTATTTAATTCACTTCCCGGGCCCCTGGAAGAATGAAAAAATCACTTTAAACATGCTAATTTTAGCTCTAAAACTGATGATCTACCTACAAATGTGAACTGACGTTAAAAAATAAAACATTTGAAAACGGACCATTTTTTAACCTTTCTGCAGCATGATGTAATGGGGGGGGTGTTATCTCTTTTGTCAAAAATCACCTGTTTTTGCTTGAACATTAAATGCCTCCAAATGGTATTTAATTCACTTCCCGGGCCAGTGAAAGCATGAAAATCACTTTAAACATGCTAATTTTAGCTCTAAAACTGATGATCTACCTACAAATGTGAACTGACTTTCAAAAATAAAACATTTGAAAAGGACAATTTTTCACCTTTCTGAAGCATGACGTAATGGGGGTGTTATCTCTTTTGTCAAAAATCACCTGTTTTTGCTTGAACATTAAATGTCTCCAAATGGTATTTAATTCACTTCCCGGGGTGAAGAAACACTTTTTGAGACCTCAGAGTGAGTAAATTGGCCATTTTCATGCACTTTTAACCATTCCACAAATCTTGTGTTTTGGGCCCCTGGAAGCATGAAAATCACTTTAAACATGCTAATTTTAGCTCTAAAACTGATGATCTACCTACAAATGTGAACTGACGTTAAAAAATAAAACATTTGAAAACGGACCATTTTTCAACTTTCTGCAGTATGACGTAATGGGGGGGGTGTTATCTCTTTTGTCAAAAATCACCTGTTTTCGCTTGAACATTAAATGCCTCCAAATGGTATTTAATTCACCTCCCGGGCCCCTGGAAGCATGAAAATCACTTTAAACATGCTAATTTTAGCTCTAAAACTGATGATCTACCTACAAATGTGAACTGACTTTCAAAAATAAAACATTTGAAAACGGACAATTTTTCTCCTTTCTGAAGCATGGCGTAATGGGGGGGTGTTATCTCTTTTGTCAAAAATCACCTGTTTTTGATTGAACATTAAATGCCTCCAAATGGTATTTAATTCACTTCCCGGGGTGAAGAAACACTTTTTGAGACCTCAGAGTGAGTAAATTGGCCATTTTCATGCACTTTTAACCATTCCACAAATCTTGTGTTTTGGGCCCCTGGAAGCATGAAAATCACTTTAAACATGCTAATTTTAGCTCTAAAACTGATGATCTACCTACAAATGTGAACTGACGTTAAAAAATAAAACATTTGAAAACTGACCATTTTTCACCTTTCTGCAGCATGACGTAATGGGGGGATGTTATCTCTTTTGTCAAAAATCACCTGTTTTTGCTTGAACAGTAAATGCCTCCAAATGGTATTTAATTCACTTCCTGGGCCCCTGGAAGCATGAAAATCACTTTAAACATGCTAATTTTAGCTCTAAAATGGATGATCTACCTACAAATGTGAACTGACGTTCAAAAATAAAATATTTGAAAACGGACCATTTTTCACCTTTCTGAAGCATGACGTAATGGGGGGGTGTTATCTCTTTTGTCAAAAATCACCTGTTTTTGCTTGAACATTAAATGCCTCCAAATGGTATTTAATTCACTTCCCGGGGTGAAGAAACACTTTTTGAGACCTCAGAGTGAGTAAATTGGCCATTTTCATGCACTTTTAACCATTCCACAAATCTTGTGTTTTGGGCCCCTGGAAGCATGAAAATCACTTTAAACATGCTAATTTTAGCTCTAAAACTGATGATCTACCTACAAATGTGAACTGACGTTAAAAAATAAAACATTTGAAAAGGACAATTTTTCACCTTTCTGAAGCATGACATAATGGGGGTGTTATCTCTTTTGTCAAAAATCACCTGTTTTTGCTTGAACATTAAATGCCTCCAAATGGTATTTAATTCACTTCCCGGGGTGAAGAAACACTTTTTGAGACCTCAGAGTGAGTAAATTGGCCATTTTCATGCACTTTTAACCATTCCACAAATCTTGTGTTTTGGGCCCCTGGAAGCATGAAAATCACTTTAAACATGCTAATTTTAGCTCTAAAACTGATGATCTACCTACAAATGTGAACTGACGTTAAAAAATAAAACATTTGAAAACGGACCATTTTTCAACTTTCTGCAGTATGACGTAATGGGGGGGGTGTTATCTCTTTTGTCAAAAATCACCTGTTTTTGCTTGAACATTAAATGCCTCCAAATGGTATTTAATTCACCTCCCGGGCCCCTGGAAGCATGAAAATCACTTTAAACATGCTAATTTTAGCTCTAAAACTGATGATCTACCTACAAATGTGAACTGACTTTCAAAAATAAAACATTTGAAAACGGACAATTTTTCTCCTTTCTGAAGCATGGCGTAATGGGGGGGTGTTATCTCTTTTGTCAAAAATCACCTGTTTTTGATTGAACATTAAATGCCTCCAAATGGTATTTAATTCACTTCCCGGGGTGAAGAAACACTTTTTGAGACCTCAGAGTGAGTAAATTGGCCATTTTCATGCACTTTTAACCATTCCACAAATCTTGTGTTTTGGGCCCCTGGAAGCATGAAAATCACTTTAAACATGCTAATTTTAGCTCTAAAACTGATGATCTACCTACAAATGTGAACTGACGTTAAAAAATAAAACATTTGAAAACAGACCATTTTTCAACTTTCTGCAGTATGACGTAATGGGGGGGGGGTGTTATCTCTTTTGTCAAAAATCACCTGTTTTTGCTTGAACATTAAATGCCTCCAAATGGTATTTAATTCACCTCCCGGGCCCCTGGAAGCATGAAAATCACTTTAAACATGCTAATTTTAGCTCTAAAACTGATGATCTACCTACAAATGTGAACTGACTTTCAAAAATAAAACATTTGAAAACTGACAATTTTTCTCCTTTCTGAAGCATGGCGTAATGGGGGGGGTGTTATCTCTTTTGTCAAAAATCACCTGTTTTTGATTGAACATTAAATGCCTCCAAATGGTATTTAATTCACTTCCCGGGCCCCTGGAAGCATGAAAATCACTTTAAACATGCTAATTTTAGCTCTAAAACGGATGATCTACCTACAAATGTGAACTGACGTTCAAAAATAAAATATTTGAAAACGGACCATTTTTCACCTTTCTGAAGCATGACGTAATGGGGGGGTGTTATCTCTTTTGTCAAAAATCACCTGTTTTTGCTTGAACATTAAATGCCTCCAAATGGTATTTAATTCACTTCCCGGGGTGAAGAAACACTTTTTGAGACCTCAGAGTGAGTAAATTGGCCATTTTCATGCACTTTTAACCATTCCACAAATCTTGTGTTTTGGGCCCCTGGAAGCATGAATAACACTTTAAACATGCTAATTTTAGCTCTAAAACTGATGATCTACCTACAAATGTGAACTGACGTTAAAAAATAAAACATTTGAAAACGGACCATTTTTCAACTTTCTGCAGTATGACGTAATGGGGGGGGTGTTATCTCTTTTGTCAAAAATCACCTGTTTTTGCTTGAACATTAAATGCCTCCAAATGGTATTTAATTCACCTCCCGGGCCCCTGGAAGCATGAAAATCACTTTAAACATGCTAATTTTAGCTCTAAAACTGATGATCTACCTACAAATGTGAACTGACTTTCAAAAATAAAACATTTGAAAACTGACAATTTTTCTCCTTTCTGAAGCATGGCGTAATGGGGGGGTGTTATCTCTTTTGTCAAAAATCACCTGCTTTTGATTGAACATTAAATGCCTCCAAATGGTATTTAATTCACTTCCCGGGCCCCTGGAAGCATGAAAATCACTTTAAACATGCTAATTTTAGCTCTAAAACTGACGAACTACCTACAAATGTGAACTGACGTTCAAAAATAAAACATTTGAAAACGGACCATTTTTCACCTTTCTGAAGCATGACGTAATGGGGGGTGTTATCTCTTTTGTCAAAAATCACCTGTTTTTGCTTGAACATTAAATGCCTACAAATGGTATTTAATTCACTTCCCGGGGTGAAGAAACACTTTTTGAGACCTCAGAGTGAGTAAATTGGCCATTTTCATGCACTTTTAACCATTCCACAAATCTTGTGTTTTGGGCCCCAGGAAGCATGAAAATCACTTTAAACATGCTAATTTTAGCTCTAAAACTGATGATCTACCTACAAATGTGAACTGACGTTAAAAAATAAAACGTTTGAAAACGGACCATTTTTCACCTTTCTGCAGCATGACGTAAGGGGGGGTGTTATCTCTTTTGTCAAAAATCACCTGTTTTTGCTTGAACATTATATGCCTCCAAATGGTATTTAATTCACTTCCCGGGCCCCTGGAAGCATGAAAATCACTTTAAACATGCTAATTTTAGCTCTAAAACTGATGATCTACCTACAAATGTGAACTGACGTTCAAAAATATAACATTTGAAAACGGACAATTTTTCTCCTTTCTAAAGCATGGCGTAATGGGGGGGTGTTATCTCTTTTGTCAAAAATCACCTGTTTTTGATTGAACATTAAATGCCTCCAAATGGTATTTAATTCACTTCCCGGGGTGAAGAAACACTTTTTGAGACCTCAGAGTGAGTAAATTGGCCATTTTCATGCACTTTTAACCATTCCACAAATCTTGTGTTTTGGGCCCCTGGAAGCATGAAAATCACTTTAAACATGCTAATTTTAGCTCTAAAACTGATGATCTACCTACAAATGTGAACTGACGTTAAAAAATAAAACATTTGAAAACAGACCATTTTTCAACTTTCTGCAGTATGACGTAATGGGGGGGGGTGTTATCTCTTTTGTCAAAAATCACCTGCTTTTGATTGAACATTAAATGCCTCCAAATGGTATTTAATTCACTTCCCGGGCCCCTGGAAGCATGAAAATCACTTTAAACATGCTAATTTTAGCTCTAAAACTGACGAACTACCTACAAATGTGAACTGACGTTCAAAAATAAAACATTTGAAAACGGACCATTTTTCACCTTTCTGAAGCATGACGTAATGGGGGGTGTTATCTCTTTTGTCAAAAATCACCTGTTTTTGCTTGAACATTAAATGCCTACAAATGGTATTTAATTCACTTCCCGGGGTGAAGAAACACTTTTTGAGACCTCAGAGTGAGTAAATTGGCCATTTTCATGCACTTTTAACCATTCCACAAATCTTGTGTTTTGGGCCCCAGGAAGCATGAAAATCACTTTAAACATGCTAATTTTAGCTCTAAAACTGATGATCTACCTACAAATGTGAACTGACGTTAAAAAATAAAACATTTGAAAACGGACCATTTTTCACCTTTCTGCAGCATGACGTAAGGGGGGGTGTTATCTCTTTTGTCAAAAATCACCTGTTTTTGCTTGAACATTATATGCCTCCAAATGGTATTTAATTCACTTCCCGGGCCCCTGGAAGCATGAAAATCACTTTAAACATGCTAATTTTAGCTCTAAAACTGATGATCTACCTACAAATGTGAACTGACGTTCAAAAATATAACATTTGAAAACGGACAATTTTTCTCCTTTCTAAAGCATGGCGTAATGGGGGGGTGTTATCTCTTTTGTCAAAAATCACCTGTTTTTGATTGAACATTAAATGCCTCCAAATGGTATTTAATTCACTTCCCGGGGTGAAGAAACACTTTTTGAGACCTCAGAGTGAGTAAATTGGCCATTTTCATGCACTTTTAACCATTCCACAAATCTTGTGTTTTGGGCCCCTGGAAGCATGAAAATCACTTTAAACATGCTAATTTTAGCTCTAAAACTGATGATCTACCTACAAATGTGAACTGACGTTAAAAAATAAAACATTTGAAAACAGACCATTTTTCAACTTTCTGCAGTATGACGTAATGGGGGGGGTGTTATCTCTTTTGTCAAAAATCACCTGTTTTTGCTTGAACATTAAATGCCTCCAAATGGTATTTAATTCACCTCCCGGGCCCCTGGAAGCATGAAAATCACTTTAAACATGCTAATTTTAGCTCTAAAACTGATGATCTACCTACAAATGTGAACTGACTTTCAAAAATAAAACATTTGAAAACTGACAATTTTTCTCCTTTCTGAAGCATGGCGTAATGGGGGGGGTGTTATCTCTTTTGTCAAAAATCACCTGTTTTTGATTGAACATTAAATGCCTCCAAATGGTATTTAATTCACTTCCCGGGCCCCTGGAAGCATGAAAATCACTTTAAACATGCTAATTTTAGCTCTAAAACGGATGATCTACCTACAAATGTGAACTGACGTTCAAAAATAAAATATTTGAAAACGGACCATTTTTCACCTTTCTGAAGCATGACGTAATGGGGGGGTGTTATCTCTTTTGTCAAAAATCACCTGTTTTTGCTTGAACATTAAATGCCTCCAAATGGTATTTAATTCACTTCCCGGGGTGAAGAAACACTTTTTGAGACCTCAGAGTGAGTAAATTGGCCATTTTCATGCACTTTTAACCATTCCACAAATCTTGTGTTTTGGGCCCCTGGAAGCATGAATAACACTTTAAACATGCTAATTTTAGCTCTAAAACTGATGATCTACCTACAAATGTGAACTGACGTTAAAAAATAAAACATTTGAAAACGGACCATTTTTCAACTTTCTGCAGTATGACGTAATGGGGGGGGTGTTATCTCTTTTGTCAAAAATCACCTGTTTTTGCTTGAACATTAAATGCCTCCAAATGGTATTTAATTCACCTCCCGGGCCCCTGGAAGCATGAAAATCACTTTAAACATGCTAATTTTAGCTCTAAAACTGATGATCTACCTACAAATGTGAACTGACTTTCAAAAATAAAACATTTGAAAACTGACAATTTTTCTCCTTTCTGAAGCATGGCGTAATGGGGGGGTGTTATCTCTTTTGTCAAAAATCACCTGCTTTTGATTGAACATTAAATGCCTCCAAATGGTATTTAATTCACTTCCCGGGCCCCTGGAAGCATGAAAATCACTTTAAACATGCTAATTTTAGCTCTAAAACTGACGAACTACCTACAAATGTGAACTGACGTTCAAAAATAAAACATTTGAAAACGGACCATTTTTCACCTTTCTGAAGCATGACGTAATGGGGGGTGTTATCTCTTTTGTCAAAAATCACCTGTTTTTGCTTGAACATTAAATGCCTACAAATGGTATTTAATTCACTTCCCGGGGTGAAGAAACACTTTTTGAGACCTCAGAGTGAGTAAATTGGCCATTTTCATGCACTTTTAACCATTCCACAAATCTTGTGTTTTGGGCCCCAGGAAGCATGAAAATCACTTTAAACATGCTAATTTTAGCTCTAAAACTGATGATCTACCTACAAATGTGAACTGACGTTAAAAAATAAAACATTTGAAAACGGACCATTTTTCACCTTTCTGCAGCATGACGTAAGGGGGGGTGTTATCTCTTTTGTCAAAAATCACCTGTTTTTGCTTGAACATTATATGCCTCCAAATGGTATTTAATTCACTTCCCGGGCCCCTGGAAGCATGAAAATCACTTTAAACATGCTAATTTTAGCTCTAAAACTGATGATCTACCTACAAATGTGAACTGACGTTCAAAAATATAACATTTGAAAACGGACAATTTTTCTCCTTTCTAAAGCATGGCGTAATGGGGGGGTGTTATCTCTTTTGTCAAAAATCACCTGTTTTTGATTGAACATTAAATGCCTCCAAATGGTATTTAATTCACTTCCCGGGGTGAAGAAACACTTTTTGAGACCTCAGAGTGAGTAAATTGGCCATTTTAATGCACTTTTAACCATTCCACAAATCTTGTGTTTTGGGCCCCTGGAAGCATGAAAATCACTTTAAACATGCTAATTTTAGCTCTAAAACTGATGATCTACCTACAAATGTGAACTGACGTTAAAAAATAAAACATTTGAAAACTGACCATTTTTCACCTTTCTGCAGCATGACGTAATGGGGGGATGTTATCTCTTTTGTCAAAAATCACCTGTTTTTGCTTGAACATTAAATGCCTCCAAATGGTATTTAATTCACTTCCTGGGCCCCTGGAAGCATGAAAATCACTTTAAACATGCTAATTTTAGCTCTAAAATGGATGATCTACCTACAAATGTGAACTGACGTTCAAAAATAAAATATTTGAAAACGGACCATTTTTCACCTTTCTGAAGCATGACGTAATGGGGGGGGTGTTATCTCTTTTGTCAAAAATCACCTGTTTTTGCTTGAACATTAAATGCCTCCAAATGGTATTTAATTCACTTCCCGGGGTGAAGAAACACTTTTTGAGACCTCAGAGTGAGTAAATTGGCCATTTTCATGCACTTTTAACCATTCCACAAATCTTGTGTTTTGGGCCCCTGGAAGCATGAAAATCACTTTAAACATGCTAATTTTAGCTCTAAAACTGATGATCTACCTACAAATGTGAACTGACGTTAAAAAATAAAACATTTGAAAACAGACCATTTTTCAACTTTCTGCAGTATGACGTAATGGGGGGGGTGTTATCTCTTTTGTCAAAAATCACCTGTTTTTGCTTGAACATTAAATGCCTCCAAATGGTATTTAATTCACCTCCCGGGCCCCTGGAAGCATGAAAATCACTTTAAACATGCTAATTTTAGCTCTAAAACTGATGATCTACCTACAAATGTGAACTGACTTTCAAAAATAAAACATTTGAAAACTGACAATTTTTCTCCTTTCTGAAGCATGGCGTAATGGGGGGGTGTTATCGCTTTTGTCAAAAATCACCTGTTTTTGATTGAACATTAAATGCCTCCAAATGGTATTTAATTCACTTCCCGGGCCCCTGGAAGCATGAAAATCACTTTAAACATGCTAATTTTAGCTCTAAAACGGATGATCTACCTACAAATGTGAACTGACGTTCAAAAATAAAATATTTGAAAACGGACCATTTTTCACCTTTCTGAAGCATGACGTAATGGGGGGGTGTTATCTCTTTTGTCAAAAATCACCTGTTTTTGCTTGAACATTAAATGCCTCCAAATGGTATTTAATTCACTTCCCGGGGTGAAGAAACACTTTTTGAGACCTCAGAGTGAGTAAATTGGCCATTTTCATGCACTTTTAACCATTCCACAAATCTTGTGTTTTGGGCCCCTGGAAGCATGAAAAACACTTTAAACATGCTAATTTTAGCTCTAAAACTGATGATCTACCTACAAATGTGAACTGACGTTAAAAAATAAAACATTTGAAAACGGACCATTTTTCAACTTTCTGCAGTATGACGTAATGGGGGGGTGTTATCTCTTTTGTCAAAAATCACCTGTTTTTGCTTGAACATTAAATGCCTCCAAATGGTATTTAATTCACCTCCCGGGCCCCTGGAAGCATGAAAATCACTTTAAACATGCTAATTTTAGCTCTAAAACTGATGATCTACCTACAAATGTGAACTGACTTTCAAAAATAAAACATTTGAAAACTGACAATTTTTCTCCTTTCTGAAGCATGGCGTAATGGGGGGGTGTTATCTCTTTTGTCAAAAATCACCTGTTTTTGATTGAACATTAAATGCCTCCAAATGGTATTTAATTCACTTCCCGGGCCCCTGGAAGCATGAAAATCACTTTAAACATGCTAATTTTAGCTCTAAAACTGACGAACTACCTACAAATGTGAACTGACGTTCAAAAATAAAACATTTGAAAACGGACCATTTTTCACCTTTCTGAAGCATGACGTAATGGGGGGTGTTATCTCTTTTGTCAAAAATCACCTGTTTTTGCTTGAACATTAAATGCCTACAAATGGTATTTAATTCACTTCCCGGGGTGAAGAAACACTTTTTGAGACCTCAGAGTGAGTAAATTGGCCATTTTCATGCACTTTTAACCATTCCACAAATCTTGTGTTTTGGGCCCCAGGAAGCATGAAAATCACTTTAAACATGCTAATTTTAGCTCTAAAACTGATGATCTACCTACAAATGTGAACTGACGTTAAAAAATAAAACATTTGAAAACGGACCATTTTTCACCTTTCTGCAGCATGACGTAAGGGGGGGTGTTATCTCTTTTGTCAAAAATCACCTGTTTTTGCTTGAACATTATATGCCTCCAAATGGTATTTAATTCACTTCCCGGGCCCCTGGAAGCATGAAAATCACTTTAAACATGCTAATTTTAGCTCTAAAACTGATGATCTACCTACAAATGTGAACTGACGTTCAAAAATATAACATTTGAAAACGGACCATTTTTCACCTTTTGTCAAAAATTACCTGTTTTTGCTTGAACATTAAATGCCTCCAAATGGTATTTAATTCACTTCCCGGGGTGAAGAAACACTTTTTGAGACCTCAGAGTGAGTAAATTGGCCATTTTCATGCACTTTTAACCATTCCACAAATCTTGTGTTTTGGGCCCCTGGAAGCATGAAAATCACTTTAAACATGCTAATTTTAGCTCTAAAACTGATGATCTACCTACAAATGTGAACTGCCGTTAAAAAATAAAACATTTGAAAACGGACCATTTTTCACCTTTCTGCAGCATGACGTAATGGGGGGGTGTTATCTCTTTTGTCAAAAATCACCTGTTTTTGCTTGAACATTAAATGCCTCCAAATGGTATTTAATTCACTTCCCGGGGTGAAGAAACACTTTTTGAGACCTCAGAGTGAGTAAATTGGCCATTTTCATGCACTTTTAACTATTCCACAAATCTTGTGCTTTGGGCCCCTGGAAGCATGAAAATCACTTTAAACATGCTAATTTTAGCTCTAAAACTGATGATCTACCTACAAATGTGAACTGACGTTAAAAAATAAAACATTTGAAAACGGACCATTTTTCACCTTTCTGCAGCATGACGTAATGGGGGGGTGTTATCTCTTTTGTCAAAAATCACCTGTTTTTGCTTGAACATTAAATGCCTCCAAATGGTATTTAATTCACTTCCCGGGCCCCTGGAAGCATGAAAATCACTTTAAACATGCTAATTTTAGCTCTAAAACTGATGATCTACCTACAAATGTGAACTGACTTTCAAAAATAAAACATTTGAAAAGGGGCAATTTTCCCCCTTTCTGAAGCATGACGTAATGGGGGTGTTATCTCTTTTGTCAAAAATCACCTGTTTTTGCTTGAACATTAAATGCCTCCAAATGGTATTTAATTCACTTCCCGGGCCCCTGGAAGCATGAAAATCACTTTAAACTTGCTAATTTTAGCTCTAAAACTGATGATCTACCTACAAATGTGAACTGACGTTCAAAAATAAAACATTTGAAAATGGACCATTTTTCACCTTTCTGAAGCATGACGTAATGGGGGGGTGTTATCTCTTTTGTCAAAAATCACCTGTTTTTGCTTGAACATTAAATGCCTCCAAATGGTATTTAATTCACTTCCCGGGGTGAAGAAACACTTTTTGAGACCTCAGAGTGAGTAAATTAGCCATTTTCATGCACTTTTAACCATTCCATAAATCTTGTGTTTTGGGCCCCTGGAAGCATGAAAATCACTTTAAACATGCTAATTTTAGCTCTAAAACTGATGATCTACCTACAAATGTGAACTGACGTTAAAAAATAAAACATTTGAAAACGGACCATTTTTCACCTTTCTGCAGCATAACATAATGGGGGGGTGTTATCTCTTTTGTCAAAAATCACCTGTTTTTGCTTGAACATTAAATGCCTCCAAATGGTATTTAATTCACTTCCCGGGGTGAAGAAACACTTTTTGAGACCTCAGAGTGAGTAAATTGGCCATTTTCATGCACTTTTAACCATTCTACAAATCTTGTGTTTTGGGCCCCTGGAAGCATGAAAATCACTTTAAACATGCTAATTTTAGTTCTAAAACTGATGATCTACCTACAAATGTGAACTGACGTTAAAAAATAAAACATTTGAAAACTGACCATTTTTCACCTTTCTGCAGCAAGACGTAATGGGGGGATGTTATCTCTTTTGTCAAAAATCACCTGTTTTTGCTTGAACATTAAATGCCTCCAAATGGTATTTAATTCACTTCCCGGGCCCCTGGAAGCATGAAAATCACTTTAAACATGCTAATTTTAGCTCTAAAACTGATGATCTACCTACAAATGTGAACTGACGTTCAAAAATAAAACATTTGAAAACGGACCATTTTTCACCTTTCTGAAGCATGACGTAATGGGGGGGGTGTTATCTCTTTTGTCAAAAATCACCTGTTTTTGCTTGAACATTAAATGCCTCCAAATGGTATTTAATTCACTTCCCGGGGTGAAGAAACACTTTTTGAGACCTCAGAGTGAGTAAATTGGCCATTTTCATGCACTTTTAACCATTCCACAAATCTTGTGTTTTGGGCCCCTGGAAGCATGAAAATCACTTTAAACATGCTAATTTTAGCTCTAAAACTGATGATCTACCTACAAATGTGAACTGACGTTAAAAAATAAAACATTTGAAAACGGACCATTTTTCACCTTTCTGCAGCATGACGTAATGGGGGGGTGTTATCTCTTTTGTCAAAAATCACCTGTTTTTGCTTGAACATTAAATGCCTCCAAATGGTATTTAATTCACTTCCCGGGGTGAAGAAACACTTTTTGAGACCTCAGAGTGAGTAAATTGGCCATTTTCATGCACTTTTAACTATTCCACAAATCTTGTGCTTTGGGCCCCTGGAAGCATGAAAATCACTTTAACATGCTAATTTTAGCTCTAAAACTGATGATCTACCTACAAATGTGAACTGACGTTAAAAAATAAAACATTTGAAAACGGACCATTTTTCACCTTTCTGCAGCATGACGTAATGGGGGGGTGTTATCTCTTTTGTCATAAATCACCTGTTTTTGCTTGAACATTAAATGCCTCCAAATGGTATTTAATTCACTTCCCGGGCCCCTGGAAGAATGAAAAAATCACTTTAAACATGCTAATTTTAGCTCTAAAACTGATGATCTACCTACAAATGTGAACTGACTTTCAAAAATAAAACATTTGAAAATGGACCATTTTTCACCTTTCTGCAGCATGATGTAATGGGGGGGGGTGTTATCTCTTTTGTCAAAAATCACCTGTTTTTGCTTCAACATTAAATGCCTCCAAATGGTATTTAATTCACTTCCCGGGCCAGTGAAAGCATGAAAATCACTTTAAACATGCTAATTTTAGCTCTAAAACTGATGATCTACCTACAAATGTGAACTGACTTTCAAAAATAAAACATTTGAAAAGGACAATTTTTCACCTTTCTGAAGCATGACGTAATGGGGGTGTTATCTCTTTTGTCAAAAATCACCTGTTTTTGCTTGAACATTAAATGCCTCCAAATGGTATTTAATTCACTTCCCGGGGTGAAGAAACACTTTTTGAGACCTCAGAGTGAGTAAATTGGCCATTTTCATGCACTTTTAACCATTCCACAAATCTTGTGTTTTGGGCCCCTGGAAGCATGAAAATCACTTTAAACATGCTAATTTTAGCTCTAAAACTGATGATCTACCTACAAATGTGAACTGACGTTAAAAAATAAAACATTTGAAAACGGACCATTTTTCAACTTTCTGCAGTATGACGTAATGGGGGGGGTGTTATCTCTTTTGTCAAAAATTCACCTGTTTTTGCTTGAACATTAAATGCCTCCAAATTGTATTTAATTCACCTCCCGGGCCCCTGGAAGCATGAAAATCACTTTAAACATGCTAATTTTAGCTCTAAAACTGATGATCTACCTACAAATGTGAACTGACTTTCAAAAATAAAACATTTGAAAACGGACAATTTTTCTCCTTTCTAAAGCATGGCGTAATGGGGGGGTGTTATCTCTTTTGTCAAAAATCACCTGTTTTTGATTGAACATTAAATGCCTCCAAATGGTATTTAATTCACTTCCCGGGGTGAAGAAACACTTTTTGAGACCTCAGAGTGAGTAAATTGGCCATTTTAATGCACTTTTAACCATTCCACAAATCTTGTGTTTTGGGCCCCTGGAAGCATGAAAATCACTTTAAACATGCTAATTTTAGCTCTAAAACTGATGATCTACCTACAAATGTGAACTGACGTTAAAAAATAAAACATTTGAAAACTGACCATTTTTCACCTTTCTGCAGCATGACGTAATGGGGGGATGTTATCTCTTTTGTCAAAAATCACCTGTTTTTGCTTGAACATTAAATGCCTCCAAATGGTATTTAATTCACTTCCTGGGCCCCTGGAAGCATGAAAATCACTTTAAACATGCTAATTTTAGCTCTAAAACGGATGATCTACCTACAAATGTGAACTGACGTTCAAAAATAAAATATTTGAAAACGAACCATTTTTCACCTTTCTGAAGCATGACGTAATGGGGGGGTGTTATCTCTTTTGTCAAAAATCACCTGTTTTTGCTTGAACATTAAATGCCTCCAAATGGTATTTAATTCACTTCCCGGGGTGAAGAAACACTTTTTGAGACCTCAGAGTGAGTAAATTGGCCATTTTCATGCACTTTTAACCATTCCACAAATCTTGTGTTTTGGGCCCCTGGAAGCATGAAAATCACTTTAAACATGCTAATTTTAGCTCTAAAACTGATGATCTACCTACAAATGTGAACTGACGTTAAAAAATAAAACATTTGAAAACAGACCATTTTTCAACTTTCTGCAGTATGACGTAATGGGGGGGGTGTTATCTCTTTTGTCAAAAATCACCTGTTTTTGCTTGAACATTAAATGCCTCCAAATGGTATTTAATTCACCTCCCGGGCCCCTGGAAGCATGAAAATCACTTTAAACATGCTAATTTTAGCTCTAAAACTGATGATCTACCTACAAATGTGAACTGACTTTCAAAAATAAAACATTTGAAAACTGACAATTTTTCTCCTTTCTGAAGCATGGCGTAATGGGGGGGTGTTATCTCTTTTGTCAAAAATCACCTGTTTTTGATTGAACATTAAATGCCTCCAAATGGTATTTAATTCACTTCCCGGGCCCCTGGAAGCATGAAAATCACTTTAAACATGCTAATTTTAGCTCTAAAACTGACGAACTACCTACAAATGTGAACTGACGTTCAAAAATAAAACATTTGAAAACGGACCATTTTTCACCTTTCTGAAGCATGACGTAATGGGGGGTGTTATCTCTTTTGTCAAAAATCACCTGTTTTTGCTTGAACATTAAATGCCTACAAATGGTATTTAATTCACTTCCCGGGGTGAAGAAACACTTTTTGAGACCTCAGAGTGAGTAAATTGGCCATTTTCATGCACTTTTAACCATTCCACAAATCTTGTGTTTTGGGCCCCAGGAAGCATGAAAATCACTTTAAACATGCTAATTTTAGCTCTAAAACTGATGATCTACCTACAAATGTGAACTGACGTTAAAAAATAAAACATTTGAAAACGGACCATTTTTCACCTTTCTGCAGCATGACGTAAGGGGGGGTGTTATCTCTTTTGTCAAAAATCACCTGTTTTTGCTTGAACATTAAATGCCTCCAAATGGTATTTAATTCACTTCCCGGGCCCCTGAAAGCATGAAAATCACTTTAAACATGCTAATTTTAGCTCTAAAACTGATGATCTACCTACAAATGTGAACTGACGTTCAAAAATATAACATTTGAAAACGGACCATTTTTCACCTTTCTGCAGCATGACGTAATGGGGGGGTGTTATCTCTTTTGTCAAAAATCACCTGTTTTTCTTGAACATTAAATGCCTCCAAATGGTATTTAATTCACTTCCCGGGGTGAAGAAACACTTTTTGAGACCTCAGAGTGAGTAAATTGGCCATTTTCATGCACTTTTAACTATTCCACAAATCTTGTGCTTTGGGCCCCTGGAAGCATGAAAATCACTTTAAACATGCCAATTTTAGCTCTAAAACTGATGATCTACCTACAAATGTGAACTGACGTTAAAAAATAAAACATTTGAAAACTGACCATTTTTCACCTTTCTGCAGCATGACGTAATGGGGGGGTGTTATCTCTTTTGTCAAAAATCACCTGTTTTTGCTTGAACATTAAATGCCTCCAAATGGTATTTAATTCACTTCCCGGGCCCCTGGAAGCATGAAAATCACTTTAAACATGCTAATTTTAGCTCTAAAACTGATGATCTACCTACAAATGTGAACTGACTTTCAAAAATAAAACATTTGAAAACTGACAATTTTTCTCCTTTCTGAAGCATGGCGTAATGGGGGGGTGTTATCTCTTTTGTCAAAAATCACCTGTTTTTGATTGAACATTAAATGCCTCCAAATGGTATTTAATTCACTTCCCGGGCCCCTGGAAGCATGAAAATCACTTTAAACATGCTAATTTTAGCTCTAAAACTGACGAACTACCTACAAATGTGAACTGACGTTCAAAAATAAAACATTTGAAAACGGACCATTTTTCACCTTTCTGAAGCATGACGTAATGGGGGGTGTTATCTCTTTTGTCAAAAATCACCTGTTTTTGCTTGAACATTAAATGCCTACAAATGGTATTTAATTCACTTCCCGGGGTGAAGAAACACTTTTTGAGACCTCAGAGTGAGTAAATTGGCCATTTTCATGCACTTTTAACCATTCCACAAATCTTGTGTTTTGGGCCCCAGGAAGCATGAAAATCACTTTAAACATGCTAATTTTAGCTCTAAAACTGATGATCTACCTACAAATGTGAACTGACGTTAAAAAATAAAACATTTGAAAACGGACCATTTTTCACCTTTCTGCAGCATGACGTAAGGGGGGGTGTTATCTCTTTTGTCAAAAATCACCTGTTTTTGCTTGAACATTAAATGCCTCCAAATGGTATTTAATTCACTTCCCGGGCCCCTGGAAGCATGAAAATCACTTTAAACATGCTAATTTTAGCTCTAAAACTGATGATCTACCTACAAATGTGAACTGACGTTCAAAAATATAACATTTGAAAACGGACCATTTTTCACCTTTCTGCAGCATGACGTAATGGGGGGGTGTTATCTCTTTTGTCAAAAATCACCTGTTTTTCTTGAACATTAAATGCCTCCAAATGGTATTTAATTCACTTCCCGGGGTGAAGAAACACTTTTTGAGACCTCAGAGTGAGTAAATTGGCCATTTTCATGCACTTTTAACTATTCCACAAATCTTGTGCTTTGGGCCCCTGGAAGCATGAAAATCACTTTAAACATGCCAATTTTAGCTCTAAAACTGATGATCTACCTACAAATGTGAACTGACGTTAAAAAATAAAACATTTGAAAACTGACCATTTTTCACCTTTCTGCAGCATGACGTAATGGGGGGGTGTTATCTCTTTTGTCAAAAATCACCTGTTTTTGCTTGAACATTAAATGCCTCCAAATGGTATTTAATTCACTTCCCGGGCCCCTGGAAGCATGAAAATCACTTTAAACATGCTAATTTTAGCTTTAAAACTGATGATCTACCTACAAATGTTAACTGACTTTCAAAAATAAAACATTTGAAAACGGACCATTTTTCTCCTTTCTGCAGCATGACGTAATGGGGGGTGTTATCTCTTTTGTCAAAAATCACCTGTTTTTGCTTGAACATTAAATGCCTCCAAATGGTATTTAATTCACTTCCCAGGGTGAAGAAACACTTTTTGAGACCTCAGAGTGAGTAAATTGGCCATTTTCATGCACTTTTAACTATTCCACAAATCTTGTGCTTTGGGCCCCTGGAAGCATGAAAATCACTTTAAACATGCTAATTTTAGCTCTAAAACTGATGATCTACCTACAAATGTGAACTGACGTTAAAAAATAAAACATTTGAAAACTGACCATTTTTCACCTTTCTGCAGCATGACGTAATGGGGGGGTGTTATCTCTTTTGTCAAAAATCACCTGTTTTTGCTTGAACATTAAATGCCTCCAAATGGTATTTAATTCACTTCCCGGGCCCCTGGAAGCATGAAAATCACTTTAAACATGCTAATTTTAGCTCTAAAACTGATGATCTACCTACAAATGTGAACTGACTTTCAAAAATAAAACATTTGAAAACTGACAATTTTTCTCCTTTCTGAAGCATGGCGTAATGGGGGGGTGTTATCTCTTTTGTCAAAAATCACCTGTTTTTGATTGAACATTAAATGCCTCCAAATGGTATTTAATTCACTTCCCGGGCCCCTGGAAGCATGAAAATCACTTTAAACATGCTAATTTTAGCTCTAAAACTGACGAACTACCTACAAATGTGAACTGACGTTCAAAAATAAAACATTTGAAAACGGACCATTTTTCACCTTTCTGAAGCATGACGTAATGGGGGGTGTTATCTCTTTTGTCAAAAATCACCTGTTTTTGCTTGAACATTAAATGCCTACAAATGGTATTTAATTCACTTCCCGGGGTGAAGAAACACTTTTTGAGACCTCAGAGTGAGTAAATTGGCCATTTTCATGCACTTTTAACCATTCCACAAATCTTGTGTTTTGGGCCCCAGGAAGCATGAAAATCACTTTAAACATGCTAATTTTAGCTCTAAAACTGATGATCTACCTACAAATGTGAACTGACGTTAAAAAATAAAACATTTGAAAACGGACCATTTTTCACCTTTCTGCAGCATGACGTAAGGGGGGGTGTTATCTCTTTTGTCAAAAATCACCTGTTTTTGCTTGAACATTAAATGCCTCCAAATGGTATTTAATTCACTTCCCGGGCCCCTGGAAGCATGAAAATCACTTTAAACATGCTAATTTTAGCTCTAAAACTGATGATCTACCTACAAATGTGAACTGACGTTCAAAAATATAACATTTGAAAACGGACCATTTTTCACCTTTCTGCAGCATGACGTAATGGGGGGGTGTTATCTCTTTTGTCAAAAATCACCTGTTTTTCTTGAACATTAAATGCCTCCAAATGGTATTTAATTCACTTCCCGGGGTGATGAAACACTTTTTGAGACCTCAGAGTGAGTAAATTGGCCATTTTCATGCACTTTTAACTATTCCACAAATCTTGTGCTTTGGGCCCCTGGAAGCATGAAAATCACTTTAAACATGCCAATTTTAGCTCTAAAACTGATGATCTACCTACAAATGTGAACTGACGTTAAAAAATAAAACATTTGAAAACTGACCATTTTTCACCTTTCTGCAGCATGACGTAATGGGGGGGTGTTATCTCTTTTGTCAAAAATCACCTGTTTTTGCTTGAACATTAAATGCCTCCAAATGGTATTTAATTCACTTCCCGGGCCCCTGGAAGCATGAAAATCACTTTAAACATGCTAATTTTAGCTTTAAAACTGATGATCTACCTACAAATGTTAACTGACTTTCAAAAATAAAACATTTGAAAACGGACCATTTTTCTCCTTTCTGCAGCATGACGTAATGGGGGGTGTTATCTCTTTTGTCAAAAATCACCTGTTTTTGCTTGAACATTAAATGCCTCCAAATGGTATTTAATTCACTTCCCAGGGTGAAGAAACACTTTTTGAGACCTCAGAGTGAGTAAATTGGCCATTTTCATGCACTTTTAACTATTCCACAAATCTTGTGCTTTGGGCCCCTGGAAGCATGAAAATCACTTTAAACATGCTAATTTTAGCTCTAAAACTGATGATCTACCTACAAATGTGAACTGACGTTAAAAAATAAAACATTTGAAAACTGACCATTTTTCACCTTTCTGCAGCATGACGTAATGGGGGGGTGTTATCTCTTTTGTCAAAAATCACCTGTTTTTGCTTGAACATTAAATGCCTCCAAATGGTATTTAATTCACTTCCCGGGCCCCTGGAAGCATGAAAATCACTTTAAACATGCTAATTTTAGCTCTAAAACTGATGATCTACCTACAAATGTGAACTGACTTTCAAAAATAAAACATTTGAAAACTGACAATTTTTCTCCTTTCTGAAGCATGGCGTAATGGGGGGGTGTTATCTCTTTTGTCAAAAATCACCTGTTTTTGATTGAACATTAAATGCCTCCAAATGGTATTTAATTCACTTCCCGGGCCCCTGGAAGCATGAAAATCACTTTAAACATGCTAATTTTAGCTCTAAAACTGACGAACTACCTACAAATGTGAACTGACGTTCAAAAATAAAACATTTGAAAACGGACCATTTTTCACCTTTCTGAAGCATGACGTAATGGGGGGTGTTATCTCTTTTGTCAAAAATCACCTGTTTTTGCTTGAACATTAAATGCCTACAAATGGTATTTAATTCACTTCCCGGGGTGAAGAAACACTTTTTGAGACCTCAGAGTGAGTAAATTGGCCATTTTCATGCACTTTTAACCATTCCACAAATCTTGTGTTTTGGGCCCCAGGAAGCATGAAAATCACTTTAAACATGCTAATTTTAGCTCTAAAACTGATGATCTACCTACAAATGTGAACTGACGTTAAAAAATAAAACATTTGAAAACGGACCATTTTTCACCTTTCTGCAGCATGACGTAAGGGGGGGTGTTATCTCTTTTGTCAAAAATCACCTGTTTTTGCTTGAACATTAAATGCCTCCAAATGGTATTTAATTCACTTCCCGGGCCCCTGGAAGCATGAAAATCACTTTAAACATGCTAATTTTAGCTCTAAAACTGATGATCTACCTACAAATGTGAACTGACGTTCAAAAATATAACATTTGAAAACGGACCATTTTTCACCTTTCTGCAGCATGACGTAATGGGGGGGTGTTATCTCTTTTGTCAAAAATCACCTGTTTTTCTTGAACATTAAATGCCTCCAAATGGTATTTAATTCACTTCCCGGGGTGAAGAAACACTTTTTGAGACCTCAGAGTGAGTAAATTGGCCATTTTCATGCACTTTTAACTATTCCACAAATCTTGTGCTTTGGGCCCCTGGAAGCATGAAAATCACTTTAAACATGCCAATTTTAGCTCTAAAACTGATGATCTACCTACAAATGTGAACTGACGTTAAAAAATAAAACATTTGAAAACTGACCATTTTTCACCTTTCTGCAGCATGACGTAATGGGGGGGTGTTATCTCTTTTGTCAAAAATCACCTGTTTTTGCTTGAACATTAAATGCCTCCAAATGGTATTTAATTCACTTCCCGGGCCCCTGGAAGCATGAAAATCACTTTAAACATGCTAATTTTAGCTCTAAAACTGATGATCTACCTACAAATGTGAACTGACTTTCAAAAATAAAACATTTGAAAACGGACAATTTTTCACCTTTCTGAAGCATGACGTAATGGGGGTGTTATCTCTTTTGTCAAAAATCACCTGTTTTTGCTTGAACATTAAATGCCTCCAAATGGTATTTAATTCACTTCCCGGGCCCCTGGTAGCATGAAAATCACTTTAAACATGCAAATTTTAGCTCTAAAACTGATGATCTACCTACAAATGTGAACTGACGTTCAAAAATAAAACATTTGAAAACGGACCATTTTTCACCTTTCTGCAGCATAACGTAATGGGGGGGTGTTATCTCTTTTGTCAAAAATCACCTGTTTTTGCTTGAACATTAAATGCCTCCAAATGGTATTTAATTCACTTCCCGGGGTGAAGAAACACTTTTTGAGACCTCAGAGTGAGTAAATTGGCCATTTTCATGCACTTTTAACCATTCTACAAATCTTGTGTTTTGGGCCCCTGGAAGCATGAAAATCACTTTAAACATGCTAATTTTAGTTCTAAAACTGATGATCTACCTACAAATGTGAACTGACGTTAAAAAATAAAACATTTGAAAACTGACCATTTTTCACCTTTCTGCAGCAAGACGTAATGGGGGGATGTTATCTCTTTTGTCAAAAATCACCTGTTTTTGCTTGAACATTAAATGCCTCCAAATGGTATTTAATTCACTTCCCGGGCCCCTGGAAGCATGAAAATCACTTTAAACATGCTAATTTTAGCTCTAAAACTGATGATCTACCTACAAATGTGAACTGACGTTCAAAAATAAAACATTTGAAAACGGACCATTTTTCACCTTTCTGAAGCATGACGTAATGGGGGGGTGTTATCTCTTTTGTCAAAAATCACCTGTTTTTGCTTGAACATTAAATGCCTCCAAATGGTATTTAATTCACTTCCCGGGGTGAAGAAACACTTTTTGAGACCTCAGAGTGAGTAAATTGGCCATTTTCATGCACTTTTAACCATTCCACAAATCTTGTGTTTTGGGCCCCTGGAGGCATGAAAATCACTTTAAACATGCTAATTTTAGCTCTAAAACTGATGATCTACCTACAAATGTGAACTGACGTTAAAAAATAAAACATTTGAAAACAGACCATTTTTCAACTTTCTGCAGTATGACGTAATGGGGGGGGTGTTATCTCTTTTGTCAAAAATCACCTGTTTTTGCTTGAACATTAAATGCCTCCAAATGGTATTTAATTCACTTCCCGGGGTGAAGAAACACTTTTTGAGACCTCAGAGTGAGTAAATTGGCCATTTTCATGCACTTTTAACTATTCCACAAATCTTGTGCTTTGGGCCCCTGGAAGCATGAAAATCACTTTAAACATGCCAATTTTAGCTCTAAAACTGATGATCTACCTACAAATGTGAACTGACGTTAAAAAATAAAACATTCGAAAACTGACCATTTTTCACCTTTCTGCAGCATGACGTAATGGGGGGGGTGTTATCTCTTTTGTCAAAAATCACCTGTTTTTGCTTGAACATTAAATGCCTCCAAATGGTATTTAATTCACTTCCCGGGCCCCTGGAAGCATGAAAATTACTTTAAACATGCTAATTTTAGCTCTAAAACTGATGATCTACCTACAAATGTGAACTGACTTTCAAAAATAAAACATTTGAAAACGGACAATTTTTCACCTTTCTGAAGCATGACGTAATGGGGGTGTTATCTCTTTTGTCAAAAATCACCTGTTTTTGCTTGAACATTAAATGCCTCCAAATGGTATTTAATTCACTTCCCGGGCCCCTGGAAGCATGAAAATCACTTTAAACATGCTAATTTTAGCTCTAAAACTGATGATCTACCTACAAATGTGAACTGACGTTCAAAAATAAAACATTTGAAAACGGACCATTTTTCACCTTTCTGCAGCATGACGTAATGGGGGGTGTTATCTCTTTTGTCAAAAATCACCTGTTTTTGCTTGAACATTAAATGCCTCCAAATGGTATTTAATTCACTTCCCGGGCCCCTGGTAGCATGAAAATCACTTTAAACATGCAAATTTTAGCTCTAAAACTGATGATCTACCTACAAATGTGAACTGACGTTCAAAAATAAAACATTTGAAAACGGACCATTTTTCACCTTTCTGAAGCATGACGTAATGGGGGGGTGTTATCTCTTTTGTCAAAAATCACCTGTTTTTGCTTGAACATTAAATGCCTCCAAATGGTATTTAATTCACTTCCCGGGGTGAAGAAACACTTTTTGAGACCTCAGAGTGAGTAAATTGGCCATTTTCATGCACTTTTAACCATTCCACAAATCTTGTGTTTTGGGCCCCTGGAAGCATGAAAATCACTTTAAACATGCTAATTTTAGCTCTAAAACTGATGATCTACCTACAAATGTGAACTGACGTTCAAAAATAAAACATTTGAAAACGGACCATTTTTCACCTTTCTGCAGCATAACGTAATGGGGGGGTGTTATCTCTTTTGTCAAAAATCACCTGTTTTTGCTTGAACATTAAATGCCTCCAAATGGTATTTAATTCACTTCCCGGGGTGAAGAAACACTTTTTGAGACCTCAGAGTGAGTAAATTGGCCATTTTCATGCACTTTTAACCATTCTACAAATCTTGTGTTTTGGGCCCCTGGAAGCATGAAAATCACTTTAAACATGCTAATTTTAGTTCTAAAACTGATGATCTACCTACAAATGTGAACTGACGTTAAAAAATAAAACATTTGAAAACTGACCATTTTTCACCTTTCTGCAGCAAGACGTAATGGGGGGATGTTATCTCTTTTGTCAAAAATCACCTGTTTTTGCTTGAACATTAAATGCCTCCAAATGGTATTTAATTCACTTCCCGGGCCCCTGGAAGCATGAAAATCACTTTAAACATGCTAATTTTAGCTCTAAAACTGATGATCTACCTACAAATGTGAACTGACGTTCAAAAATAAAACATTTGAAAACGGACCATTTTTCACCTTTCTGCAGCATGACGTAATGGGGGGGTGTTATCTCTTTTGTCAAAAATCACCTGTTTTTGCTTGAACATTAAATGCCTCCAAATGGTATTTAATTCACTTCCCGGGGTGAAGAAACACTTTTTGAGACCTCAGAGTGAGTAAATTGGCCATTTTCATGCACTTTTAACTATTCCACAAATCTTGTGCTTTGGGCCCCTGGAAGCATGAAAATCACTTTAAACATGCTAATTTTAGCTCTAAAACTGATGATCTACCTACAAATGTGAACTGACGTTAAAAAATAAAACATTTGAAAACGGACCATTTTTCACCTTTCTGCAGCATGACGTAATGGGGGGGTGTTATCTCTTTTGTCAAAAATCACCTGTTTTTGCTTGAACATTAAATGCCTCCAAATGGTATTTAATTCACTTCCCGGGCCCCTGGAAGAATGAAAAAATCACTTTAAACATGCTAATTTTAGCTCTAAAACTGATGATCTACCTACAAATGTGAACTGACTTTCAAAAATAAAACATTTGAAAAGGACAATTTTTCACCTTTCTGAAGCATGACGTAATGGGGGTGTTATCTCTTTTGTCAAAAATCACCTGTTTTTGCTTGAACATTAAATGCCTCCAAATGGTATTTAATTCACTTCCCGGGCCCCTGGAAGCATGAAAATCACTTTAAACATGCTAATTTTAGCTCTAAAACTGATGATCTACCTACAAATGTGAACTGACGTTAAAAAATAAAACATTTGAAAACGGATCATTTTTCACCTTTCTGCAGCATGATGTAATGGGGGGGGTGTTATCTCTTTTGTCAAAAATCACCTGTTTTTGCTTGAACATTAAATGCCTCCAAATGGTATTTAATTCACTTCCCGGGCCAGTGAAAGCATGAAAATCACTTTAAACATGCTAATTTTAGCTCTAAAACTGATGATCTACCTACAAATGTGAACTGACTTTCAAAAATAAAACATTTGAAAAGGACAATTTTTCACCTTTCTGAAGCATGACGTAATGGGGGTGTTATCTCTTTTGTCAAAAATCACCTGTTTTTGCTTGAACATTAAATGCCTCCAAATGGTATTTAATTCACTTCCCGGGGTGAAGAAACACTTTTTGAGACCTCAGAGTGAGTAAATTGGCCATTTTCATGCACTTTTAACCATTCCACAAATCTTGTGTTTTGGGCCCCTGGAAGCATGAAAATCACTTTAAACATGCTAATTTTAGCTCTAAAACTGATGATCTACCTACAAATGTGAACTGACGTTAAAAAATAAAACATTTGAAAACGGACCATTTTTCACCTTTCTGCAGCATAACGTAATGGGGGGGTGTTATCTCTTTTGTCAAAAATCACCTGTTTTTGCTTGAACATTAAATGCCTCCAAATGGTATTTAATTCACTTCCCGGGGTGAAAAAACACTTTTTGAGACCTCAGAGTGAGTAAATTGGCCATTTTCATGCACTTTTAACCATTCCACAAATCTTGTGTTTTGGGCCCCTGGAAGCATGAAAATCACTTTAAACATGCTAATTTTAACTCTAAAACTGATGATCTACCTACAAATGTGAAATGACGTTAAAAAATAAAACATTTGAAAACTGACCATTTTTCACCTTTCTGCAGCATGACGTAATGGGGGGATGTTATCTCTTTTGTCAAAAATCACCTGTTTTTGCTTGAACATTAAATGCCTCCAAATGGTATTTAATTCACTTCCCGGGCCCCTGGAAGCATGAAAATCACTTTAAACATGCTAATTTTAGCTCTAAAACGGATGATCTACCTACAAATGTGAACTGACGTTCAAAAATAAAATATTTGAAAACTGACAATTTTTCACCTTTCTGAAGCATGACGTAATGGGGGGGTGTTATCTCTTTTGTCAAAAATCACCTGTTTTGCTTGAACATTAAATGCCTCCAAATGGTATTTAATTCACTTCCCGGGGTGAAGAAACACTGTTTAAGACCTCAGAGTGAGTAAATTGGCCATTTTCATGCACTTTTAACCATTCCACAAATCTTGTGTTTTGGGCCCCTGGAAGCATGAAAATCACTTTAAACATGCTAATTTTAGCTCTAAAACTGATGATCTACCTACAAATGTGAACTGACGTTAAAAAATAAAACATTTGAAAACGGACCATTTTTCTCCTTTCTGCAGCATGACGTAATGGGGGGTGTTATCTCTTTTGTCAAAAATCACCTGTTTTTGCTTGAACATTAAATGCCTCCAAATGGTATTTAATTCACTTCCCGGGCCCCTGGAAGCATGAAAATCACTTTAAACATGCTAATTTTAGCTCTAAAACTGATGATCTACCTACAAATGTGAACTGACGTTCAAAAATAAAACATTTGAAAACGGACCATTTTTCACCTTTCTGAAGCATGACGTAATGGGGGGGTGTTATCTCTTTTGTCAAAAATCACCTGTTTTTGCTTGAACATTAAATGCCTCCAAATGGTATTTAATTCACTTCCCGGGGTGAAGAAACACTTTTTGAGACCTCAGAGTGAGTAAATTGGCCATTTTCATGCACTTTTAACCATTCCACAAATCTTGTGTTTTGGGCCCCTGGAAGCATGAAAATCACTTTAAACATGCTAATTTTAGCTCTAAAACTGATGATCTACCTACAAATGTGAACTGACGTTAAAAAATAAAACATTTGAAAACGGACCATTTTTCACCTTTCTGCAGCATGACGTAATGGGGGGGTGTTATCTCTTTTGTCAAAAATCACCTGTTTTTGCTTGAACATTAAATGCCTCCAAATGGTATTTAATTCACTTCCCGGGGTGAAGAAACACTTTTTGAGACCTCAGAGTGAGTAAATTGGCCATTTTCATGCACTTTTAACTATTCCACAAATCTTGTGCTTTGGGCCCCTGGAAGCATGGAAATCACTTTAAACATGCTAATTTTAGCTCTAAAACTGATGATCTACCTACAAATGTGAACTGACGTTAAAAAATAAAACATTTGAAAACGGACCATTTTTCACCTTTCTGCAGCATGACGTAATGGGGGGGTGTTATCTCTTTTGTCAAAAATCACCTGTTTTTGCTTGAACATTAAATGCCTCCAAATGGTATTTAATTCACTTCCCGGGCCCCTGGAAGAATGAAAAAATCACTTTAAACATGCTAATTTTAGCTCTAAAACTGATGATCTACCTACAAATGTGAACTGACTTTCAAAAATAAAACATTTGAAAAGGACAATTTTTCACCTTTCTGAAGCATGACGTAATGGGGGTGTTATCTCTTTTGTCAAAAATCACCTGTTTTGCTTGAACATTAAATGCCTCCAAATGGTATTTAATTCACTTCCCGGGGTGAAGAAACACTGTTTGAGACCTCAGAGTGAGTAAATTGGCCATTTTCATGCACTTTTAACCATTCCACAAATCTTGTGTTTTGGGCCCCTGGAAGCATGAAAATCACTTTAAACATGCTAATTTTAGCTCTAAAACTGATGATCTACCTACAAATGTGAACTGACGTTAAAAAATAAAACATTTGAAAACGGACCATTTTTCTCCTTTCTGCAGCATGACGTAATGGGGGGTGTTATCTCTTTTGTCAAAAATCACCTGTTTTTGCTTGAACATTAAATGCCTCCAAATGGTATTTAATTCACTTCCCAGGGTGAAGAAACACTTTTTGAGACCTCAGAGTGAGTAAATTGGCCATTTTCATGCACTTTTAACTATTCCACAAATCTTGTGCTTTGGGCCCCTGGAAGCATGAAAATCACTTTAAACATGCTAATTTTAGCTCTAAAACTGATGATCTACCTACAAATGTGAACTGACGTTAAAAAATAAAACATTTGAAAACGGACCATTTTTCACCTTTCTGCAGCATGACGTAATGGGGGGGTGTTATCTCTTTTGTCAAAAATCACCTGTTTTTGCTTGAACATTAAATGCCTCCAAATGGTATTTAATTCGCTTCCCGGGCCCCTGGAAGCATGAAAGTCACTTTAAACATGCTAATTTTAGCTCTAAAACTGATGATCTACCTACAAATGTTAACTGACTTTAAAAAAATAAAACATTTGAAAACGGACAATTTTTCACCTTTCTGAAGCATGACGTAATGGGGGGTGTTATCTCTTTTGTCAAAAATCACCTGTTTTTGCTTGAACATTAAATGCCTCCAAATGGTATTTAATTCACTTCCCGGGCCCCTGGAAGCATGAAAATCACTTTAAACATGCCAATTTTAGCTCTAAAACTGATGATCTACCTACAAATATGAACTGACGTTCAAAAATAAAACATTTGAAAACGGACCATTTTTCACCTTTCTGAAGCATGACGTAATGGGGGGGTGTTATCTCTTTTGTCAAAAATCACCTGTTTTTGCTTGAACATTAAATGCCTCCAAATGGTATTTAATTCACTTCCCGGGGTGAAGAAACACTTTTTGAGACCTCAGAGTGAGTAAATTGGCCATTTTCATGCACTTTTAACCATTCCACAAATCTTGTGTTTTGGGCCCCTGGAAGCATGAAAATCACTTTAAACATGCTAATTTTAGCTCTAAAACTGATGATCTACCTACAAATGTGAACTGACGTTAAAAAATAAAACATTTGAAAACGGACCATTTTTCACCTTTCTGCAGCATGACGTAATGGGGGGTGTTATCTCTTTTGTCAAAAATCACCTGGTTTTGCTTGAACATTAAATGCCTCCAAATGGTATTTAATTCACTTCCCGGGCCCCTGGAAGCATGAAAATCACTTTAAACATGCTAATTTTAGCTCTAAAACTGATGATCTACCTACAAATGTGAACTGACTTTAAAAAATAAAACATTTGAAAACGGACAATTTTTCACCTTTCTGAAGCATGACGTAATGGGGGGGTGTTATCTCTTTTGTCAAAAATCACCAGTTTTTGCTTGAACATTAAATGCCTCCAAATGGTATTTAATTCACTTCCCGGGCCCCTGGAAGCATGAAAATCACTTTAAACATGCTAATTTTAGCTCTAAAACTGATGATCTACCTACAAATGTGAACTGACGTTCAAAAATAAAACATTTGAAAACGGACCATTTTTCACCTTTCTGAAGCATGACGTAATGGGGGGTGTTATCTCTTTTGTCAAAAATCACCTGTTTTTGCTTGAACATTAAATGCCTCCAAATGGTATTTAATTCACTTCCCGGGGTGAAGAAACACTTTTTGAGACCTCAGAGTGAGTAAATTGGCCATTTTCATGCACTTTTAACCATTTCACAAATCTTGTGTTTTGGGCCCCTGGAAGCATGAAAATCACTTTAAACATGCTAATTTTAGCTCTAAAACTGATGATCTACCTACAAATGTGAACTGACGTTAAAAAATAAAACATTTGAAAACGGACCATTTTTCACCTTTCTGCAGCATGACGTAATGGGGGAGTGTTATCTCATTTGTCAAAAATCACCTGTTTTTGCTTGAACATTAAATGCCTCCAAATGGTATTTAATTCACTTCCCGGGCCCCAGGAAGCATGAAAATCACTTTAAACATGCTAATTTTAGCTCTAAAACTGATGATCTACCTAGAAATGTGAACTGACGTTAAAAAATAAAACATTTGAAAACGGACCATTTTTCACCTTTCTGCAGCATGACGTAATGGGGGTTGTTATCTCTTTTGTCAAAAATCACCTGTTTTTGCTTGAACATTAAATGCCTCCAAATGGTATTTAATTCACTTCCCGGGCCCCTGGAAGCATGAAAATCACTTTAAACATGCTAATTTTAGCTCTAAAACTGATGATCTACCTACAAATGTTAACTGACTTTCAAAAATAAAACATTTGAAAACGGACAATTTTTCACCTTTCTGAAGCATGACGTAATGGGGGGTGTTATCTCTTTTATCAAAAATCACCTGTTTTTGCTTGAACATTAAATGCCTCCAAATGGTATTTAATTCACTTCCCGGGGTGAAGAAACACTGTTTGAGACCTCAGAGTGAGTAAATTGGCCATTTTCATGCACTTTTAACCATTCCACAAATCTTGTGTTTTGGGCCCCTGGAAGCATGAAAATCACTTTAAACATGCTAATTTTAGCTCTAAAACTGATGATCTACCTACAAATGTGAACTGACGTTAAAAAATAAAACATTTGAAAACGGACCATTTTTCTCCTTTCTGCAGCATGACGTAATGGGGGGTGTTATCTCTTTTGTCAAAAATCACCTGTTTTTGCTTGAACATTAAATGCCTCCAAATGGTATTTAATTCACTTCCCAGGGTGAAGAAACACTTTTTGAGACCTCAGAGTGAGTAAATTGGCCATTTTCATGCACTTTTAACTATTCCACAAATCTTGTGCTTTGGGCCCCTGGAAGCATGAAAATCACTTTAAACATGCTAATTTTAGCTCTAAAACTGATGATCTACCTACAAATGTGAACTGACGTTAAAAATTAAAACATTTGAAAACGGACCATTTTTCACCTTTCTGCAGCATGATGTAATGGGGGGGTGTTATCTCTTTTGTCAAAAATCACCTGTTTTTGCTTGAACATTAAATGCCTCCAAATGGTATTTAATTCGCTTCCCGGGCCCCTGGAAGCATGAAAGTCACTTTAAACATGCTAATTTTAGCTCTAAAACTGATGATCTACCTACAAATGTTAACTGACTTTAAAAAATAAAACATTTGAAAACGGACAATTTTTCACCTTTCTGAAGCATGACGTAATGGGGGGTGTTATCTCTTTTGTCAAAAATCACCTGTTTTTGCTTGAACATTAAATGCCTCCAAATGGTATTTAATTCACTTCCCGGGCCCCTGGAAGCATGAAAATCACTTTAAACATGCTAATTTTAGCTCTAAAACTGATGATCTACCTACAAATATGAACTGACGTTCAAAAATAAAACATTTGAAAACGGACCATTTTTCACCTTTCTGAAGCATGACGTAATGGGGGGGTGTTATCTCTTTTGTCAAAAATCACCTGTTTTTGCTTGAACATTAAATGCCTCAAATGGTATTTAATTCACTTCCCGGGGTGAAGAAACACTTTTTGGGACCTCAGAGTGAGTAAATTGGCCATTTTCATGCACTTTTAACCATTCCACAAATCTTGTGTTTTGGGCCCCTGGAAGCATGAAAATCACTTTAAACATGCTAATTTTAGCTCTAAAACTGATGATCTACCTACAAATGTGAACTGACGTTAAAAAATAAAACATTTGAAAACGGACCATTTTTCACCTTTCTGCAGCATGACGTAATGGGGGGTGTTATCTCTTTTGTCAAAAATCACCTGGTTTTGCTTGAACATTAAATGCCTCCAAATGGTATTTAATTCACTTCCCGGGCCCCTGGAAGCATGAAAATCACTTTAAACATGCTAATTTTAGCTCTAAAACTGATGATCTACCTACAAATGTGAACTGACTTTAAAAAATAAAACATTTGAAAACGGACAATTTTTCACCTTTCTGAAGCATGACGTAATGGGGGGGTGTTATCTCTTTTGTCAAAAATCACCAGTTTTTGCTTGAACATTAAATGCCTCCAAATGGTATTTAATTCACTTCCCGGGCCCCTGGAAGCATGAAAATCACTTTAAACATGCTAATTTTAGCTCTAAAACTGATGATCTACCTACAAATGTGAACTGACGTTCAAAAATAAAACATTTGAAAACGGACCATTTTTCACCTTTCTGAAGCATGACGTAATGGGGGGTGTTATCTCTTTTGTCAAAAATCACCTGTTTTTGCTTGAACATTAAATGCCTCCAAATGGTATTTAATTCACTTCCCGGGGTGAAGAAACACTTTTTGAGACCTCAGAGTGAGTAAATTGGCCATTTTCATGCACTTTTAACCATTTCACAAATCTTGTGTTTTGGGCCCCTGGAAGCATGAAAATCACTTTAAACATGCTAATTTTAGCTCTAAAACTGATGATCTACCTACAAATGTGAACTGACGTTAAAAAATAAAACATTTGAAAACGGACCATTTTTCACCTTTCTGCAGCATGACGTAATGGGGGTTGTTATCTCTTTTGTCAAAAATCACCTGTTTTTGCTTGAACATTAAATGCCTCCAAATGGTATTTAATTCACTTCCCGGGCCCCTGGAAACATGAAAATCACTTTAAACATGCTAATTTTAGCTCTAAAACTGATGATCTACCTACAAATGTTAACTGACTTTCAAAAATAAAACATTTGAAAACGGACAATTTTTCACCTTTCTGAAGCATGACGTAATGGGGGGTGTTATCTCTTTTGTCAAAAATCACCTGTTTTTGCTTGAACATTAAATGCCTCCAAATGGTATTTAATTCACTTCCCGGGCCCCTGGAAGCATGAAAATCACTTTAAACATGCTAATTTTAGCTCTAAAACTGATGATCTACCTACAAATGTGAACTGACGTTAAAAAATAAAACATTTGAAAACGGACCATTTTTCACCTTTCTGCAGCATGACGTAATGGGGGGGTGTTATCTCTTTTGTCAAAAATCACCTGTTTTTGCTTGAACATTAAATGCCTCCAAATGGTATTTAATTCGCTTCCCGGGCCCCTGGAAGCATGAAAGTCACTTTAAACATGCTAATTTTAGCTCTAAAACTGATGATCTACCTACAAATGTTAACTGACTTTAAAAAAATAAAACATTTGAAAACGGACAATTTTTCACCTTTCTGAAGCATGACGTAATGGGGGGTGTTATCTCTTTTGTCAAAAATCACCTGTTTTTGCTTGAACATTAAATGCCTCCAAATGGTATTTAATTCACTTCCCGGGCCCCTGGAAGCATGAAAATCACTTTAAACATGCCAATTTTAGCTCTAAAACTGATGATCTACCTACAAATATGAACTGACGTTAAAAAATAAAACATTTGAAAACGGACCATTTTTCACCTTTCTGCAGCATGACGTAATGGGGGAGTGTTATCTCATTTGTCAAAAATCACCTGTTTTTGCTTGAACATTAAATGCCTCCAAATGGTATTTAATTCACTTCCCGGGCCCCAGGAAGCATGAAAATCACTTTAAACATGCTAATTTTAGCTCTAAAACTGATGATCTACCTAGAAATGTGAACTGACGTTAAAAAATAAAACATTTGAAAACGGACCATTTTTCACCTTTCTGCAGCATGACGTAATGGGGGTTGTTATCTCTTTTGTCAAAAATCACCTGTTTTTGCTTGAACATTAAATGCCTCCAAATGGTATTTAATTCACTTCCCGGGCCCCTGGAAGCATGAAAATCACTTTAAACATGCTAATTTTAGCTCTAAAACTGATGATCTACCTACAAATGTTAACTGACTTTCAAAAATAAAACATTTGAAAACGGACAATTTTTCACCTTTCTGAAGCATGACGTAATGGGGGGTGTTATCTCTTTTATCAAAAATCACCTGTTTTTGCTTGAACATTAAATGCCTCCAAATGGTATTTAATTCACTTCCCGGGGTGAAGAAACACTGTTTGAGACCTCAGAGTGAGTAAATTGGCCATTTTCATGCACTTTTAACCATTCCACAAATCTTGTGTTTTGGGCCCCTGGAAGCATGAAAATCACTTTAAACATGCTAATTTTAGCTCTTAAACTGATGATCTACCTACAAATGTGAACTGACGTTAAAAAATAAAACATTTGAAAACGGACCATTTTTCTCCTTTCTGCAGCATGACGTAATGGGGGGTGTTATCTCTTTTGTCAAAAATCACCTGTTTTTGCTTGAACATTAAATGCCTCCAAATGGTATTTAATTCACTTCCCAGGGTGAAGAAACACTTTTTGAGACCTCAGAGTGAGTAAATTGGCCATTTTCATGCACTTTTAACTATTCCACAAATCTTGTGCTTTGGGCCCCTGGAAGCATGAAAATCACTTTAAACATGCTAATTTTAGCTCTAAAACTGATGATCTACCTACAAATGTGAACTGACGTTAAAAATTAAAACATTTGAAAACGGACCATTTTTCACCTTTCTGCAGCATGATGTAATGGGGGGGTGTTATCTCTTTTGTCAAAAATCACCTGTTTTTGCTTGAACATTAAATGCCTCCAAATGGTATTTAATTCGCTTCCCGGGCCCCTGGAAGCATGAAAGTCACTTTAAACATGCTAATTTTAGCTCTAAAACTGATGATCTACCTACAAATGTTAACTGACTTTAAAAAATAAAACATTTGAAAACGGACAATTTTTCACCTTTCTGAAGCATGACGTAATGGGGGGTGTTATCTCTTTTGTCAAAAATCACCTGTTTTTGCTTGAACATTAAATGCCTCCAAATGGTATTTAATTCACTTCCCGGGCCCCTGGAAGCATGAAAATCACTTTAAACATGCTAATTTTAGCTCTAAAACTGATGATCTACCTACAAATATGAACTGACGTTCAAAAATAAAACATTTGAAAACGGACCATTTTTCACCTTTCTGAAGCATGACGTAATGGGGGGGTGTTATCTCTTTTGTCAAAAATCACCTGTTTTTGCTTGAACATTAAATGCCTCAAATGGTATTTAATTCACTTCCCGGGGTGAAGAAACACTTTTTGGGACCTCAGAGTGAGTAAATTGGCCATTTTCATGCACTTTTAACCATTCCACAAATCTTGTGTTTTGGGCCCCTGGAAGCATGAAAATCACTTTAAACATGCTAATTTTAGCTCTAAAACTGATGATCTACCTACAAATGTGAACTGACGTTAAAAAATAAAACATTTGAAAACGGACCATTTTTCACCTTTCTGCAGCATGACGTAATGGGGGGTGTTATCTCTTTTGTCAAAAATCACCTGGTTTTGCTTGAACATTAAATGCCTCCAAATGGTATTTAATTCACTTCCCGGGCCCCTGGAAGCATGAAAATCACTTTAAACATGCTAATTTTAGCTCTAAAACTGATGATCTACCTACAAATGTGAACTGACTTTAAAAAATAAAACATTTGAAAACGGACAATTTTTCACCTTTCTGAAGCATGACGTAATGGGGGGGTGTTATCTCTTTTGTCAAAAATCACCAGTTTTTGCTTGAACATTAAATGCCTCCAAATGGTATTTAATTCACTTCCCGGGCCCCTGGAAGCATGAAAATCACTTTAAACATGCTAATTTTAGCTCTAAAACTGATGATCTACCTACAAATGTGAACTGACGTTCAAAAATAAAACATTTGAAAACGGACCATTTTTCACCTTTCTGAAGCATGACGTAATGGGGGGTGTTATCTCTTTTGTCAAAAATCACCTGTTTTTGCTTGAACATTAAATGCCTCCAAATGGTATTTAATTCACTTCCCGGGGTGAAGAAACACTTTTTGAGACCTCAGAGTGAGTAAATTGGCCATTTTCATGCACTTTTAACCATTTCACAAATCTTGTGTTTTGGGCCCCTGGAAGCATGAAAATCACTTTAAACATGCTAATTTTAGCTCTAAAACTGATGATCTACCTACAAATGTGAACTGACGTTAAAAAATAAAACATTTGAAAACGGACCATTTTTCACCTTTCTGCAGCATGACGTAATGGGGGAGTGTTATCTCATTTGTCAAAAATCACCTGTTTTTGCTTGAACATTAAATGCCTCCAAATGGTATTTAATTCACTTCCCGGGCCCCAGGAAGCATGAAAATCACTTTAAACATGCTAATTTTAGCTCTAAAACTGATGATCTACCTAGAAATGTGAACTGACGTTAAAAAATAAAACATTTGAAAACGGACCATTTTTCACCTTTCTGCAGCATGACGTAATGGGGGTTGTTATCTCTTTTGTCAAAAATCACCTGTTTTTGCTTGAACATTAAATGCCTCCAAATGGTATTTAATTCACTTCCCGGGCCCCTGGAAGCATGAAAATCACTTTAAACATGCTAATTTTAGCTCTAAAACTGATGATCTACCTACAAATGTTAACTGACTTTCAAAAATAAAACATTTGAAAACGGACAATTTTTCACCTTTCTGAAGCATGACGTAATGGGGGGTGTTATCTCTTTTATCAAAAATCACCTGTTTTTGCTTGAACATTAAATGCCTCCAAATGGTATTTAATTCACTTCCCGGGGTGAAGAAACACTGTTTGAGACCTCAGAGTGAGTAAATTGGCCATTTTCATGCACTTTTAACCATTCCACAAATCTTGTGTTTTGGGCCCCTGGAAGCATGAAAATCACTTTAAACATGCTAATTTTAGCTCTAAAACTGATGATCTACCTACAAATGTGAACTGACGTTAAAAAATAAAACATTTGAAAACGGACCATTTTTCTCCTTTCTGCAGCATGACGTAATGGGGGGTGTTATCTCTTTTGTCAAAAATCACCTGTTTTTGCTTGAACATTAAATGCCTCCAAATGGTATTTAATTCACTTCCCAGGGTGAAGAAACACTTTTTGAGACCTCAGAGTGAGTAAATTGGCCATTTTCATGCACTTTTAACTATTCCACAAATCTTGTGCTTTGGGCCCCTGGAAGCATGAAAATCACTTTAAACATGCTAATTTTAGCTCTAAAACTGATGATCTACCTACAAATGTGAACTGACGTTAAAAATTAAAACATTTGAAAACGGACCATTTTTCACCTTTCTGCAGCATGATGTAATGGGGGGGTGTTATCTCTTTTGTCAAAAATCACCTGTTTTTGCTTGAACATTAAATGCCTCCAAATGGTATTTAATTCGCTTCCCGGGCCCCTGGAAGCATGAAAGTCACTTTAAACATGCTAATTTTAGCTCTAAAACTGATGATCTACCTACAAATGTTAACTGACTTTAAAAAATAAAACATTTGAAAACGGACAATTTTTCACCTTTCTGAAGCATGACGTAATGGGGGGTGTTATCTCTTTTGTCAAAAATCACCTGTTTTTGCTTGAACATTAAATGCCTCCAAATGGTATTTAATTCACTTCCCGGGCCCCTGGAAGCATGAAAATCACTTTAAACATGCTAATTTTAGCTCTAAAACTGATGATCTACCTACAAATATGAACTGACGTTCAAAAATAAAACATTTGAAAACGGACCATTTTTCACCTTTCTGAAGCATGACGTAATGGGGGGGTGTTATCTCTTTTGTCAAAAATCACCTGTTTTTGCTTGAACATTAAATGCCTCAAATGGTATTTAATTCACTTCCCGGGGTGAAGAAACACTTTTTGGGACCTCAGAGTGAGTAAATTGGCCATTTTCATGCACTTTTAACCATTCCACAAATCTTGTGTTTTGGGCCCCTGGAAGCATGAAAATCACTTTAAACATGCTAATTTTAGCTCTAAAACTGATGATCTACCTACAAATGTGAACTGACGTTAAAAAATAAAACATTTGAAAACGGACCATTTTTCACCTTTCTGCAGCATGACGTAATGGGGGGTGTTATCTCTTTTGTCAAAAATCACCTGGTTTTGCTTGAACATTAAATGCCTCCAAATGGTATTTAATTCACTTCCCGGGCCCCTGGAAGCATGAAAATCACTTTAAACATGCTAATTTTAGCTCTAAAACTGATGATCTACCTACAAATGTGAACTGACTTTAAAAAATAAAACATTTGAAAACGGACAATTTTTCACCTTTCTGAAGCATGACGTAATGGGGGGGTGTTATCTCTTTTGTCAAAAATCACCAGTTTTTGCTTGAACATTAAATGCCTCCAAATGGTATTTAATTCACTTCCCGGGCCCCTGGAAGCATGAAAATCACTTTAAACATGCTAATTTTAGCTCTAAAACTGATGATCTACCTACAAATGTGAACTGACGTTCAAAAATAAAACATTTGAAAACGGACCATTTTTCACCTTTCTGAAGCATGACGTAATGGGGGGTGTTATCTCTTTTGTCAAAAATCACCTGTTTTTGCTTGAACATTAAATGCCTCCAAATGGTATTTAATTCACTTCCCGGGGTGAAGAAACACTTTTTGAGACCTCAGAGTGAGTAAATTGGCCATTTTCATGCACTTTTAACCATTTCACAAATCTTGTGTTTTGGGCCCCTGGAAGCATGAAAATCACTTTAAACATGCTAATTTTAGCTCTAAAACTGATGATCTACCTACAAATGTGAACTGACGTTAAAAAATAAAACATTTGAAAACGGACCATTTTTCACCTTTCTGCAGCATGACGTAATGGGGGTTGTTATCTCTTTTGTCAAAAATCACCTGTTTTTGCTTGAACATTAAATGCCTCCAAATGGTATTTAATTCACTTCCCGGGCCCCTGGAAACATGAAAATCACTTTAAACATGCTAATTTTAGCTCTAAAACTGATGATCTACCTACAAATGTTAACTGACTTTCAAAAATAAAACATTTGAAAACGGACAATTTTTCACCTTTCTGAAGCATGACGTAATGGGGGGTGTTATCTCTTTTGTCAAAAATCACCTGTTTTTGCTTGAACATTAAATGCCTCCAAATGGTATTTAATTCACTTCCCGGGCCCCTGGAAGCATGAAAATCACTTTAAACATGCTAATTTTAGCTCTAAAACTGATGATCTACCTACAAATGTGAACTGACGTTAAAAAATAAAACATTTGAAAACGGACCATTTTTCACCTTTCTGCAGCATGACGTAATGGGGGGGTGTTATCTCTTTTGTCAAAAATCACCTGTTTTTGCTTGAACATTAAATGCCTCCAAATGGTATTTAATTCGCTTCCCGGGCCCCTGGAAGCATGAAAGTCACTTTAAACATGCTAATTTTAGCTCTAAAACTGATGATCTACCTACAAATGTTAACTGACTTTAAAAAAATAAAACATTTGAAAACGGACAATTTTTCACCTTTCTGAAGCATGACGTAATGGGGGGTGTTATCTCTTTTGTCAAAAATCACCTGTTTTTGCTTGAACATTAAATGCCTCCAAATGGTATTTAATTCACTTCCCGGGCCCCTGGAAGCATGAAAATCACTTTAAACATGCCAATTTTAGCTCTAAAACTGATGATCTACCTACAAATATGAACTGACGTTAAAAAATAAAACATTTGAAAACGGACCATTTTTCACCTTTCTGCAGCATGACGTAATGGGGGAGTGTTATCTCATTTGTCAAAAATCACCTGTTTTTGCTTGAACATTAAATGCCTCCAAATGGTATTTAATTCACTTCCCGGGCCCCAGGAAGCATGAAAATCACTTTAAACATGCTAATTTTAGCTCTAAAACTGATGATCTACCTAGAAATGTGAACTGACGTTAAAAAATAAAACATTTGAAAACGGACCATTTTTCACCTTTCTGCAGCATGACGTAATGGGGGTTGTTATCTCTTTTGTCAAAAATCACCTGTTTTTGCTTGAACATTAAATGCCTCCAAATGGTATTTAATTCACTTCCCGGGCCCCTGGAAGCATGAAAATCACTTTAAACATGCTAATTTTAGCTCTAAAACTGATGATCTACCTACAAATGTTAACTGACTTTCAAAAATAAAACATTTGAAAACGGACAATTTTTCACCTTTCTGAAGCATGACGTAATGGGGGGTGTTATCTCTTTTATCAAAAATCACCTGTTTTTGCTTGAACATTAAATGCCTCCAAATGGTATTTAATTCACTTCCCGGGGTGAAGAAACACTGTTTGAGACCTCAGAGTGAGTAAATTGGCCATTTTCATGCACTTTTAACCATTCCACAAATCTTGTGTTTTGGGCCCCTGGAAGCATGAAAATCACTTTAAACATGCTAATTTTAGCTCTAAAACTGATGATCTACCTACAAATGTGAACTGACGTTAAAAAATAAAACATTTGAAAACGGACCATTTTTCTCCTTTCTGCAGCATGACGTAATGGGGGGTGTTATCTCTTTTGTCAAAAATCACCTGTTTTTGCTTGAACATTAAATGCCTCCAAATGGTATTTAATTCACTTCCCAGGGTGAAGAAACACTTTTTGAGACCTCAGAGTGAGTAAATTGGCCATTTTCATGCACTTTTAACTATTCCACAAATCTTGTGCTTTGGGCCCCTGGAAGCATGAAAATCACTTTAAACATGCTAATTTTAGCTCTAAAACTGATGATCTACCTACAAATGTGAACTGACGTTAAAAATTAAAACATTTGAAAACGGACCATTTTTCACCTTTCTGCAGCATGATGTAATGGGGGGGTGTTATCTCTTTTGTCAAAAATCACCTGTTTTTGCTTGAACATTAAATGCCTCCAAATGGTATTTAATTCGCTTCCCGGGCCCCTGGAAGCATGAAAGTCACTTTAAACATGCTAATTTTAGCTCTAAAACTGATGATCTACCTACAAATGTTAACTGACTTTAAAAAATAAAACATTTGAAAACGGACAATTTTTCACCTTTCTGAAGCATGACGTAATGGGGGGTGTTATCTCTTTTGTCAAAAATCACCTGTTTTTGCTTGAACATTAAATGCCTCCAAATGGTATTTAATTCACTTCCCGGGCCCCTGGAAGCATGAAAATCACTTTAAACATGCTAATTTTAGCTCTAAAACTGATGATCTACCTACAAATATGAACTGACGTTCAAAAATAAAACATTTGAAAACGGACCATTTTTCACCTTTCTGAAGCATGACGTAATGGGGGGGTGTTATCTCTTTTGTCAAAAATCACCTGTTTTTGCTTGAACATTAAATGCCTCAAATGGTATTTAATTCACTTCCCGGGGTGAAGAAACACTTTTTGGGACCTCAGAGTGAGTAAATTGGCCATTTTCATGCACTTTTAACCATTCCACAAATCTTGTGTTTTGGGCCCCTGGAAGCATGAAAATCACTTTAAACATGCTAATTTTAGCTCTAAAACTGATGATCTACCTACAAATGTGAACTGACGTTAAAAAATAAAACATTTGAAAACGGACCATTTTTCACCTTTCTGCAGCATGACGTAATGGGGGGTGTTATCTCTTTTGTCAAAAATCACCTGGTTTTGCTTGAACATTAAATGCCTCCAAATGGTATTTAATTCACTTCCCGGGCCCCTGGAAGCATGAAAATCACTTTAAACATGCTAATTTTAGCTCTAAAACTGATGATCTACCTACAAATGTGAACTGACTTTAAAAAATAAAACATTTGAAAACGGACAATTTTTCACCTTTCTGAAGCATGACGTAATGGGGGGGTGTTATCTCTTTTGTCAAAAATCACCAGTTTTTGCTTGAACATTAAATGCCTCCAAATGGTATTTAATTCACTTCCCGGGCCCCTGGAAGCATGAAAATCACTTTAAACATGCTAATTTTAGCTCTAAAACTGATGATCTACCTACAAATGTGAACTGACGTTCAAAAATAAAACATTTGAAAACGGACCATTTTTCACCTTTCTGAAGCATGACGTAATGGGGGGTGTTATCTCTTTTGTCAAAAATCACCTGTTTTTGCTTGAACATTAAATGCCTCCAAATGGTATTTAATTCACTTCCCGGGGTGAAGAAACACTTTTTGAGACCTCAGAGTGAGTAAATTGGCCATTTTCATGCACTTTTAACCATTTCACAAATCTTGTGTTTTGGGCCCCTGGAAGCATGAAAATCACTTTAAACATGCTAATTTTAGCTCTAAAACTGATGATCTACCTACAAATGTGAACTGACGTTAAAAAATAAAACATTTGAAAACGGACCATTTTTCACCTTTCTGCAGCATGACGTAATGGGGGAGTGTTATCTCATTTGTCAAAAATCACCTGTTTTTGCTTGAACATTAAATGCCTCCAAATGGTATTTAATTCACTTCCCGGGCCCCTGGAAGCATGAAAATCACTTTAAACATGCTAATTTTAGCTCTAAAACTGATGATCTACCTAGAAATGTGAACTGACGTTAAAAAATAAAACATTTGAAAACGGACCATTTTTCACCTTTCTGCAGCATGACGTAATGGGGGTTGTTATCTCTTTTGTCAAAAATCACCTGTTTTTGCTTGAACATTAAATGCCTCCAAATGGTATTTAATTCACTTCCCGGGCCCCTGGAAACATGAAAATCACTTTAAACATGCTAATTTTAGCTCTAAAACTGATGATCTACCTACAAATGTTAACTGACTTTCAAAAATAAAACATTTGAAAACGGACAATTTTTCACCTTTCTGAAGCATGACGTAATGGGGGGTGTTATCTCTTTTGTCAAAAATCACCTGTTTTTGCTTGAACATTAAATGCCTCCAAATGGTGTTTAATTCACTTCCCGGGCCCCTGGAAGCATGAAAATCACTTTAAACATGCTAATTTTAGCTCTAAAACTGATGATCTACCTACAAATGTGAACTGACGTTAAAAAATAAAACATTTGAAAACGGACCATTTTTCACCTTTCTGCAGCATGACGTAATGGGGGGGTGTTATCTCTTTTGTCAAAAATCACCTGTTTTTGCTTGAACATTAAATGCCTCCAAATGGTATTTAATTCGCTTCCCGGGCCCCTGGAAGCATGAAAGTCACTTTAAACATGCTAATTTTAGCTCTAAAACTGATGATCTACCTACAAATGTTAACTGACTTTAAAAAAATAAAACATTTGAAAACAGACAATTTTTCACCTTTCTGAAGCATGACGTAATGGGGGGTGTTATCTCTTTTGTCAAAAATCACCTGTTTTTGCTTGAACATTAAATGCCTCCAAATGGTATTTAATTCACTTCCCGGGCCCCTGGAAGCATGAAAATCACTTTAAACATGCCAATTTTAGCTCTAAAACTGATGATCTACCTACAAATATGAACTGACGTTCAAAAATAAAACATTTGAAAACGGACCATTTTTCACCTTTCTGAAGCATGACGTAATGGGGGGGTGTTATCTCTTTTGTCAAAAATCACCTGTTTTTGCTTGAACATTAAATGCCTCCAAATGGTATTTAATTCACTTCCCGGGGTGAAGAAACACTTTTTGAGACCTCAGAGTGAGTAAATTGGCCATTTTCATGCACTTTTAACCATTCCACAAATCTTGTGTTTTGGGCCCCTGGAAGCATGAAAATCACTTTAAACATGCTAATTTTAGCTCTAAAACTGATGATCTACCTACAAATGTGAACTGACGTTAAAAAATAAAACATTTGAAAACGGACCATTTTTCACCTTTCTGCAGCATGACGTAATGGGGGGTGTTATCTCTTTTGTCAAAAATCACCTGGTTTTGCTTGAACATTAAATGCCTCCAAATGGTATTTAATTCACTTCCCGGGCCCCTGGAAGCATGAAAATCACTTTAAACATGCTAATTTTAGCTCTAAAACTGATGATCTACCTACAAATGTGAACTGACTTTAAAAAATAAAACATTTGAAAACGGACAATTTTTCACCTTTCTGAAGCATGACGTAATGGGGGGGGTGTTATCTCTTTTGTCAAAAATCACCAGTTTTTGCTTGAACATTAAATGCCTCCAAATGGTATTTAATTCACTTCCCGGGCCCCTGGAAGCATGAAAATCACTTTAAACATGCAAATTTTAGCTCTAAAACTGATGATCTACCTACAAATGTGAACTGACGTTCAAAAATAAAACATTTGAAAACGGACCATTTTTCACCTTTCTGAAGCATGACGTAATGGGGGGTGTTATCTCTTTTGTCAAAAATCACCTGTTTTTGCTTGAACATTAAATGCCTCCAAATGGTATTTAATTCACTTCCCGGGGTGAAGAAACACTTTTTGAGACCTCAGAGTGAGTAAATTGGCCATTTTCATGCACTTTTAACCATTTCACAAATCTTGTGTTTTGGGCCCCTGGAAGCATGAAAATCACTTTAAACATGCTAATTTTAGCTCTAAAACTGATGATCTACCTACAAATGTGAACTGACGTTAAAAAATAAAACATTTGAAAACGGACCATTTTTCACCTTTCTGCAGCATGACGTAATGGGGGAGTGTTATCTCATTTGTCAAAAATCACCTGTTTTTGCTTGAACATTAAATGCCTCCAAATGGTATTTAATTCACTTCCCGGGCCCCTGGAAGCATGAAAATCACTTTAAACATGCTAATTTTAGCTCTAAAACTGATGATCTACCTAGAAATGTGAACTGACGTTAAAAAATAAAACATTTGAAAACGGACCATTTTTCACCTTTCTGCAGCATGACGTAATGGGGGTTGTTATCTCTTTTGTCAAAAATCACCTGTTTTTGCTTGAACATTAAATGCCTCCAAATGGTATTTAATTCACTTCCCGGGCCCCTGGAAGCATGAAAATCACTTTAAACATGCTAATTTTAGCTTTAAAACTGATGATCTACCTACAAATGTTAACTGACTTTCAAAAATAAAACATTTGAAAACGGACCATTTTTCTCCTTTCTGCAGCATGACGTAATGGGGGGTGTTATCTCTTTTGTCAAAAATCACCTGTTTTTGCTTGAACATTAAATGCCTCCAAATGGTATTTAATTCACTTCCCAGGGTGAAGAAACACTTTTTGAGACCTCAGAGTGAGTAAATTGGCCATTTTCATGCACTTTTAACTATTCCACAAATCTTGTGCTTTGGGCCCCTGGAAGCATGAAAATCACTTTAAACATGCTAATTTTAGCTCTAAAACTGATGATCTACCTACAAATGTGAACTGACGTTAAAAAATAAAACATTTGAAAACGGACCATTTTTCACCTTTCTGCAGCATGACGTAATGGGGGGGTGTTATCTCTTTTGTCAAAAATCACCTGTTTTTGCTTGAACATTAAATGCCTCCAAATGGTATTTAATTCGCTTCCCGGGCCCCTGGAAGCATGAAAGTCACTTTAAACATGCTAATTTTAGCTCTAAAACTGATGATCTACCTAAAAATGTTAACTGACTTTAAAAAAATAAAACATTTGAAAACGGACAATTTTTCACCTTTCTGAAGCATGACGTAATGGGGGGTGTTATCTCTTTTGTAAAAAATCACCTGTTTTTGCTTGAACATTAAATGCCTCCAAATGGTATTTAATTCACTTCCCGGGCCCCTGGAAGCATGAAAATCACTTTAAACATGCCAATTTTAGCTCTAAAACTGATGATCTACCTACAATTATGAACTGACGTTCAAAAATAAAACATTTGAAAACGGACCATTTTTCACCTTTCTGAAGCATGACGTAATGGGGGGGTGTTATCTCTTTTGTCAAAAATCACCTGTTTTTTCTTGAACATTAAATGCCTCCAAATGGTATTTAATTCACTTCCCGGGGTGAAGAAACACTTTTTGAGACCTCAGAGTGAGTAAATTGGCCATTTTCATGCACTTTTAACCATTCCACAAATCTTGTGTTTTGGGCCCCTGGAAGCATGAAAATCACTTTAAACATGCTAATTTTAGCTCTAAAACTGATGATCTACCTACAAATGTGAACTGACGTTAAAAAATAAAACATTTGAAAACGGACCATTTTTCACCTTTCTGCAGCATGACGTAATGGGGGGTGTTATCTCTTTTGTCAAAAATCACCTGGTTTTGCTTGAACATTAAATGCCTCCAAATGGTATTTAATTCACTTCCTGGGCCCCTGGAAGCATGAAAATCACTTTAAACATGCTAATTTTAGCTCTAAAACTGATGATCTACCTACAAATGTGAACTGACTTTAAAAAATAAAACATTTGAAAACGGACAATTTTTCACCTTTCTGAAGCATGACGTAATGGGGGGGTGTTATCTCTTTTGTCAAAAATCACCAGTTTTTGCTTGAACATTAAATGCCTCCAAATGGTATTTAATTCACTTCCCGGGCCCCTGGAAGCATGAAAATCACTTTAAACATGCTAATTTTAGCTCTAAAACTGATGATCTACCTACAAATGTGAACTGACGTTCAAAAATAAAACATTTGAAAACGGACCATTTTTCACCTTTCTGAAGCATGATGTAATGGGGGGTGTTATCTCTTTTGTCAAAAATCACCTGTTTTTGCTTGAACATTAAATGCCTCCAAATGGTATTTAATTCACTTCCCGGGGTGAAGAAACACTTTTTGAGACCTCAGAGTGAGTAAATTGGCCATTTTCATGCACTTTTAACCATTTCACAAATCTTGTGTTTTGGGCCCCTGGAAGCATGAAAATCACTTTAAACATGCTAATTTTAGCTCTAAAACTGATGATCTACCTACAAATGTGAACTGACGTTAAAAAATAAAACATTTGAAAACGGACCATTTTTCACCTTTCTGCAGCATGACGTAATGGGGGAGTGTTATCTCATTTGTCAAAAATCACCTGTTTTTGCTTGAACATTAAATGCCTCCAAATGGTATTTAATTCACTTCCCGGGCCCCTGGAAGCATGAAAATCACTTTAAACATGCTAATTTTAGCTCTAAAACTGATGATCTACCTAGAAATGTGAACTGACGTTAAAAAATAAAACATTTGAAAACGGACCATTTTTCACCTTTCTGCAGCATGACGTAATGGGGGTTGTTATCTCTTTTGTCAAAAATCACCTGTTTTTGCTTGAACATTAAATGCCTCCAAATGGTATTTAATTCACTTCCCGGGCCCCTGGAAGCATGAAAATCACTTTAAACATGCTAATTTTAGCTCTAAAACTGATGATCTACCTACAAATGTTAACTGACTTTCAAAAATAAAACATTTGAAAACGGACCATTTTTCACCTTTCTGAAGCATGACGTAATGGGGGGGTGTTATCTCTTTTGTCAAAAATCACCTGTTTTTGCTTGAACATTAAATGCCTCCAAATGGTATTTAATTCACTTCCCGGGGTGAAGAAACACTTTTTGAGACCTCAGAGTGAGTAAATTGGCCATTTTCATGCACTTTTAACCATTCCACAAATCTTGTGTTTTGGGCCCCTGGAAGCATGAAAATCACTTTAAACATGCTAATTTTAGCTCTAAAACTGATGATCTACCTACAAATGTGAACTGACGTTAAAAAATAAAACATTTGAAAACGGACCATTTTTCACCTTTCTGCAGCATGACGTAATGGGGGGTGTTATCTCTTTTGTCAAAAATCACCTGGTTTTGCTTGAACATTAAATGCCTCCAAATGGTATTTAATTCACTTCCCGGGCCCCTGGAAGCATGAAAATCACTTTAAACATGCTAATTTTAGCTCTAAAACTGATGATCTACCTACAAATGTGAACTGACTTTAAAAAATAAAACATTTGAAAACGGACAATTTTTCACCTTTCTGAAGCATGACGTAATGGGGGGGGTGTTATCTCTTTTGTCAAAAATCACCAGTTTTTGCTTGAACATTAAATGCCTCCAAATGGTATTTAATTCACTTCCCGGGCCCCTGGAAGCATGAAAATCACTTTAAACATGCAAATTTTAGCTCTAAAACTGATGATCTACCTACAAATGTGAACTGACGTTCAAAAATAAAACATTTGAAAACGGACCATTTTTCACCTTTCTGAAGCATGACGTAATGGGGGGTGTTATCTCTTTTGTCAAAAATCACCTGTTTTTGCTTGAACATTAAATGCCTCCAAATGGTATTTAATTCACTTCCCGGGGTGAAGAAACACTTTTTGAGACCTCAGAGTGAGTAAATTGGCCATTTTCATGCACTTTTAACCATTTCACAAATCTTGTGTTTTGGGCCCCTGGAAGCATGAAAATCACTTTAAACATGCTAATTTTAGCTCTAAAACTGATGATCTACCTACAAATGTGAACTGACGTTAAAAAATAAAACATTTGAAAACGGACCATTTTTCACCTTTCTGCAGCATGACGTAATGGGGGAGTGTTATCTCATTTGTCAAAAATCACCTGTTTTTGCTTGAACATTAAATGCCTCCAAATGGTATTTAATTCACTTCCCGGGCCCCTGGAAGCATGAAAATCACTTTAAACATGCTAATTTTAGCTCTAAAACTGATGATCTACCTAGAAATGTGAACTGACGTTAAAAAATAAAACATTTGAAAACGGACCATTTTTCACCTTTCTGCAGCATGACGTAATGGGGGTTGTTATCTCTTTTGTCAAAAATCACCTGTTTTTGCTTGAACATTAAATGCCTCCAAATGGTATTTAATTCACTTCCCGGGCCCCTGGAAGCATGAAAATCACTTTAAACATGCTAATTTTAGCTTTAAAACTGATGATCTACCTACAAATGTTAACTGACTTTCAAAAATAAAACATTTGAAAACGGACCATTTTTCTCCTTTCTGCAGCATGACGTAATGGGGGGTGTTATCTCTTTTGTCAAAAATCACCTGTTTTTGCTTGAACATTAAATGCCTCCAAATGGTATTTAATTCACTTCCCAGGGTGAAGAAACACTTTTTGAGACCTCAGAGTGAGTAAATTGGCCATTTTCATGCACTTTTAACTATTCCACAAATCTTGTGCTTTGGGCCCCTGGAAGCATGAAAATCACTTTAAACATGCTAATTTTAGCTCTAAAACTGATGATCTACCTACAAATGTGAACTGACGTTAAAAAATAAAACATTTGAAAACGGACCATTTTTCACCTTTCTGCAGCATGACGTAATGGGGGGGTGTTATCTCTTTTGTCAAAAATCACCTGTTTTTGCTTGAACATTAAATGCCTCCAAATGGTATTTAATTCGCTTCCCGGGCCCCTGGAAGCATGAAAGTCACTTTAAACATGCTAATTTTAGCTCTAAAACTGATGATCTACCTAAAAATGTTAACTGACTTTAAAAAAATAAAACATTTGAAAACGGACAATTTTTCACCTTTCTGAAGCATGACGTAATGGGGGGTGTTATCTCTTTTGTAAAAAATCACCTGTTTTTGCTTGAACATTAAATGCCTCCAAATGGTATTTAATTCACTTCCCGGGCCCCTGGAAGCATGAAAATCACTTTAAACATGCCAATTTTAGCTCTAAAACTGATGATCTACCTACAATTATGAACTGACGTTCAAAAATAAAACATTTGAAAACGGACCATTTTTCACCTTTCTGAAGCATGACGTAATGGGGGGGTGTTATCTCTTTTGTCAAAAATCACCTGTTTTTTCTTGAACATTAAATGCCTCCAAATGGTATTTAATTCACTTCCCGGGGTGAAGAAACACTTTTTGAGACCTCAGAGTGAGTAAATTGGCCATTTTCATGCACTTTTAACCATTCCACAAATCTTGTGTTTTGGGCCCCTGGAAGCATGAAAATCACTTTAAACATGCTAATTTTAGCTCTAAAACTGATGATCTACCTACAAATGTGAACTGACGTTAAAAAATAAAACATTTGAAAACGGACCATTTTTCACCTTTCTGCAGCATGACGTAATGGGGGGTGTTATCTCTTTTGTCAAAAATCACCTGGTTTTGCTTGAACATTAAATGCCTCCAAATGGTATTTAATTCACTTCCTGGGCCCCTGGAAGCATGAAAATCACTTTAAACATGCTAATTTTAGCTCTAAAACTGATGATCTACCTACAAATGTGAACTGACTTTAAAAAATAAAACATTTGAAAACGGACAATTTTTCACCTTTCTGAAGCATGACGTAATGGGGGGGTGTTATCTCTTTTGTCAAAAATCACCAGTTTTTGCTTGAACATTAAATGCCTCCAAATGGTATTTAATTCACTTCCCGGGCCCCTGGAAGCATGAAAATCACTTTAAACATGCTAATTTTAGCTCTAAAACTGATGATCTACCTACAAATGTGAACTGACGTTCAAAAATAAAACATTTGAAAACGGACCATTTTTCACCTTTCTGAAGCATGATGTAATGGGGGGTGTTATCTCTTTTGTCAAAAATCACCTGTTTTTGCTTGAACATTAAATGCCTCCAAATGGTATTTAATTCACTTCCCGGGGTGAAGAAACACTTTTTGAGACCTCAGAGTGAGTAAATTGGCCATTTTCATGCACTTTTAACCATTTCACAAATCTTGTGTTTTGGGCCCCTGGAAGCATGAAAATCACTTTAAACATGCTAATTTTAGCTCTAAAACTGATGATCTACCTACAAATGTGAACTGACGTTAAAAAATAAAACATTTGAAAACGGACCATTTTTCACCTTTCTGCAGCATGACGTAATGGGGGAGTGTTATCTCATTTGTCAAAAATCACCTGTTTTTGCTTGAACATTAAATGCCTCCAAATGGTATTTAATTCACTTCCCGGGCCCCTGGAAGCATGAAAATCACTTTAAACATGCTAATTTTAGCTCTAAAACTGATGATCTACCTAGAAATGTGAACTGACGTTAAAAAATAAAACATTTGAAAACGGACCATTTTTCACCTTTCTGCAGCATGACGTAATGGGGGTTGTTATCTCTTTTGTCAAAAATCACCTGTTTTTGCTTGAACATTAAATGCCTCCAAATGGTATTTAATTCACTTCCCGGGCCCCTGGAAGCATGAAAATCACTTTAAACATGCCAATTTTAGCTCTAAAACTGATGATCTACCTACAAATATGAACTGACGTTCAAAAATAAAACATTTGAAAACGGACCATTTTTCACCTTTCTGAAGCATGACGTAATGGGGGGGTGTTATCTCTTTTGTCAAAAATCACCTGTTTTTGCTTGAACATTAAATGCCTCCAAATGGTATTTAATTCACTTCCCGGGGTGAAGAAACACTTTTTGAGACCTCAGAGTGAGTAAATTGGCCATTTTCATGCACTTTTAACCATTCCACAAATCTTGTGTTTTGGGCCCCTGGAAGCATGAAAATCACTTTAAACATGCTAATTTTAGCTCTAAAACTGATGATCTACCTACAAATGTGAACTGACGTTAAAAAATAAAACATTTGAAAACGGACCATTTTTCACCTTTCTGCAGCATGACGTAATGGGGGGTGTTATCTCTTTTGTCAAAAATCACCTGGTTTTGCTTGAACATTAAATGCCTCCAAATGGTATTTAATTCACTTCCCGGGCCCCTGGAAGCATGAAAATCACTTTAAACATGCTAATTTTAGCTCTAAAACTGATGATCTACCTACAAATGTGAACTGACTTTAAAAAATAAAACATTTGAAAACGGACAATTTTTCACCTTTCTGAAGCATGACGTAATGGGGGGGGTGTTATCTCTTTTGTCAAAAATCACCAGTTTTTGCTTGAACATTAAATGCCTCCAAATGGTATTTAATTCACTTCCCGGGCCCCTGGAAGCATGAAAATCACTTTAAACATGCAAATTTTAGCTCTAAAACTGATGATCTACCTACAAATGTGAACTGACGTTCAAAAATAAAACATTTGAAAACGGACCATTTTTCACCTTTCTGAAGCATGACGTAATGGGGGGTGTTATCTCTTTTGTCAAAAATCACCTGTTTTTGCTTGAACATTAAATGCCTCCAAATGGTATTTAATTCACTTCCCGGGGTGAAGAAACACTTTTTGAGACCTCAGAGTGAGTAAATTGGCCATTTTCATGCACTTTTAACCATTTCACAAATCTTGTGTTTTGGGCCCCTGGAAGCATGAAAATCACTTTAAACATGCTAATTTTAGCTCTAAAACTGATGATCTACCTACAAATGTGAACTGACGTTAAAAAATAAAACATTTGAAAACGGACCATTTTTCACCTTTCTGCAGCATGACGTAATGGGGGAGTGTTATCTCATTTGTCAAAAATCACCTGTTTTTGCTTGAACATTAAATGCCTCCAAATGGTATTTAATTCACTTCCCGGGCCCCTGGAAGCATGAAAATCACTTTAAACATGCTAATTTTAGCTCTAAAACTGATGATCTACCTAGAAATGTGAACTGACGTTAAAAAATAAAACATTTGAAAACGGACCATTTTTCACCTTTCTGCAGCATGACGTAATGGGGGTTGTTATCTCTTTTGTCAAAAATCACCTGTTTTTGCTTGAACATTAAATGCCTCCAAATGGTATTTAATTCACTTCCCGGGCCCCTGGAAGCATGAAAATCACTTTAAACATGCTAATTTTAGCTTTAAAACTGATGATCTACCTACAAATGTTAACTGACTTTCAAAAATAAAACATTTGAAAACGGACCATTTTTCTCCTTTCTGCAGCATGACGTAATGGGGGGTGTTATCTCTTTTGTCAAAAATCACCTGTTTTTGCTTGAACATTAAATGCCTCCAAATGGTATTTAATTCACTTCCCAGGGTGAAGAAACACTTTTTGAGACCTCAGAGTGAGTAAATTGGCCATTTTCATGCACTTTTAACTATTCCACAAATCTTGTGCTTTGGGCCCCTGGAAGCATGAAAATCACTTTAAACATGCTAATTTTAGCTCTAAAACTGATGATCTACCTACAAATGTGAACTGACGTTAAAAAATAAAACATTTGAAAACGGACCATTTTTCACCTTTCTGCAGCATGACGTAATGGGGGGGTGTTATCTCTTTTGTCAAAAATCACCTGTTTTTGCTTGAACATTAAATGCCTCCAAATGGTATTTAATTCGCTTCCCGGGCCCCTGGAAGCATGAAAGTCACTTTAAACATGCTAATTTTAGCTCTAAAACTGATGATCTACCTAAAAATGTTAACTGACTTTAAAAAAATAAAACATTTGAAAACGGACAATTTTTCACCTTTCTGAAGCATGACGTAATGGGGGGTGTTATCTCTTTTGTAAAAAATCACCTGTTTTTGCTTGAACATTAAATGCCTCCAAATGGTATTTAATTCACTTCCCGGGCCCCTGGAAGCATGAAAATCACTTTAAACATGCCAATTTTAGCTCTAAAACTGATGATCTACCTACAATTATGAACTGACGTTCAAAAATAAAACATTTGAAAACGGACCATTTTTCACCTTTCTGAAGCATGACGTAATGGGGGGGTGTTATCTCTTTTGTCAAAAATCACCTGTTTTTTCTTGAACATTAAATGCCTCCAAATGGTATTTAATTCACTTCCCGGGGTGAAGAAACACTTTTTGAGACCTCAGAGTGAGTAAATTGGCCATTTTCATGCACTTTTAACCATTCCACAAATCTTGTGTTTTGGGCCCCTGGAAGCATGAAAATCACTTTAAACATGCTAATTTTAGCTCTAAAACTGATGATCTACCTACAAATGTGAACTGACGTTAAAAAATAAAACATTTGAAAACGGACCATTTTTCACCTTTCTGCAGCATGACGTAATGGGGGGTGTTATCTCTTTTGTCAAAAATCACCTGGTTTTGCTTGAACATTAAATGCCTCCAAATGGTATTTAATTCACTTCCTGGGCCCCTGGAAGCATGAAAATCACTTTAAACATGCTAATTTTAGCTCTAAAACTGATGATCTACCTACAAATGTGAACTGACTTTAAAAAATAAAACATTTGAAAACGGACAATTTTTCACCTTTCTGAAGCATGACGTAATGGGGGGGTGTTATCTCTTTTGTCAAAAATCACCAGTTTTTGCTTGAACATTAAATGCCTCCAAATGGTATTTAATTCACTTCCCGGGCCCCTGGAAGCATGAAAATCACTTTAAACATGCTAATTTTAGCTCTAAAACTGATGATCTACCTACAAATGTGAACTGACGTTCAAAAATAAAACATTTGAAAACGGACCATTTTTCACCTTTCTGAAGCATGATGTAATGGGGGGTGTTATCTCTTTTGTCAAAAATCACCTGTTTTTGCTTGAACATTAAATGCCTCCAAATGGTATTTAATTCACTTCCCGGGGTGAAGAAACACTTTTTGAGACCTCAGAGTGAGTAAATTGGCCATTTTCATGCACTTTTAACCATTTCACAAATCTTGTGTTTTGGGCCCCTGGAAGCATGAAAATCACTTTAAACATGCTAATTTTAGCTCTAAAACTGATGATCTACCTACAAATGTGAACTGACGTTAAAAAATAAAACATTTGAAAACGGACCATTTTTCACCTTTCTGCAGCATGACGTAATGGGGGAGTGTTATCTCATTTGTCAAAAATCACCTGTTTTTGCTTGAACATTAAATGCCTCCAAATGGTATTTAATTCACTTCCCGGGCCCCTGGAAGCATGAAAATCACTTTAAACATGCTAATTTTAGCTCTAAAACTGATGATCTACCTAGAAATGTGAACTGACGTTAAAAAATAAAACATTTGAAAACGGACCATTTTTCACCTTTCTGCAGCATGACGTAATGGGGGTTGTTATCTCTTTTGTCAAAAATCACCTGTTTTTGCTTGAACATTAAATGCCTCCAAATGGTATTTAATTCACTTCCCGGGCCCCTGGAAGCATGAAAATCACTTTAAACATGCTAATTTTAGCTCTAAAACTGATGATCTACCTACAAATGTTAACTGACTTTCAAAAATAAAACATTTGAAAACGGACAATTTTTCACCTTTCTGAAGCATGACGTAATGGGGGGTGTTATCTCTTTTGTCAAAAATCACCTGTTTTTGCTTGAACATTAAATGTCTCCAAATGGTATTTAATTCACTTCCCGGGGTGAAGAAACACTGTTTGAGACCTCAGAGTGAGTAAATTGGCCATTTTCATGCACTTTTAACCATTCCACAAATCTTGTGTTTTGGGCCCCTGGAAGCATGAAAATCACTTTAAACATGCTAATTTTAGCTCTAAAACTGATGATCTACCTACAAATGTGAACTGACGTTAAAAAATAAAACATTTGAAAACGGACCATTTTTCTCCTTTCTGCAGCATGACGTAATGGGGGGTGTTATCTCTTTTGTCAAAAATCACCTGTTTTTGCTTGAACATTAAATGCCTCCAAATGGTATTTAATTCACTTCCCAGGGTGAAGAAACACTTTTTGAGACCTCAGAGTGAGTAAATTGGCCATTTTCATGCACTTTTAACTATTCCACAAATCTTGTGCTTTGGGCCCCTGGAAGCATGACAATCACTTTAAACATGCTAATTTTAGCTCTAAAACTGATGATCTACCTACAAATGTGAACTGACGTTAAAAATTAAAACATTTGAAAACGGACCATTTTTCACCTTTCTGCAGCATGATGTAATGGGGGGGTGTTATCTCTTTTGTCAAAAATCACCTGTTTTTGCTTGAACATTAAATGCCTCCAAATGGTATTTAATTCGCTTCCCGGGCCCCTGGAAGCATGAAAGTCACTTTAAACATGCTAATTTTAGCTCTAAAACTGATGATCTACCTACAAATGTGAACTGACGTTAAAAAATAAAACATTTGAAAACGGACCATTTTTCACCTTTCTGCAGCATAACGTAATGGGGGGGTGTTATCTCTTTTGTCAAAAATCACCTGTTTTTGCTTGAACATTAAATGCCTCCAAATGGTATTTAATTCACTTCCCGGGGTGAAGAAACACTTTTTGAGACCTCAGAGTGAGTAAATTGGCCATTTTCATGCACTTTTAACCATTCTACAAATCTTGTGTTTTGGGCCCCTGGAAGCATGAAAATCACTTTAAACATGCTAATTTTAGTTCTAAAACTGATGATCTACCTACAAATGTGAACTGACGTTAAAAAATAAAACATTTGAAAACTGACCATTTTTCACCTTTCTGCAGCAAGACGTAATGGGGGGATGTTATCTCTTTTGTCAAAAATCACCTGTTTTTGCTTGAACATTAAATGCCTCCAAATGGTATTTAATTCACTTCCCGGGCCCCTGGAAGCATGAAAATCACTTTAAACATGCTAATTTTAGCTCTAAAACTGATGATCTACCTACAAATTGTGAACTGACGTTCAAAAATAAAACATTTGAAAACGGACCATTTTTCACCTTTCTGCAGCATGACGTAATGGGGGGGTGTTATCTCTTTTGTCAAAAATCACCTGTTTTTGCTTGAACATTAAATGCCTCCAAATGGTATTTAATTCACTTCCCGGGCCCCTGGAAGAATGAAAAAATCACTTTAAACATGCTAATTTTAGCTCTAAAACTGATGATCTACCTACAAATGTGAACTGACTTTCAAAAATAAAACATTTGAAAAGGACAAATTTTTCACCTTTCTGAAGCATGACGTAATGGGGGTGTTATCTCTTTTGTCAAAAATCACCTGTTTTTGCTTGAACATTAAATGCCTCCAAATGGTATTTAATTCACTTCCCGGGCCCCTGGAAGCATGAAAATCACTTTAAACATGCTAATTTTAGCTCTAAAACTGATGATCTACCTACAAATGTGAACTGACGTTAAAAAATAAAACATTTGAAAACGGACCATTTTTCAACTTTCTGCAGTATGACGTAATGGGGGGGGGGGGTGTTATCTCTTTTGTCAAAAATCACCTGTTTTTGCTTGAACATTAAATGCCTCCAAATGGTATTTAATTCACTTCCCGGGGTGAAGAAACACTTTTTGAGACCTCAGAGTGAGTAAATTGGCCATTTTCATGCACTTTTAACCATTCCACAAATCTTGTGTTTTGGGCCCCTGGAAGCATGAAAATCACTTTAAACATGCTAATTTTAGCTCTAAAACTGATGATCTACCTACAAATGTGAACTGACATTAAAAAATAAAACATTTGAAAATGGACCATTTTTCACCTTTCTGCAGCATGACGTAATGGGGGGTGTTATCTCTTTTGTCAAAAATCACCTGTTTTTGCTTGAACATTAAATGCCTACAAATGGTATTTAATTCACTTCCCGGGGTGAAGAAACACTTTTTGAGACCTCAGAGTGAGTAAATTGGCCATTTTCATGCACTTTTAACCATTCCACAAATCTTGTGTTTTGGGCCCCTGGAAGCATGAAAATCACTTTAAACATGCTAATTTTAGCTCTAAAACTGATGATCTACCTACAAATGTGAACTGACGGTAAAAAATAAAACATTTGAAAACGGACCATTTTTCACCTTTCTGCAGCATAACATAATGGGGGGGTGTTATCTCTTTTGTCAAAAATCACCTGTTTTTGCTTGAACATTAAATGCCTCCAAATGGTTTTTAATTCACTTCCCGGGGTGAAGAAACACTTTTTGAGACCTCAGAGTGAGTAAATTAGCCATTTTCATGCACTTTTAACCATTCCACAAATCTTGTGTTTTGGGCCCCTGGAAGCATGAAAATCACTTTAAACATGCTAATTTTAGCTCTAAAACTGATGATCTACCTACAAATGTGAACTGACGTTAAAAAATAAAACATTTGAAAACGGACCATTTTTCACCTTTCTGCAGCATAACGTAATGGGGGGGTGTTATCTCTTTTGTCAAAAATCACCTGTTTTTGCTTGAACATTAAATGCCTCCAAATGGTATTTAATTCACTTCCCGGGGTGAAGAAACACTTTTTGAGACCTCAGAGTGAGTAAATTGGCCATTTTCATGCACTTTTAACCATTCTACAAATCTTGTGTTTTGGGCCCCTGGAAGCATGAAAATCACTTTAAACATGCTAATTTTAGTTCTAAAACTGATGATCTACCTACAAATGTGAACTGACGTTAAAAAATAAAACATTTGAAAACTGACCATTTTTCACCTTTCTGCAGCAAGACGTAATGGGGGGATGTTATCTCTTTTGTCAAAAATCACCTGTTTTTGCTTGAACATTAAATGCCTCCAAATGGTATTTAATTCACTTCCCGGGCCCCTGGAAGCATGAAAATCACTTTAAACATGCTAATTTTAGCTCTAAAACTGATGATCTACCTACAAATTGTGAACTGACGTTCAAAAATAAAACATTTGAAAACGGACCATTTTTCACCTTTCTGCAGCATGACGTAATGGGGGGGTGTTATCTCTTTTGTCAAAAATCACCTGTTTTTGCTTGAACATTAAATGCCTCCAAATGGTATTTAATTCACTTCCCGGGGTGAAGAAACACTTTTTGAGACCTCAGAGTGAGTAAATTGGCCATTTTCATGCACTTTTAACTATTCCACAAATCTTGTGCTTTGGGCCCCTGGAAGCATGAAAATCACTTTAAACATGCTAATTTTAGCTTTAAACTGATGATCTACCTACAAATGTGAACTGACGTTAAAAAATAAAACATTTGAAAACGGACCATTTTTCACCTTTCTGCAGCATGACGTAATGGGGGGGTGTTATCTCTTTTGTCAAAAATCACCTGTTTTTGCTTGAACATTAAATGCCTCCAAATGGTATTTAATTCACCTCCCGGGCCCCTGGAAGCATGAAAATCACTTAAAACATGCTAATTTTAGCTCTAAAACTGATGATCTACCTACAAATGTGAACTGACTTTCAAAAATAAAACATTTGAAAACGGACAATTTTTCTCCTTTCTGAAGCATGGCGTAATGGGGGGGTGTTATCTCTTTTGTCAAAAATCACCTGTTTTTGATTGAACATTAAATGCCTCCAAATGGTATTTAATTCACTTCCCGGGGTGAAGAAACACTTTTTGAGACCTCAGAGTGAGTAAATTGGCCATTTTCATGCACTTTTAACCATTCCACAAATCTTGTGTTTTGGGCCCCTGGAAGCATGAACATCACTTTAAACATGCTAATTTTAGCTCTAAAACTGATGATCTACCTACAAATGTGAACTGACGTTAAAAAATAAAACATTTGAAAACTGACCATTTTTCACCTTTCTGCAGCATGACGTAATGGGGGGATGTTATCTCTTTTGTCAAAAATCACCTGTTTTTGCTTGAACATTAAATGCCTCCAAATGGTATTTAATTCACTTCCTGGGCCCCTGGAAGCATGAAAATCACTTTAAACATGCTAATTTTAGCTCTAAAACGGATGATCTACCTACAAATGTGAACTGACGTTCAAAAATAAAATATTTGAAAACGGACCATTTTTCACCTTTCTGAAGCATGACGTAATGGGGGGGTGTTATCTCTTTTGTCAAAAATCACCTGTTTTTGCTTGAACATTAAATGCCTCCAAATGGTATTTAATTCACTTCCCGGGGTGAAGAAACACTTTTTGAGACCTCAGAGTGAGTAAATTGGCCATTTTCATGCACTTTTAACCATTCCACAAATCTTGTGTTTTGGGCCCCTGGAAGCATGAAAATCACTTTAAACATGCTAATTTTAGCTCTAAAACTGATGATCTACCTACAAATGTGAACTGACGTTAAAAAATAAAACATTTGAAAACGGACCATTTTTCAACTTTCTGCAGTATGACGTAATGGGGGGGGTGTTATCTCTTTTGTCAAAAATCACCTGTTTTTGCTTGAACATTAAATGCCTCCAAATGGTATTTAATTCACCTCCCGGGCCCCTGGAAGCATGAAAATCACTTTAAACATGCTAATTTTAGCTCTAAAACTGATGATCTACCTACAAATGTGAACTGACTTTCAAAAATAAAACATTTGAAAACTGACAATTTTTCTCCTTTCTGAAGCATGGCGTAATGGGGGGGTGTTATCTCTTTTGTCAAAAATCACCTGTTTTTGATTGAACATTAAATGCCTCCAAATGGTATTTAATTCACTTCCCGGGCCCCTGGAAGCATGAAAATCACTTTAAACATGCTAATTTTAGCTCTAAAACTGACAAACTACCTACAAATGTGAACTGACGTTCAAAAATAAAACATTTGAAAACGGACCATTTTTCACCTTTCTGAAGCATGACGTAATGGGGGGTGTTATCTCTTTTGTCAAAAATCACCTGTTATTGCTTGAACATTAAATGCCTACAAATGGTATTTAATTCACTTCCCGGGGTTAAGAAACACTTTTTGAGACCTCAGAGTGAGTAAATTGGCCATTTTCATGCACTTTTAACCATTCCACAAATCTTGTGTTTTGGGCCCCAGGAAGCATGAAAATCACTTTAAACATGCTAATTTTAGCTCTAAAACTGATGATCTACCTACAAATGTGAACTGACGTTAAAAAATAAAACATTTGAAAACGGACCATTTTTCACCTTTCTGCAGCATGACGTAAGGGGGGGTGTTATCTCTTTTGTCAAAAATCACCTGTTTTTGCTTGAACATTAAATGCCTCCAAATGGTATTTAATTCACTTCCCGGGCCCCTGGAAGCATGAAAATCACTTTAAACATGCTAATTTTAGCTCTAAAACTGATGATCTACCTACAAATGTGAACTGACGTTCAAAAATATAACATTTGAAAACGGACCATTTTTCACCTTTCTGAAGCATGACGTAATGGGGGGGTGTTATCTCTTTTGTCAAAAATCACCTGTTTTTGCTTGAACATTAAATGCCTCCAAATGGTATTTAATTCACTTCCTGGGGTGAAGAAACACTTTTTGAGACCTCAGAGTGAGTAAATTGGCCATTTTCATGCACTTTTAACCATTCCACAAATCTTGTGTTTTGGGCCCCTGGAAGCATGAAAATCACTTTAAACATGCTAATTTTAGCTCTAAAACTGATGATCTACCTACAAATGTGAACTGACGTTAAAAAATAAAACATTTGAAAACGGACCATTTTTCACCTTTCTGCAGCATGACGTAATGGGGGGGTGTTATCTCTTTTGTCAAAAATCACCTGTTTTTGCTTGAACATTAAATGCCTCCAAATGGTATTTAATTCACTTCCCGGGGTGAAGAAACACTTTTTGAGACCTCAGAGTGAGTAAATTGGCCATTTTCATGCACTTTTAACTATTCCACATATCTTGTGCTTTGGGCCCCTGGAAGCATGAAAATCACTTTAAACATGCTAATTTTAGCTCTAAAACTGATGATCTACCTACAAATGTGAACTGACGTTAAAAAATAAAACATTTGAAAACTGACCATTTTTCACCTTTCTGCAGCATGACGTAATGGGGGGGTGTTATCTCTTTTGTCAAAAATCACCTGTTTTTGCTTGAACATTAAATGCCTCCAAATGGTATTTCATTCACTTCCCGGGCCCCTGGAAGCATGAAAATCACTTTAAACATGCTAATTTTAGCTCTAAAACTGATGATCTACCTACAAATGTGAACTGACGTTAAAAAATAAAACATTTGAAAACTGACCATTTTTCACCTTTCTGCAGCATGACGTAATGGGGGGGTGTTATCTCTTTTGTCAAAAATCACCTGTTTTTGCTTGAACATTAAATGCCTCCAAATGGTATTTAATTCACTTCCCGGGGTGAAGAAACACTTTTTGAGACCTCAGAGTGAGTAAATTGGCCATTTTCATGCACTTTTAACCATTCCACAAATCTTGTGTTTTGGGCCCCTGGAAGCATGAAAATCACTTTAAACATGCTAATTTTAGCTCTAAAACTGATGATCTACCTACAAATGTGAACTGACATTAAAAAATAAAACATTTGAAAATGGACCATTTTTCACCTTTCTGCAGCATGACGTAATGGGGGGTGTTATCTCTTTTGTCAAAAATCACCTGTTTTTGCTTGAACATTAAATGCCTACAAATGGTATTTAATTCACTTCCCGGGGTGAAGAAACACTTTTTGAGACCTCAGAGTGAGTAAATTGGCCATTTTCATGCACTTTTAACCATTCCACAAATCTTGTGTTTTGGGCCCCTGGAAGCATGAAAATCACTTTAAACATGCTAATTTTAGCTCTAAAACTGATGATCTACCTACAAATGTGAACTGACGTTAAAAAATAAAACATTTGAAAACGGACCATTTTTCACCTTTCTGCAGCATAACATAATGGGGGGGTGTTATCTCTTTTGTCAAAAATCACCTGTTTTTGCTTGAACATTAAATGCCTCCAAATGGTATTTAATTCACTTCCCGGGGTGAAGAAACACTTTTTGAGACCTCAGAGTGAGTAAATTAGCCATTTTCATGCACTTTTAACCATTCCACAAATCTTGTGTTTTGGGCCCCTGGAAGCATGAAAATCACTTTAAACATGCTAATTTTAGCTCTAAAACTGATGATCTACCTACAAATGTGAACTGACGTTAAAAAATAAAACATTTGAAAACGGACCATTTTTCACCTTTCTGCAGCATAACGTAATGGGGGGTGTTATCTCTTTTGTCAAAAATCACCTGTTTTTGCTTGAACATTAAATGCCTCCAAATGGTATTTAATTCACTTCCCGGGGTGAAGAAACACTTTTTGAGACCTCAGAGTGAGTAAATTGGCCATTTTCATGCACTTTTAACCATTCTACAAATCTTGTGTTTTGGGCCCCTGGAAGCATGAAAATCACTTTAAACATGCTAATTTTAGTTCTAAAACTGATGATCTACCTACAAATGTGAACTGACGTTAAAAAATAAAACATTTGAAAACTGACCATTTTTCACCTTTCTGCAGCAAGATGTAATGGGGGGATGTTATCTCTTTTGTCAAAAATCACCTGTTTTTGCTTGAACATTAAATGCCTCCAAATGGTATTTAATTCACTTCCCGGGCCCCTGGAAGCATGAAAATCACTTTAAACATGCTAATTTTAGCTCTAAAACTGATGATCTACCTACAAATTGTGAACTGACGTTCAAAAATAAAACATTTGAAAACGGACCATTTTTCACCTTTCTGCAGCATGACGTAATGGGGGGGTGTTATCTCTTTTGTCAAAAATCACCTGTTTTTGCTTGAACATTAAATGCCTCCAAATGGTATTTAATTCACTTCCCGGGGTGAAGAAACACTTTTTGAGACCTCAGAGTGAGTAAATTGGCCATTTTCATGCACTTTTAACTATTCCACAAATCTTGTGCTTTGGGCCCCTGGAAGCATGAAAATCACTTTAAACATGCTAATTTTAGCTTTAAACTGATGATCTACCTACAAATGTGAACTGACGTTAAAAAATAAAACATTTGAAAACGGACCATTTTTCACCTTTCTGCAGCATGACGTAATGGGGGGGTGTTATCTCTTTTGTCAAAAATCACCTGTTTTTGCTTGAACATTAAATGCCCCCAAATGGTATTTAATTCACTTCCCGGGCCCCTGGAAGAATGAAAAAATCACTTTAAACATGCTAATTTTAGCTCTAAAACTGATGATCTACCTACAAATGTGAACTGACTTTCAAAAATAAAACATTTGAAAAGGACAATTTTTCACCTTTCTGAAGCATGACGTAATGGGGGTGTTATCTCTTTTGTCAAAAATCACCTGTTTTTGCTTGAACATTAAATGCCTCCAAATGGTATTTAATTCACTTCCCGGGCCCCTGGAAGCATGAAAATCACTTTAAACATGCTAATTTTAGCTCTAAAACTGATGATCTACCTACAAATGTGAACTGACGTTAAAAAATAAAACATTTGAAAACGGACCATTTTTCACCTTTCTGCAGCATGATGTAATGGGGGGGGTGTTATCTCTTTTGTCAAAAATCACCTGTTTTTGCTTGAACATTAAATGCCTCCAAATGGTATTTAATTCACTTCCCGGGCCAGTGAAAGCATGAAAATCACTTTAAACATGCTAATTTTAGCTCTAAAACTGATGATCTACCTACAAATGTGAACTGACTTTCAAAAATAAAACATTTGAAAAGGACAATTTTTCACCTTTCTGAAGCATGACGTAATGGGGGTGTTATCTCTTTTGTCAAAAATCACCTGTTTTTGCTTGAACATTAAATGCCTCCAAATGGTATTTAATTCACTTCCCGGGGTGAAGAAACACTTTTTGAGACCTCAGAGTGAGTAAATTGGCCATTTTCATGCACTTTTAACCATTCCACAAATCTTGTGTTTTGGGCCCCTGGAAGCATGAAAATCACTTTAAACATGCTAATTTTAGCTCTAAAACTGATGATCTACCTACAAATGTGAACTGACGTTAAAAAATAAAACATTTGAAAACGGACCATTTTTCAACTTTCTGCAGTATGACGTAATGGGGGGGGGGTGTTATCTCTTTTGTCAAAAATCACCTGTTTTTGCTTGAACATTAAATGCCTCCAAATGGTATTTAATTCACCTCCCGGGCCCCTGGAAGCATGAAAATCACTTTAAACATGCTAATTTTAGCTCTAAAACTGATGATCTACCTACAAATGTGAACTGACTTTCAAAAATAAAACATTTGAAAACGGACAATTTTTCTCCTTTCTGAAGCATGGCGTAATGGGGGGGTGTTATCTCTTTTGTCAAAAATCACCTGTTTTTGATTGAACATTAAATGCCTCCAAATGGTATTTAATTCACTTCCCGGGGTGAAGAAACACTTTTTGAGACCTCAGAGTGAGTAAATTGGCCATTTTCATGCACTTTTAACCATTCCACAAATCTTGTGTTTTGGGCCCCTGGAAGCATGAACATCACTTTAAACATGCTAATTTTAGCTCTAAAACTGATGATCTACCTACAAATGTGAACTGACGTTAAAAAATAAAACATTTGAAAACTGACCATTTTTCACCTTTCTGCAGCATGACGTAATGGGGGGATGTTATCTCTTTTGTCAAAAATCACCTGTTTTTGCTTGAACATTAAATGCCTCCAAATGGTATTTAATTCACTTCCTGGGCCCCTGGAAGCATGAAAATCACTTTAAACATGCTAATTTTAGCTCTAAAACGGATGATCTACCTACAAATGTGAACTGACGTTCAAAAATAAAATATTTGAAAACGGACCATTTTTCACCTTTCTGAAGCATGACGTAATGGGGGGGTGTTATCTCTTTTGTCAAAAATCACCTGTTTTTGCTTGAACATTAAATGCCTCCAAATGGTATTTAATTCACTTCCCGGGGTGAAGAAACACTTTTTGAGACCTCAGAGTGAGTAAATTGGCCATTTTCATGCACTTTTAACCATTCCACAAATCTTGTGTTTTGGGCCCCTGGAAGCATGAAAATCACTTTAAACATGCTAATTTTAGCTCTAAAACTGATGATCTACCTACAAATGTGAACTGACGTTAAAAAATAAAACATTTGAAAACGGACCATTTTTCAACTTTCTGCAGTATGACGTAATGGGGGGGTGTTATCTCTTTTGTCAAAAATCACCTGTTTTTGCTTGAACATTAAATGCCTCCAAATGGTATTTAATTCACCTCCCGGGCCCCTGGAAGCATGAAAATCACTTTAAACATGCTAATTTTAGCTCTAAAACTGATGATCTACCTACAAATGTGAACTGACTTTCAAAAATAAAACATTTGAAAACTGACAATTTTTCTCCTTTCTGAAGCATGGCGTAATGGGGGGGGTGTTATCTCTTTTGTCAAAAATCACCTGTTTTTGATTGAACATTAAATGCCTCCAAATGGTATTTAATTCACTTCCCGGGCCCCTGGAAGCATGAAAATCACTTTAAACATGCTAATTTTAGCTCTAAAACTGACGAACTACCTACAAATGTGAACTGACGTTCAGAAATAAAACATTTGAAAACGGACCATTTTTCACCTTTCTGAAGCATGACGTAATGGGGGGTGTTATCTCTTTTGTCAAAAATCACCTGTTATTGCTTGAACATTAAATGCCTACAAATGGTATTTAATTCACTTCCCGGGGTGAAGAAACACTTTTTGAGACCTCAGAGTGAGTAAATTGGCCATTTTCATGCACTTTTAACCATTCCACAAATCTTGTGTTTTGGGCCCCAGGAAGCATGAAAATCACTTTAAACATGCTAATTTTAGCTCTAAAACTGATGATCTACCTACAAATGTGAACTGACGTTAAAAAATAAAACATTTGAAAACGGACCATTTTTCACCTTTCTGCAGGATGACGTAAGGGGGGGTGTTATCTCTTTTGTCAAAAATCACCTGTTTTTGCTTGAACATTAAATGCCTCCAAATGGTATTTAATTCACTTCCCGGGCCCCTGGAAGCATGAAAATCACTTTAAACATGCTAATTTTAGCTCTAAAACTGATGATCTACCTACAAATGTGAACTGACGTTCAAAAATATAACATTTGAAAACGGACCATTTTTCACCTTTCTGAAGCATGACGTAATGGGGGGGTGTTATCTCTTTTGTCAAAAATCACCTGTTTTTGCTTGAACATTAAATGCCTCCAAATGGTATTTAATTCACTTCCCGGGGTGAAGAAACACTTTTTGAGACCTCAGAGTGAGTAAATTGGCCATTTTCATGCACTTTTAACCATTCCACAAATCTTGTGTTTTGGGCCCCTGGAAGCATGAAAATCACTTTAAACATGCTAATTTTAGCTCTAAAACTGATGATCTACCTACAAATGTGAACTGACGTTAAAAAATAAAACATTTGAAAACGGACCATTTTTCACCTTTCTGCAGCATGACGTAATGGGGGGGTGTTATCTCTTTTGTCAAAAATCACCTGTTTTTGCTTGAACATTAAATGCCTCCAAATGGTATTTAATTCACTTCCCGGGGTGAAGAAACACTTTTTGAGACCTCAGAGTGAGTAAATTGGCCATTTTCATGCACTTTTAACTATTCCACATATCTTGTGCTTTGGGCCCCTGGAAGCATGAAAATCACTTTAAACATGCTAATTTTAGCTCTAAAACTGATGATCTACCTACAAATGTGAACTGACGTTAAAAAATAAAACATTTGAAAACTGACCATTTTTCACCTTTCTGCAGCATGACGTAATGGGGGGGTGTTATCTCTTTTGTCAAAAATCACCTGTTTTTGCTTGAACATTAAATGCCTCCAAATGGTATTTAATTCACTTCCCGGGCCCCTGGAAGCATGAAAATCACTTTAAACATGCTAATTTTAGCTCTAAAACTGATTATCTACCTACAAATGTGAACTGACTTTCAAAAATAAAACATTTGAAAACGGACAATTTTTCACCTTTCTGAAGCATGACGTAATGGGGGTGTTATCTCTTTTGTCAAAAATCACCTGTTTTTGCTTGAACATTAAATGCCTCCAAATGGTATTTAATTCACTTCCCGGGGTGAAGAAACACTTTTTGAGACCTCAGAGTGAGTAAATTGGCCATTTTCATGCACTTTTAACCATTCCACAAATCTTGTGTTTTGGGCCCCTGGAAGCATGAAAATCACTTTAAACATGCTAATTTTAGCTCTAAAACTGATGATCTACCTACAAATGTGAACTGACGTTAAAAAATAAAACATTTGAAAACGGACCATTTTTCACCTTTCTGCAGCATAACGTAATGGGGGGGTGTTATCTCTTTTGTCAAAAATCACCTGTTTTTGCTTGAACATTAAATGCCTCCAAATGGTATTTAATTCACTTCCCGGGGTGAAAAAACACTTTTTGAGACCTCAGAGTGAGTAAATTGGCCATTTTCATGCACTTTTAACCATTCCACAAATCTTGTGTTTTGGGCCCCTGGAAGCATGAAAATCACTTTAAACATGCTAATTTTAGCTCTAAAACTGATGATCTACCTACAAATGTGAAATGACGTTAAAAAATAAAACATTTGAAAACTGACCATTTTTCACCTTTCTGCAGCATGACGTAATGGGGGATGTTATCTCTTTTGTCAAAAATCACCTGTTTTTGCTTGAACATTAAATGCCTCCAAATGGTATTTAATTCACTTCCCGGGCCCCTGGAAGCATGAAAATCACTTTAAACATGCTAATTTTAGCTCTAAAACGGATGATCTACCTACAAATGTGAACTGACGTTCAAAAATAAAATATTTGAAAACGGACAATTTTTCACCTTTCTGAAGCATGACGTAATGGGGGGGTGTTATCTCTTTTGTCAAAAATCACCTGTTTTGCTTGAACATTAAATGCCTCCAAATGGTATTTAATTCACTTCCCGGGGTGAAGATACACTGTTTGAGACCTCAGAGTGAGTAAATTGGCCATTTTCATGCACTTTTAACCATTCCACAAATCTTGTGTTTTGGGCCCCTGGAAGCATGAAAATCACTTTAAACATGCTAATTTTAGCTCTAAAACTGATGATCTACCTACAAATGTGAACTGACGTTAAAAAATAAAACATTTGAAAACGGACCATTTTTCTCCTTTCTGCAGCATGACGTAATGGGGGGGTTATCTCTTTTGTCAAAAATCACCTGTTTTTGCTTGAACATTAAATGCCTCCAAATGGTATTTAATTCACTTCCCAGGGTGAAGAAACACTTTTTGAGACCTCAGAGTGAGTAAATTGGCCATTTTCATGCACTTTTAACTATTCCACAAATCTTGTGCTTTGGGCCCCTGGAACCATGAAAATCACTTTAAACATGCTAATTTTAGCTCTAAAACTGATGATCTACCTACAAATGTGAACTGACGTTAAAAAATAAAACATTTGAAAACGGACCATTTTTCACCTTTCTGCAGCATGACGTAATGGGGGGGTGTTATCTCTTTTGTCAAAAATCACCTGTTTTTGCTTGAACATTAAATGCCTCCAAATGGTATTTAATTCGCTTCCCGGGCCCCTGGAAGCATGAAAGTCACTTTAAACATGCTAATTTTAGCTCTAAAACTGATGATCTACCTACAAATGTTAACTGACTTTAAAAAAATAAAACATTTGAAAACGGACAATTTTTCACCTTTCTGAAGCATGACGTAATGGGGGGTGTTATCTCTTTTGTCAAAAATCACCTGTTTTTGCTTGAACATTAAATGCCTCCAAATGGTATTTAATTCACTTCCCGGGCCCCTGGAAGCATGAAAATCACTTTAAACATGCCAATTTTAGCTCTAAAACTGATGATCTACCTACAAATATGAACTGACGTTCAAAAATAAAACATTTGAAAACGGACCATTTTTCACCTTTCTGAAGCATGACGTAATGGGGGGGTGTTATCTCTTTTGTCAAAAATCACCTGTTTTTGCTTGAACATTAAATGCCTCCAAATGGTATTTAATTCACTTCCCGGGGTGAAGAAACACTTTTTGAGACCTCAGAGTGAGTAAATTGGCCATTTTCATGCACTTTTAACCATTCCACAAATCTTGTGTTTTGGGCCCCTGGAAGCATGAAAATCACTTTAAACATGCTAATTTTAGCTCTAAAACTGATGATCTACCTACAAATGTGAACTGACGTTAAAAAATAAAACATTTGAAAACGGACCATTTTTCACCTTTCTGCAGCATGACGTAATGGGGGGTGTTATCTCTTTTGTCAAAAATCACCTGGTTTTGCTTGAACATTAAATGCCTCCAAATGGTATTTAATTCACTTCCCGGGCCCCTGGAAGCATGAAAATCACTTTAAACATGCTAATTTTAGCTCTAAAACTGATGATCTACCTACAAATGTGAACTGACTTTAAAAAATAAAACATTTGAAAACGTACAATTTTTCACCTTTCTGAAGCATGACGTAATGGGGGGGTGTTATCTCTTTTGTCAAAAATCACCAGTTTTTGCTTGAACATTAAATGCCTCCAAATGGTATTTAATTCACTTCCCGGGCCCCTGGAAGCATGAAAATCACTTTAAACATGCTAATTTTAGCTCTAAAACTGATGATCTACCTACAAATGTGAACTGACGTTCAAAAATAAAACATTTGAAAATGGACCATTTTTCACCTTTCTGAAGCATGACGTAATGGGGGGTGTTATCTCTTTTGTCAAAAATCACCTGTTTTTGCTTGAACATTAAATGCCTCCAAATGGTATTTAATTCACTTCCCGGGGTGAAGAAACACTTTTTGAGACCTCAGAGTGAGTAAATTGGCCATTTTCATGCACTTTTAACCATTTCACAAATCTTGTGTTTTGGGCCCCTGGAAGCATGAAAATCACTTTAAACATGCTAATTTTAGCTCTAAAACTGATGATCTACCTACAAATGTGAACTGACGTTAAAAAATAAAACATTTGAAAACGGACCATTTTTCACCTTTCTGCAGCATGACGTAATGGGGGAGTGTTATCTCATTTGTCAAAAATCACCTGTTTTTGCTTGAACATTAAATGCCTCCAAATGGTATTTAATTCACTTCCCGGGCCCCTGGAAGCATGAAAATCACTTTAAACATGCTAATTTTAGCTCTAAAACTGATGATCTACCTAGAAATGTGAACTGACGTTAAAAAATAAAACATTTGAAAACGGACCATTTTTCACCTTTCTGCAGCATGACGTAATGGGGGTTGTTATCTCTTTTGTCAAAAATCACCTGTTTTTGCTTGAACATTAAATGCCTCCAAATGGTATTTAATTCACTTCCCGGGCCCCTGGAAGCATGAAAATCACTTTAAACATGCTAATTTTAGCTCTAAAACTGATGATTTACCTACAAATGTTAACTGACTTTCAAAAATAAAACATTTGAAAACGGACAATTTTTCACCTTTCTGAAGCATGACGTAATGGGGGGTGTTATCTCTTTTGTCAAAAATCACCTGTTTTTGCTTGAACATTAAATGCCTCCAAATGGTATTTAATTCACTTCCCGGGGTGAAGAAACACTGTTTGAGACCTCAGAGTGAGTAAATTGGCCATTTTCATGCACTTTTAACCATTCCACAAATCTTGTGTTTTGGGCCCCTGGAAGCATGAAAATCACTTTAAACATGCTAATTTTAGCTCTAAAACTGATGATCTACCTACAAATGTGAACTGACGTTAAAAAATAAAACATTTGAAAACGGACCATTTTTCTCCTTTCTGCAGCATGACGTAATGGGGGGTGTTATCTCTTTTGTCAAAAATCACCTGTTTTTGCTTGAACATTAAATGCCTCCAAATGGTATTTAATTCACTTCCCAGGGTGAAGAAACACTTTTTGAGACCTCAGAGTGAGTAAATTGGCAATTTTCATGCACTTTTAACTATTCCACAAATCTTGTGCTTTGGGCCCCTGGAAGCATGAAAATCACTTTAAACATGCTAATTTTAGCTCTAAAACTGATGATCTACCTACAAATGTGAACTGACGTTAAAAATTAAAACATTTGAAAACGGACCATTTTTCACCTTTCTGCAGCATGATGTAATGGGGGGGTGTTATCTCTTTTGTCAAAAATCACCTGTTTTTGCTTGAACATTAAATGCCTCCAAATGGTATTTAATTCGCTTCCCGGGCCCCTGGAAGCATGAAAGTCACTTTAAACATGCTAATTTTAGCTCTAAAACTGATGATCTACCTACAAATGTTAACTGACTTTAAAAAATAAAACATTTGAAAACGGACAATTTTTCACCTTTCTGAAGCATGACGTAATGGGGGGTGTTATCTCTTTTGTCAAAAATCACCTGTTTTTGCTTGAACATTAAATGCCTCCAAATGGTATTTAATTCACTTCCCGGGCCCCTGGAAGCATGAAAATCACTTTAAACATGCCAATTTTAGCTCTAAAACTGATGATCTACCTACAAATATGAACTGACGTTCAAAAATAAAACATTTGAAAACGGACCATTTTTCACCTTTCTGAAGCATGACGTAATGGGGGGGTGTTATCTCTTTTGTCAAAAATCACCTGTTTTTGCTTGAACATTAAATGCCTCCAAATGGTATTTAATTCACTTCCCGGGGTGAAGAAACACTTTTTGAGACCTCAGAGTGAGTAAATTGGCCATTTTCATGCACTTTTAACCATTCCACAAATCTTGTGTTTTGGGCCCCTGGAAGCATGAAAATCACTTTAAACATGCTAATTTTAGCTCTAAAACTGATGATCTACCTACAAATGTGAACTGACGTTAAAAAATAAAACATTTGAAAATGGACCATTTTTCACCTTTCTGCAGCATGACGTAATGGGGGGGTGTTATCTCTTTTGTCAAAAATCACCTGTTTTTGCTTGAACATTAAATGCCTCCAAATGGTATTTAATTCACTTCCCGGGGTGAAGAAACACTTTTTGAGACCTCAGAGTGAGTAAATTGGCCATTTTCATGCACTTTTAACTATTCCACAAATCTTGTGCTTTGGGCCCCTGGAAGCATGAAAATCACTTTAAACATGCTAATTTTAGCTCTAAAACTGATGATCTACCTACAAATGTGAACTGACGTTAAAAAATAAAACATTTGAAAACGGACCATTTTTCTCCTTTCTGCAGCATGACGTAATGGGGGGGTTATCTCTTTTGTCAAAAATCACCTGTTTTTGCTTGAACATTAAATGCCTCCAAATGGTATTTAATTCACTTCCCAGGGTGAAGAAACACTTTTTGAGACCTCAGAGTGAGTAAATTGGCCATTTTCATGCACTTTTAACTATTCCACAAATCTTGTGCTTTGGGCCCCTGGAACCATGAAAATCACTTTAAACATGCTAATTTTAGCTCTAAAACTGATGATCTACCTACAAATGTGAACTGACGTTAAAAAATAAAACATTTGAAAACGGACCATTTTTCACCTTTCTGCAGCATGACGTAATGGGGGGGTGTTATCTCTTTTGTCAAAAATCACCTGTTTTTGCTTGAACATTAAATGCCTCCAAATGGTATTTAATTCGCTTCCCGGGCCCCTGGAAGCATGAAAGTCACTTTAAACATGCTAATTTTAGCTCTAAAACTGATGATCTACCTACAAATGTTAACTGACTTTAAAAAAATAAAACATTTGAAAACGGACAATTTTTCACCTTTCTGAAGCATGACGTAATGGGGGGTGTTATCTCTTTTGTCAAAAATCACCTGTTTTTGCTTGAACATTAAATGCCTCCAAATGGTATTTAATTCACTTCCCGGGCCCCTGGAAGCATGAAAATCACTTTAAACATGCCAATTTTAGCTCTAAAACTGATGATCTACCTACAAATATGAACTGACGTTCAAAAATAAAACATTTGAAAACGGACCATTTTTCACCTTTCTGAAGCATGACGTAATGGGGGGGTGTTATCTCTTTTGTCAAAAATCACCTGTTTTTGCTTGAACATTAAATGCCTCCAAATGGTATTTAATTCACTTCCCGGGGTGAAGAAACACTTTTTGAGACCTCAGAGTGAGTAAATTGGCCATTTTCATGCACTTTTAACCATTCCACAAATCTTGTGTTTTGGGCCCCTGGAAGCATGAAAATCACTTTAAACATGCTAATTTTAGCTCTAAAACTGATGATCTACCTACAAATGTGAACTGACGTTAAAAAATAAAACATTTGAAAACGGACCATTTTTCACCTTTCTGCAGCATGACGTAATGGGGGGTGTTATCTCTTTTGTCAAAAATCACCTGGTTTTGCTTGAACATTAAATGCCTCCAAATGGTATTTAATTCACTTCCCGGGCCCCTGGAAGCATGAAAATCACTTTAAACATGCTAATTTTAGCTCTAAAACTGATGATCTACCTACAAATGTGAACTGACTTTAAAAAATAAAACATTTGAAAACGGACAATTTTTCACCTTTCTGAAGCATGACGTAATGGGGGGGTGTTATCTCTTTTGTCAAAAATCACCAGTTTTTGCTTGAACATTAAATGCCTCCAAATGGTATTTAATTCACTTCCCGGGCCCCTGGAAGCATGAAAATCACTTTAAACATGCTAATTTTAGCTCTAAAACTGATGATCTACCTACAAATGTGAACTGACGTTCAAAAATAAAACATTTGAAAATGGACCATTTTTCACCTTTCTGAAGCATGACGTAATGGGGGGTGTTATCTCTTTTGTCAAAAATCACCTGTTTTTGCTTGAACATTAAATGCCTCCAAATGGTATTTAATTCACTTCCCGGGGTGAAGAAACACTTTTTGAGACCTCAGAGTGAGTAAATTGGCCATTTTCATGCACTTTTAACCATTTCACAAATCTTGTGTTTTGGGCCCCTGGAAGCATGAAAATCACTTTAAACATGCTAATTTTAGCTCTAAAACTGATGATCTACCTACAAATGTGAACTGACGTTAAAAAATAAAACATTTGAAAACGGACCATTTTTCACCTTTCTGCAGCATGACGTAATGGGGGAGTGTTATCTCATTTGTCAAAAATCACCTGTTTTTGCTTGAACATTAAATGCCTCCAAATGGTATTTAATTCACTTCCCGGGCCCCTGGAAGCATGAAAATCACTTTAAACATGCTAATTTTAGCTCTAAAACTGATGATCTACCTAGAAATGTGAACTGACGTTAAAAAATAAAACATTTGAAAACGGACCATTTTTCACCTTTCTGCAGCATGACGTAATGGGGGTTGTTATCTCTTTTGTCAAAAATCACCTGTTTTTGCTTGAACATTAAATGCCTCCAAATGGTATTTAATTCACTTCCCGGGCCCCTGGAAGCATGAAAATCACTTTAAACATGCTAATTTTAGCTCTAAAACTGATGATCTACCTACAAATGTTAACTGACTTTCAAAAATAAAACATTTGAAAACGGACAATTTTTCACCTTTCTGAAGCATGACGTAATGGGGGGTGTTATCTCTTTTGTCAAAAATCACCTGTTTTTGCTTGAACATTAAATGCCTCCAAATGGTATTTAATTCACTTCCCGGGGTGAAGAAACACTGTTTGAGACCTCAGAGTGAGTAAATTGGCCATTTTCATGCACTTTTAACCATTCCACAAATCTTGTGTTTTGGGCCCCTGGAAGCATGAAAATCACTTTAAACATGCTAATTTTAGCTCTAAAACTGATGATCTACCTACAAATGTGAACTGACGTTAAAAAATAAAACATTTGAAAACGGACCATTTTTCTCCTTTCTGCAGCATGACGTAATGGGGGGTGTTATCTCTTTTGTCAAAAATCACCTGTTTTTGCTTGAACATTAAATGCCTCCAAATGGTATTTAATTCACTTCCCAGGGTGAAGAAACACTTTTTGAGACCTCAGAGTGAGTAAATTGGCAATTTTCATGCACTTTTAACTATTCCACAAATCTTGTGCTTTGGGCCCCTGGAAGCATGAAAATCACTTTAAACATGCTAATTTTAGCTCTAAAACTGATGATCTACCTACAAATGTGAACTGACGTTAAAAATTAAAACATTTGAAAACGGACCATTTTTCACCTTTCTGCAGCATGATGCAATGGGGGGGTGTTATCTCTTTTGTCAAAAATCACCTGTTTTTGCTTGAACATTAAATGCCTCCAAATGGTATTTAATTCGCTTCCCGGGCCCCTGGAAGCATGAAAGTCACTTTAAACATGCTAATTTTAGCTCTAAAACTGATGATCTACCTACAAATGTTAACTGACTTTAAAAAATAAAACATTTGAAAACGGACAATTTTTCACCTTTCTGAAGCATGACGTAATGGGGGGTGTTATCTCTTTTGTCAAAAATCACCTGTTTTTGCTTGAACATTAAATGCCTCCAAATGGTATTTAATTCACTTCCCGGGCCCCTGGAAGCATGAAAATCACTTTAAACATGCCAATTTTAGCTCTAAAACTGATGATCTACCTACAAATATGAACTGACGTTCAAAAATAAAACATTTGAAAACGGACCATTTTTCACCTTTCTGAAGCATGACGTAATGGGGGGGTGTTATCTCTTTTGTCAAAAATCACCTGTTTTTGCTTGAACATTAAATGCCTCCAAATGGTATTTAATTCACTTCCCGGGCCCCTGGAAGAATGAAAAAATCACTTTAAACATGCTAATTTTAGCTCTAAAACTGATGATCTACCTACAAATGTGAACTGACGTTAAAAAATAAAATATTTGAAAACGGACCATTTTTCACCTTTCTGCAGCATGACGTAATGGGGGGTGTTATCTCTTTTGTCAAAAACCACCTGGTTTTGCTTGAACATTAAATGCCTCCAAATGGTATTTAATTCACTTCCCGGGCCCCTGGAAGCATGAAAATCACTTTAAACATGCTAATTTTAGCTCTAAAACTGATGATCTACCTACAAATGTGAACTGACTTTCAAAAATAAAACATTTGAAAACGGACAATTTTTCACCTTTCTGAAGCATGACGTAATGGGGGGGTGTTATCTCTTTTGTCAAAAATCACCAGTTTTTGCTTGAACATTAAATGCCTCCAAATGGTATTTAATTCACTTCCCGGGCCCCTGGAAGGATGAAAATCACTTTAAACATGCTAATTTTAGCTCTAAAACTGATGATCTACCTACAAATGTGAACTGACGTTCAAAAATAAAACATTTGAAAACGGACCATTTTTCACCTTTCTGAAGCATGACGTAATGGGGGTGTTATCTCTTTTGTCAAAAATCACCTGTTTTTGCTTGAACATTAAATGCCTCCAAATGGTATTTAATTCACTTCCCGGGCCCCTGGAAGCATGAAAATCACTTTAAACATGCTAATTTTAGCTCTAAAACTGATGATCTACCTACAAATGTTAACTGACTTTCAAAAATAAAACATTTGAAAACGGACAATTTTTCACCTTTCTGAAGCATGACGTAATGGGGGGTGTTATCTCTTTTGTCAAAAATCACCTGTTTTTGCTTGAACATTAAATGCCTCCAAATGGTATTTAATTCACTTCCCGGGCCCCTGGAAGCATGAAAATCACTTTAAACATGCTAATTTTAGCTCTAAAACTGATGATCTACCTACAAATGTGAACTGACGTTAAAAAATAAAACATTTGAAAACGGACCATTTTTCACCTTTCTGCAGCATGACGTAATGGGGGGGTGTTATCTCTTTTGTCAAAAATCACCTGTTTTTGCTTGAACATTAAATGCCTCCAAATGGTATTTAATTCACTTCCCGGGCCCCTGGAAGAATGAAAAAATCACTTTAAACATGCTAATTTTAGCTCTAAAACTGATGATCTACCTACAAATGTGAACTGACTTTCAAAAATAAAACATTTGAAAAGGACAATTTTTCACCTTTCTGAAGCATGACGTAATGGGGGTGTTATCTCTTTTGTCAAAAATCACCTGTTTTTGCTTGAACATTAAATGCCTCCAAATGGTATTTAATTCACTTCCCGGGCCCCTGGAAGCATGAAAATCACTTTAAACATGCTAATTTTAGCTCTAAAACTGATGATCTACCTACAAATGTGAACTGACGTTAAAAAACTAAAACATTTGAAAACGGACCATTTTTCACCTTTCTGCAGCATGATGTAATGGGGGGGGTGTTATCTCTTTTGTCAAAAATCACCTGTTTTTGCTTGAACATTAAATGCCTCCAAATGGTATTTAATTCACTTCCCGGGGTGAAGAAACACTTTTTGAGACCTCAGAGTGAGTAAATTGGCCATTTTCATGCACTTTTAACCATACCACAAATCTTGTGTTTTGGGCCCCTGGAAGCATGAAAATCACTTTAAACATGCTAATTTTAGCTCTAAAACTGATGATCTACCTACAAATGTGAACTGACGTTAAAAAATAAAACATTTGAAAACGGACCATTTTTCACCTTTCTGCAGCATAACGTAATGGGGGGGTGTTATCTCTTTTGTCAAAAATCACCTGTTTTTGCTTGAACATTAAATGCCTCCAAATGGTATTTAATTCACTTCCCGGGGTGAAAAAACACTTTTTGAGACCTCAGAGTGAGTAAATTGGCCATTTTCATGCACTTTTAACCATTCCACAAATCTTGTGTTTTGGGCCCCTGGAAGCATGAAAATCACTTTAAACATGCTAATTTTAGCTCTAAAACTGATGATCTACCTACAAATGTGAAATGACGTTAAAAAATGAAACATTTGAAAACTGACCATTTTTCACCTTTCTGCAGCATGACGTAATGGGGGGATGTTATCTCTTTTGTCAAAAATCACCTGTTTTTGCTTGAACATTAAATGCCTCCAAATGGTATTTAATTCACTTCCCGGGCCCCTGGAAGCATGAAAATCACTTTAAACATGCTAATTTTAGCTCTAAAACGGATGATCTACCTACAAATGTGAACTGACGTTCAAAAATAAAATATTTGAAAACGGACAATTTTTCACCTTTCTGAAGCATGACGTAATGGGGGGGTGTTATCTCTTTTGTCAAAAATCACCTGTTTTGCTTGAACATTAAATGCCTCCAAATGGTATTTAATTCACTTCCCGGGGTGAAGAAACACTGTTTGAGACCTCAGAGTGAGTAAATTGGCCATTTTCATGCACTTTTAACCATTCCACAAATCTTGTGTTTTGGGCCCCTGGAAGCATGAAAATCACTTTAAACATGCTAATTTTAGCTCTAAAACTGATGATCTACCTACAAATGTGAACTGACGTTAAAAAATAAAACATTTGAAAACGGACCATTTTTCTCCTTTCTGCAGCATGACGTAATGGGGGGTGTTATCTCTTTTGTCAAAAATCACCTGTTTTTGCTTGAACATTAAATGCCTCCAAATGGTATTTAATTCACTTCCCAGGGTGAAGAAACACTTTTTGAGACCTCAGAGTGAGTAAATTGGCCATTTTCATGCACTTTTAACTATTCCACAAATCTTGTGCTTTGGGCCCCTGGAAGCATGAAAATCACTTTAAACATGCTAATTTTTGCTCTAAAACTGATGATCTACCTACAAATGTGAACTGACGTTAAAAAATAAAACATTTGAAAACGGACCATTTTTCACCTTTCTGCAGCATGACGTAATGGGGGGGTGTTATCTCTTTTGTCAAAAATCACCTGTTTTTGCTTGAACATTAAATGCCTCCAAATGGTATTTAATTCGCTTCCCGGGCCCCTGGAAGCATGAAAGTCACTTTAAACATGCTAATTTTAGCTCTAAAACTGATGATCTACCTACAAATGTTAACTGACTTTAAAAAAATAAAACATTTGAAAACGGACAATTTTTCACCTTTCTGAAGCATGACGTAATGGGGGGTGTTATCTCTTTTGTCAAAAATCACCTGTTTTTGCTTGAACATTAAATGCCTCCAAATGGTATTTAATTCACTTCCCGGGCCCCTGGAAGCATGAAAATCACTTTAAACATGCCAATTTTAGCTCTAAAACTGATGATCTACCTACAAATATGAACTGACGTTCAAAAATAAAACATTTGAAAACGGACCATTTTTCACCTTTCTGAAGCATGACGTAATGGGGGGGTGTTATCTCTTTTGTCAAAAATCACCTGTTTTTGCTTGAACATTAAATGCCTCCAAATGGTATTTAATTCACTTCCCGGGGTGAAGAAACACTTTTTGAGACCTCAGAGTGAGTAAATTGGCCATTTTTATGCACTTTTAACCATTCCACAAATCTTGTGTTTTGGGCCCCTGGAAGCATGAAAATCACTTTAAACATGCTAATTTTAGCTCTAAAACTGATGATCTACCTACAAATGTGAACTGACGTTAAAAAATAAAACATTTGAAAACGGACCATTTTTCACCTTTCTGCAGCATGACGTAATGGGGGGTGTTATCTCTTTTGTCAAAAATCACCTGGTTTTGCTTGAACATTAAATGCCTCCAAATGGTATTTAACCACTTGGCTGCTAAGGGTGTTCGATGAGCTCCATTGACTTTCCATTGAAATCAATGGAAAGTCCATGACGAGTTACCCTTGTCATTAGCGCTGAAGGGGTTAATTCACTTCCCGGGCCCCTGGAAGCATGAAAATCACTTTAAACATGCTAATTTTAGCTCTAAAACTGATGATCTACCTACAAATGTGAACTGACTTTAAAAAATAAAACATTTGAAAACGGACAATTTTTCACCTTTCTGAAGCATGACGTAATGGGGGGGTGTTATCTCTTTTGTCAAAAATCACCAGTTTTTGCTTGAACATTAAATGCCTCCAAATGGTATTTAATTCACTTCCCGGGCCCCTGGAAGCATGAAAATCACTTTAAACATGCTAATTTTAGCTCTAAAACTGATGATCTACCTACAAATGTGAACTGACGTTCAAAAATAAAACATTTGAAAACGGACCATTTTTCACCTTTCTGAAGCATGACGTAATGGGGGGTGTTATCTCTTTTGTCAAAAATCACCTGTTTTTGCTTGAACATTAAATGCCTCCAAATGGTATTTAATTCACTTCCCGGGGTGAAGAAACACTTTTTGAGACCTCAGAGTGAGTAAATTGGCCATTTTCATGCACTTTTAACCATTTCACAAATCTTGTGTTTTGGGCCCCTGGAAGCATGAAAATCACTTTAAACATGCTAATTTTAGCTCTAAAACTGATGATCTACCTACAAATGTGAACTGACGTTAAAAAATAAAACATTTGAAAACGGACCATTTTTCACCTTTCTGCAGCATGACGTAATGGGGGAGTGTTATCTCATTTGTCAAAAATCACCTGTTTTTGCTTGAACATTAAATGCCTCCAAATGGTATTTAATTCACTTCCCTGGCCCCTGGAAGCATGAAAATCACTTTAAACATGCTAATTTTAGCTCTAAAACTGATGATCTACCTAGAAATGTGAACTGACGTTAAAAAATAAAACATTTGAAAACGGACCATTTTTCACCTTTCTGCAGCATGACGTAATGGGGGTTGTTATCTCTTTTTGTCAAAAATCACCTGTTTTTGCTTGAACATTAAATGCCTCCAAATGGTATTTAATTCACTTCCCGGGCCCTTGGAAGCATGAAAATCACTTTAAACATGCTAATTTTAGCTCTAAAACTGATGATCTACCTACAAATGTTAACTGACTTTCAAAAATAAAACATTTGAAAACGGACAATTTTTCACCTTTCTGAAGCATGACGTAATGGGGGGTGTTATCTCTTTTGTCAAAAATCACCTGTTTTTGCTTGAACATTAAATGCCTCCAAATGGTATTTAATTCACTTCCCGGGGTGAAGAAACACTGTTTGAGACCTCAGAGTGAGTAAATTGGCCATTTTCATGCACTTTTAACCATTCCACAAATCTTGTGTTTTGGGCCCCTGGAAGCATGAAAATCACTTTAAACATGCTAATTTTAGCTCTAAAACTGATGATCTACCTACAAATGTGAACTGACGTTAAAAAATAAAACATTTGAAAACGGACCATTTTTCTCCTTTCTGCAGCATGACGTAATGGGGGGTGTTATCTCTTTTGTCAAAAATCACCTGTTTTTGCTTGAACATTAAATGCCTCCAAATGGTATTTAATTCACTTCCCAGGGTGAAGAAAGACTTTTTGAGACCTCAGAGTGAGTAAATTGGCCATTTTCATGCACTTTTAACTATTCCACAAATCTTGTGCTTTGGGCCCCTGGAAGCATGAAAATCACTTTAAACATGCTAATTTTAGCTCTAAAACTGATGATCTACCTACAAATGTGAACTGACGTTAAAAATTAAAACATTTGAAAACGGACCATTTTTCACCTTTCTGCAGCATGATGTAATGGGGGGGTGTTATCTCTTTTGTCAAAAATCACCTGTTTTTGCTTGAACATTAAATGCCTCCAAATGGTATTTAATTCGCTTCCCGGGCCCCTGGAAGCATGAAAGTCACTTTAAACATGCTAATTTTAGCTCTAAAACTGATGATCTACCTACAAATGTTAACTGACTTTAAAAAATAAAACATTTGAAAACGGACAATTTTTCACCTTTCTGAAGCATGACGTAATGGGGGGTGTTATCTCTTTTGTCAAAAATCACCTGTTTTTGCTTGAACATTAAATGCCTCCAAATGGTATTTAATTCACTTCCCGGGCCCCTGGAAGCATGAAAATCACTTTAAACATGCCAATTTTAGCTCTAAAACTGATGATCTACCTACAAATATGAACTGACGTTCAAAAATAAAACATTTGAAAACGGACCATTTTTCACCTTTCTGAAGCATGACGTAATGGGGGGGTGTTATCTCTTTTGTCAAAAATCACCTGTTTTTGCTTGAACATTAAATGCCTCCAAATGGTATTTAATTCACTTCCCGGGGTGAAGAAACACTTTTTGAGACCTCAGAGTGAGTAAATTGGCCATTTTCATGCACTTTTAACCATTCCACAAATCTTGTGTTTTGGGCCCCTGGAAGCATGAAAATCACTTTAAACATGCTAATTTTAGCTCTAAAACTGATGATCTACCTACAAATGTGAACTGACGTTAAAAAATAAAACATTTGAAAACGGACCATTTTTCACCTTTCTGCAGCATGACGTAATGGGGGGTGTTATCTCTTTTGTCAAAAATCACCTGGTTTTGCTTGAACATTAAATGCCTCCAAATGGTATTTAATTCACTTCCCGGGCCCCTGGAAGCATGAAAATCACTTTAAACATGCTAATTTTAGCTCTAAAACTGATGATCTACCTACAAATGTGAACTGACTTTAAAAAATAAAACATTTGAAAACGGACAATTTTTCACCTTTCTGAAGCATGACGTAATGGGGGGGTGTTATCTCTTTTGTCAAAAATCACCAGTTTTTGCTTGAACATTAAATGCCTCCAAATGGTATTTAATGCACTTCCCGGGCCCCTGGAAGCATGAAAATCACTTTAAACATGCTAATTTTAGCTCTAAAACTGATGATCTACCTACAAATGTGAACTGACGTTCAAAAATAAAACATTTGAAAACTGACCATTTTTCACCTTTCTGAAGCATGACGTAATGGGGGGTGTTATCTCTTTTGTCAAAAATCACCTGTTTTTGCTTGAACATTAAATGCCTCCAAATGGTATTTAATTCACTTCCCGGGGTGAAGAAACACTTTTTGAGACCTCAGAGTGAGTAAATTGGCCATTTTCATGCACTTTTAACCATTTCACAAATCTTGTGTTTTGGGCCCCTGGAAGCATGAAAATCACTTTAAACATGCTAATTTTAGCTCTAAAACTGATGATCTACCTACAAATGTGAACTGACGTTAAAAAATAAAACATTTGAAAACGGACCATTTTTCACCTTTCTGCAGCATGACGTAATGGGGGAGTGTTATCTCATTTGTCAAAAATCACCTGTTTTTGCTTGAACATTAAATGCCTCCAAATGGTATTTAATTCACTTCCCGGGCCCCTGGAAGCATGAAAATCACTTTAAACATGCTAATTTTAGCTCTAAAACTGATGATCTACCTAGAAATGTGAACTGACGTTAAAAAATAAAACATTTGAAAACTGACCATTTTTCACCTTTCTGCAGCATGACGTAATGGGGGTTGTTATCTCTTTTGTCAAAAATCACCTGTTTTTGCTTGAACATTAAATGCCTCCAAATGGTATTTAATTCACTTCCCGGGCCCCTGGAAGCATGAAAATCACTTTAAACATGCTAATTTTAGCTCTAAAACTGATGATCTACCTACAAATGTTAACTGACTTTCAAAAATAAAACATTTGAAAACGGACAATTTTTCACCTTTCTGAAGCATGACGTAATGGGGGGTGTTATCTCTTTTGTCAAAAATCACCTGTTTTTGCTTGAACATTAAATGCCTCCAAATGGTATTTAATTCACTTCTCGGGCCCCTGGAAGCATGAAAATCACTTTAAACATGCTAATTTTAGCTCTAAAACTGATGATCTACCTACAAATATGAACTGACGTTCAGAAATAAAACATTTGAAAACGGACCATTTTTCACCTTTCTGAAGCATGACGTAATGGGGGGGGTGTTATCTCTTTTGTCAAAAATCACCTGTTTTTGCTTGAACATTAAATGCCTCCAAATGGTATTTAATTCACTTCCCGGGGTGAAGAAACACTTTTTGAGACCTCAGAGTGAGTAAATTGGCCATTTTCATGCACTTTTAACCATTCCACAAATCTTGTGTTTTGGGCCCCTGGAAGCATGAAAATCACTTTAAACATGCTAATTTTAGCTCTAAAACTGATGATCTACCTACAAATGTGAACTGACGTTAAAAAATAAAACATTTAAAAACGGACCATTTTTCACCTTTCTGCAGCATGACGTAATGGGGGGGTGTTATCTCTTTTGTCAAAAATCACCTGTTTTTGCTTGAACATTAAATGCCTCCAAATGGTATTTAATTCACTTCCCGGGCCCCTGGAAGCATGAAAATCACTTTAAACATGCTAATTTTAGCTCTAAAACTGATGATCTACCTACAAATGTGAACTGATGTTCAAAAATAAAACATTTGAAAACGGACCATTTTTCACCTTTCTGAAGCATGACGTAATGGGGGGGGTTATCTCTTTTGTCAAAAATCACCTGTTTTTGCTTGAACATAAAATGCCTCCAAATGGTATTTAATTCACTTTCCGGGGTGAAGAAACACTTTTTGAGACCTCAGAGTGAGTAAATTGGCCATTTTCATGCACTTTTAACCATTCCACAATTCTTGTGTTTTGGGCCCCTGGAAGCATGAACATCACTTTAAACATGCTAATTTTAGCTCTAAAACTGATGATCTACCTACAAATGTGAACTGACGTTAAAAAATAAAACATTTGAAAACGGACCATTTTTCACCTTTCTGCAGCATGACGTAATGGGGGGGTGTTATCTCTTTTGTCAAAAATCACCTGTTTTTGCTTGAACATTAAATGCCTCCAAATGGTATTTAATTCACTTCCCGGGGTGAAGAAACACTTTTTGAGACCTCAGAGTGAGTAAATTGGCCATTTTCATGCACTTTTAACCATTCCACAAATCTTGTGTTTTGGGCCCCTGGAAGCATGAAAATCACTTTAAACATGCTAATTTTAGCTCTAAAACTGATGATCTACCTACAAATGTGAACTGACATTAAAAAATAAAACATTTGAAAATGGACCATTTTTCACCTTTCTGCAGCATGACGTAAGGGGGGGTGTTATCTCTTTTGTCAAAAATCACCTGTTTTTGCTTGAACATTAAATGCCTACAAATGGTATTTAATTCACTTCCCGGGGTGAAGAAACACTTTTTGAGACCTCAGAGTGAGTAAATTGGCCATTTTCATGCACTTTTAACCATTCCACAAATCTTGTGTTTTGGGCCCCTGGAAGCATGAAAATCACTTTAAACATGCTAATTTTAGCTCTAAAACTGATGATCTACCTACAAATGTGAACTGACGTTAAAAAATAAAACATTTGAAAACGGACCATTTTTCACCTTTCTGCAGCATAACATAATGGGGGGGTGTTATCTCTTTTGTCAAAAATCACCTGTTTTTGCTTGAACATTAAATGCCTCCAAATGGTATTTAATTCACTTCCCGGGGTGAAGAAACACTTTTTGAGACCTCAGAGTGAGTAAATTAGCCATTTTCATGCACTTTTAACCATTCCACAAATCTTGTGTTTTGGGCCCCTGGAAGCATGAAAATCACTTTAAACATGCTAATTTTAGCTCTAAAACTGATGATCTACCTACAAATGTGAACTGACGTTAAAAAATAAAACATTTGAAAACGGACCATTTTTCACCTTTCTGCAGCATAACGTAATGGGGGGGGTGTTATCTCTTTTGTCAAAAATCACCTGTTTTTGCTTGAACATTAAATGCCTCCAAATGGTATTTAATTCACTTCCCGGGGTGAAGAAACACTTTTTGAGACCTCAGAGTGAGTAAATTGGCCATTTTCATGCACTTTTAACCATTCTACAAATCTTGTGTTTTGGGCCCCTGGAAGCATGAAAATCACTTTAAACATGCTAATTTTAGTTCTAAAACTGATGATCTACCTACAAATGTGAACTGACGTTAAAAAATAAAACATTTGAAAACTGACCATTTTTCACCTTTCTGCAGCAAGACGTAATGGGGGGATGTTATCTCTTTTGTCAAAAATCACCTGTTTTTGCTTGAACATTAAATGCCTCCAAATGGTATTTAATTCACTTCCCGGGCCCCTGGAAGCATGAAAATCACTTTAAACATGCTAATTTTAGCTCTAAAACTGATGATCTACCTACAAATGTGAACTGACGTTCAAAAATAAAACATTTGAAAACGGACCATTTTTCACCTTTCTGCAGCATGACGTAATGGGGGGGTGTTATCTCTTTTGTCAAAAATCACCTGTTTTTGCTTGAACATTAAATGCCTCCAAATGGTATTTAATTCACTTCCCGGGGTGAAGAAACACTTTTTGAGACCTCAGAGTGAGTAAATTGGCCATTTTCATGCACTTTTAACTATTCCACAAATCTTGTGCTTTGGGCCCCTGGAAGCATGAAAATCACTTTAAACATGCTAATTTTAGCTTTAAACTGATGATCTACCTACAAATGTGAACTGACGTTAAAAAATAAAACATTTGAAAACGGACCATTTTTCACCTTTCTGCAGCATGACGTAATGGGGGGGTGTTATCTCTTTTGTCAAAAATCACCTGTTTTTGCTTGAACATTAAATGCCTCCAAATGGTATTTAATTCACTTCCCGGGCCCCTGGAAGAATGAAAAAATCACTTTAAACATGCTAATTTTAGCTCTAAAACTGATGATCTACCTACAAATGTGAACTGACTTTCAAAAATAAAACATTTGAAAAGGACAATTTTTCACCTTTCTGAAGCATGACGTAATGGGGGTGTTATCTCTTTTGTCAAAAATCACCTGTTTTTGCTTGAACATTAAATGCCTCCAAATGGTATTTAATTCACTTCCCGGGGTGAAGAAACACTTTTTGAGACCTCAGAGTGAGTAAATTGGCCATTTTCATGCACTTTTAACCATTCCACAAATCTTGTGTTTTGGGCCCCTGGAAGCATGAAAATCACTTTAAACATGCTAATTTTAGCTCTAAAACTGATGATCTACCTACAAATGTGAACTGACGTTAAAAAATAAAACATTTGAAAACGGACCATTTTTCACCTTTCTGCAGCATGACGTAATGGGGGGATGTTATCTCTTTTGTCAAAAATCACCTGTTTTTGCTTGAACATTAAATGCCTCCAAATGGTATTTAATTCACTTCCTGGGCCCCTGGAAGCATGAAAATCACTTTAAACATGCTAATTTTAGCTCTAAAACGGATGATCTACCTACAAATGTGAACTGACGTTCAAAAATAAAATATTTGAAAACGGACCATTTTTCACCTTTCTGAAGCATGACGTAATGGGGGGGTGTTATCTCTTTTGTCAAAAATCACCTGTTTTTGCTTGAACATTAAATGCCTCCAAATGGTATTTAATTCACTTCCCGGGGTGAAGAAACACTTTTTGAGACCTCAGAGTGAGTAAATTGGCCATTTTCATGCACTTTTAACCATTCCACAAATCTTGTGTTTTGGGCCCCTGGAAGCATGAAAATCACTTTAAACATGCTAATTTTAGCTCTAAAACTGATGATCTACCTACAAATGTGAACTGACGTTAAAAAATAAAACATTTGAAAACGGACCATTTTTCAACTTTCTGCAGTATGACGTAATGGGGGGGGGTGTTATCTCTTTTGTCAAAAATCACCTGTTTTTGCTTGAACATTAAATGCCTCCAAATGGTATTTAATTCACCTCCCGGGCCCCTGGAAGCATGAAAATCACTTTAAACATGCTAATTTTAGCTCTAAAACTGATGATCTACCTACAAATGTGAACTGACTTTCAAAAAATAAAACATTTGAAAACTGACAATTTTTCTCCTTTCTGAAGCATGGCGTAATGGGGGGGTGTTATCTCTTTTGTCAAAAATCACCTGTTTTTGATTGAACATTAAATGCCTCCAAATGGTATTTAATTCACTTCCCGGGCCCCTGGAAGCATGAAAATCACTTTAAACATGCTAATTTTAGCTCTAAAACTGACGAACTACCTACAAATGTGAACTGACGTTCAAAAATAAAACATTTGAAAACGGACCATTTTTCACCTTTCTGAAGCATGACGTAATGGGGGGTGTTATCTCTTTTGTCAAAAATCACCTGTTATTGCTTGAACATTAAATGCCTACAAATGGTATTTAATTCACTTCCCGGGGTGAAGAAACACTTTTTGAGACCTCAGAGTGAGTAAATTGGCCATTTTCATGCACTTTTAACCATTCCACAAATCTTGTGTTTTGGGCCCCAGGAAGCATGAAAATCACTTTAAACATGCTAATTTTAGCTCTAAAACTGATGATCTACCTACAAATGTGAACTGACGTTAAAAAATAAAACATTTGAAAACGGACCATTTTTCACCTTTCTGCAGCATGACGTAAGGGGGGGTGTTATCTCTTTTGTCAAAAATCACCTGTTTTTGCTTGAACATTAAATGCCTCCAAATGGTATTTAATTCACTTCCCGGGCCCCTGGAAGCATGAAAATCACTTTAAACATGCTAATTTTAGCTCTAAAACTGATGATCTACCTAGAAATGTGAACTGACGTTAAAAAATAAAACATTTGAAAACTGACCATTTTTCACCTTTCTGCAGCATGACGTAATGGGGGTTGTTATCTCTTTTGTCAAAAATCACCTGTTTTTGCTTGAACATTAAATGCCTCCAAATGGTATTTAATTCACTTCCCGGGCCCCTGGAAGCATGAAAATCACTTTAAACATGCTAATTTTAGCTCTAAAACTGATGATCTACCTACAAATGTTAACTGACTTTCAAAAATAAAACATTTGAAAACGGACAATTTTTCACCTTTCTGAAGCATGACGTAATGGGGGGTGTTATCTCTTTTGTCAAAAATCACCTGTTTTTGCTTGAACATTAAATGCCTCCAAATGGTATTTAATTCACTTCCCGGGCCCCTGGAAGCATGAAAATCACTTTAAACATGCTAATTTTAGCTCTAAAACTGATGATCTACCTACAAATATGAACTGACGTTCAAAAATAAAACATTTGAAAACGGACCATTTTTCACCTTTCTGAAGCATGACGTAATGGGGGGGGTGTTATCTCTTTTGTCAAAAATCACCTGTTTTTGCTTGAACATTAAATGCCTCCAAATGGTATTTAATTCACTTCCCGGGGTGAAGAAACACTTTTTGAGACCTCAGAGTGAGTAAATTGGCCATTTTCATGCACTTTTAACCATTCCACAAATCTTGTGTTTTGGGCCCCTGGAAGCATGAAAATCACTTTAAACATGCTAATTTTAGCTCTAAAACTGATGATCTACCTACAAATGTGAACTGACGTTAAAAAATAAAACATTTAAAAACGGACCATTTTTCACCTTTCTGCAGCATGACGTAATGGGGGGGTGTTATCTCTTTTGTCAAAAATCACCTGTTTTTGCTTGAACATTAAATGCCTCCAAATGGTATTTAATTCACTTCCCGGGCCCCTGGAAGCATGAAAATCACTTTAAACATGCTAATTTTAGCTCTAAAACTGATGATCTACCTACAAATGTGAACTGATGTTCAAAAATAAAACATTTGAAAACGGACCATTTTTCACCTTTCTGAAGCATGACGTAATGGGGGGGGTTATCTCTTTTGTCAAAAATCACCTGTTTTTGCTTGAACATAAAATGCCTCCAAATGGTATTTAATTCACTTTCCGGGGTGAAGAAACACTTTTTGAGACCTCAGAGTGAGTAAATTGGCCATTTTCATGCACTTTTAACCATTCCACAAATCTTGTGTTTTGGGCCCCTGGAAGCATGAACATCACTTTAAACATGCTAATTTTAGCTCTAAAACTGATGATCTACCTACAAATGTGAACTGACGTTAAAAAATAAAACATTTGAAAACGGACCATTTTTCACCTTTCTGCAGCATGACGTAATGGGGGGGTGTTATCTCTTTTGTCAAAAATCACCTGTTTTTGCTTGAACATTAAATGCCTCCAAATGGTATTTAATTCACTTCCCGGGGTGAAGAAACACTTTTTGAGACCTCAGAGTGAGTAAATTGGCCATTTTCATGCACTTTTAACCATTCCACAAATCTTGTGTTTTGGGCCCCTGGAAGCATGAAAATCACTTTAAACATGCTAATTTTAGCTCTAAAACTGATGATCTACCTACAAATGTGAACTGACATTAAAAAATAAAACATTTGAAAATGGACCATTTTTCACCTTTCTGCAGCATGACGTAATGGGGGGTGTTATCTCTTTTGTCAAAAATCACCTGTTTTTGCTTGAACATTAAATGCCTACAAATGGTATTTAATTCACTTCCCGGGGTGAAGAAACACTTTTTGAGACCTCAGAGTGAGTAAATTGGCCATTTTCATGCACTTTTAACCATTCCACAAATCTTGTGTTTTGGGCCCCTGGAAGCATGAAAATCACTTTAAACATGCTAATTTTAGCTCTAAAACTGATGATCTACCTACAAATGTGAACTGACGTTAAAAAATAAAACATTTGAAAACGGACCATTTTTCACCTTTCTGCAGCATAACATAATGGGGGGGTGTTATCTCTTTTGTCAAAAATCACCTGTTTTTGCTTGAACATTAAATGCCTCCAAATGGTATTTAATTCACTTCCCGGGGTGAAGAAACACTTTTTGAGACCTCAGAGTGAGTAAATTAGCCATTTTCATGCACTTTTAACCATTCCACAAATCTTGTGTTTTGGGCCCCTGGAAGCATGAAAATCACTTTAAACATGCTAATTTTAGCTCTAAAACTGATGATCTACCTACAAATGTGAACTGACGTTAAAAAATAAAACATTTGAAAACGGACCATTTTTCACCTTTCTGCAGCATAACGTAATGGGGGGGGTGTTATCTCTTTTGTCAAAAATCACCTGTTTTTGCTTGAACATTAAATGCCTCCAAATGGTATTTAATTCACTTCCCGGGGTGAAGAAACACTTTTTGAGACCTCAGAGTGAGTAAATTGGCCATTTTCATGCACTTTTAACCATTCTACAAATCTTGTGTTTTTGGGCCCCTGGAAGCATGAAAATCACTTTAAACATGCTAATTTTAGTTCTAAAACTGATGATCTACCTACAAATGTGAACTGACGTTAAAAAATAAAACATTTGAAAACTGACCATTTTTCACCTTTCTGCAGCAAGACGTAATGGGGGGATGTTATCTCTTTTGTCAAAAATCACCTGTTTTTGCTTGAACATTAAATGCCTCCAAATGGTATTTAATTCACTTCCCGGGCCCCTGGAAGCATGAAAATCACTTTAAACATGCTAATTTTAGCTCTAAAACTGATGATCTACCTACAAATGTGAACTGACGTTCAAAAATAAAACATTTGAAAACGGACCATTTTTCACCTTTCTGCAGCATGACGTAATGGGGGGGTGTTATCTCTTTTGTCAAAAATCACCTGTTTTTGCTTGAACATTAAATGCCTCCAAATGGTATTTAATTCACTTCCCGGGGTGAAGAAACACTTTTTGAGACCTCAGAGTGAGTAAATTGGCCATTTTCATGCACTTTTAACTATTCCACAAATCTTGTGCTTTGGGCCCCTGGAAGCATGAAAATCACTTTAAACATGCTAATTTTAGCTTTAAACTGATGATCTACCTACAAATGTGAACTGACGTTAAAAAATAAAACATTTGAAAACGGACCATTTTTCACCTTTCTGCAGCATGACGTAATGGGGGGGTGTTATCTCTTTTGTCAAAAATCACCTGTTTTTGCTTGAACATTAAATGCCTCCAAATGGTATTTAATTCACTTCCCGGGCCCCTGGAAGAATGAAAAAATCACTTTAAACATGCTAATTTTAGCTCTAAAACTGATGATCTACCTACAAATGTGAACTGACTTTCAAAAATAAAACATTTGAAAAGGACAATTTTTCACCTTTCTGAAGCATGACGTAATGGGGGTGTTATCTCTTTTGTCAAAAATCACCTGTTTTTGCTTGAACATTAAATGCCTCCAAATGGTATTTAATTCACTTCCCGGGGTGAAGAAACACTTTTTGAGACCTCAGAGTGAGTAAATTGGCCATTTTCATGCACTTTTAACCATTCCACAAATCTTGTGTTTTGGGCCCCTGGAAGCATGAAAATCACTTTAAACATGCTAATTTTATCTCTAAAACTGATGATCTACCTACAAATGTGAACTGACTTTCAAAAATAAAACATTTGAAAACGGACAATTTTTCACCTTTCTGAAGCATGACGTAATGGGGGTGTTATCTCTTTTGTCAAAAATCACCTGTTTTTGCTTGAACATTAAATGCCTCCAAATGGTATTTAATTCACTTCCCGGGGTGAAGAAACACTTTTTGAGACCTCAGAGTGAGTAAATTGGCCATTTTCATGCACTTTTAACCATTCCACAAATCTTGTGTTTTGGGCCCCTGGAAGCATGAAAATCACTTTAAACATGCTAATTTTAGCTCTAAAACTGATGATCTACCTACAAATGTGAACTGACGTTAAAAAATAAAACATTTGAAAACGGACCATTTTTCACCTTTCTGCAGCATGACGTAATGGGGGGATGTTATCTCTTTTGTCAAAAATCACCTGTTTTTGCTTGAACATTAAATGCCTCCAAATGGTATTTAATTCACTTCCTGGGCCCCTGGAAGCATGAAAATCACTTTAAACATGCTAATTTTAGCTCTAAAACGGATGATCTACCTACAAATGTGAACTGACGTTCAAAAATAAAATATTTGAAAACGGACCATTTTTCACCTTTCTGAAGCATGACGTAATGGGGGGGTGTTATCTCTTTTGTCAAAAATCACCTGTTTTTGCTTGAACATTAAATGCCTCCAAATGGTATTTAATTCACTTCCCGGGGTGAAGAAACACTTTTTGAGACCTCAGAGTGAGTAAATTGGCCATTTTCATGCACTTTTAACCATTCCACAAATCTTGTGTTTTGGGCCCCTGGAAGCATGAAAATCACTTTAAACATGCTAATTTTAGCTCTAAAACTGATGATCTACCTACAAATGTGAACTGACGTTAAAAAATAAAACATTTGAAAACGGACCATTTTTCAACTTTCTGCAGTATGACGTAATGGGGGGGTGTTATCTCTTTTGTCAAAAATCACCTGTTTTTGCTTGAACATTAAATGCCTCCAAATGGTATTTAATTCACCTCCCGGGCCCCTGGAAGCATGAAAATCACTTTAAACATGCTAATTTTAGCTCTAAAACTGATGATCTACCTACAAATGTGAACTGACTTTCAAAAATAAAACATTTGAAAACTGACAATTTTTCTCCTTTCTGAAGCATGGCGTAATGGGGGGGTGTTATCTCTTTTGTCAAAAATCACCTGTTTTTGATTGAACATTAAATGCCTCCAAATGGTATTTAATTCACTTCCCGGGCCCCTGGAAGCATGAAAATCACTTTAAACATGCTAATTTTAGCTCTAAAACTGACGAACTACCTACAAATGTGAACTGACGTTCAAAAATAAAACATTTGAAAACGGACCATTTTTCACCTTTCTGAAGCATGACGTAATGGGGGGTGTTATCTCTTTTGTCAAAAATCACCTGTTATTGCTTGAACATTAAATGCCTACAAATGGTATTTAATTCACTTCCCGGGGTGAAGAAACACTTTTTGAGACCTCAGAGTGAGTAAATTGGCCATTTTCATGCACTTTTAACCATTCCACAAATCTTGTGTTTTGGGCCCCAGGAAGCATGAAAATCACTTTAAACATGCTAATTTTAGCTCTAAAACTGATGATCTACCTACAAATGTGAACTGACGTTAAAAAATAAAACATTTGAAAACGGACCATTTTTCACCTTTCTGCAGCATGACGTAAGGGGGGGTGTTATCTCTTTTGTCAAAAATCACCTGTTTTTGCTTGAACATTAAATGCCTCCAAATGGTATTTAATTCACTTCCCGGGCCCCTGGAAGCATGAAAATCACTTTAAACATGCTAATTTTAGCTCTAAAACTGATGATCTACCTACAAATGTGAACTGACGTTCAAAAATATAACATTTGAAAACGGACCATTTTTCACCTTTCTGAAGCATGACGTAATGGGGGGGTGTTATCTCTTTTGTCAAAAATCACCTGTTTTTGCTTGAACATTAAATGCCTCCAAATGGTATTTAATTCACTTCCCGGGGTGAAGAAACACTTTTTGAGACCTCAGAGTGAGTAAATTGGCCATTTTCATGCACTTTTAACCATTCCACAAATCTTGTGTTTTGGGCCCCTGGAAGCATGAAAATCACTTTAAACATGCTAATTTTAGCTCTAAAACTGATGATCTACCTACAAATGTGAACTGACGTTAAAAAATAAAACATTTGAAAACGGACCATTTTTCACGTTTCTGCAGCATGACGTAATGGGGGGGTGTTATCTCTTTTGTCAAAAATCACCTGTTTTTGCTTGAACATTAAATGCCTCCAAATGGTATTTACTTCACTTCCCGGGGTGAAGAAACACTTTTTGAGACCTCAGAGTGAGTAAATTGGCCATTTTCATGCACTTTTAACTATTCCACATATCTTGTGCTTTGGGCCCCTGGAAGCATGAAAATCACTTTAAACATGCTAATTTTAGCTCTAAAACTGATGATCTACCTACAAATGTGAACTGACGTTAAAAAATAAAACATTTGAAAACTGACCATTTTTCACCTTTCTGCAGCATGACGTAATGGGGGGGGGTGTTATCTCTTTTGTCAAAAATCACCTGTTTTTGCTTGAACATTAAATGCCTCCAAATGGTATTTAATTCACTTCCCGGGCCCCTGGAAGCATGAAAATCACTTTAAACATGCTAATTTTAGCTCTAAAACTGATGATCTACCTACAAATGTGAACTGACTTTCAAAAATAAAACATTTGAAAACGGACAATTTTTCACCTTTCTGAAGCATGACGTAATGGGGGTGTTATCTCTTTTGTCAAAAATCACCTGTTTTTGCTTGAACATTAAATGCCTCCAAATGGTATTTAATTCACTTCCCGGGCCCCTGGAAGCATGAAAATCACTTTAAACATGCTAATTTTAGCTCTAAAACTGATGATCTACCTACAAATGTGAACTGACGTTCAAAAATAAAACATTTGAAAACGGACCATTTTTCACCTTTCTGCAGCATGACGTAATGGGGGGTGTTATCTCTTTTGTCAAAAATCACCTGTTTTTGCTTGAACATTAAATGCCTCCAAATGGTATTTAATTCACTTCCCGGGCCAGTGAAAGCATGAAAATCACTTTAAACATGCTAATTTTAGCTCTAAAACTGATGATCTACCTACAAATGTGAACTGACTTTCAAAAATAAAACATTTGAAAAGGACAATTTTTCACCTTTCTGAAGCATGACGTAATGGGGGTGTTATCTCTTTTGTCAAAAATCACCTGTTTTTGCTTGAACATTAAATGCCTCCAAATGGTATTTAATTCACTTCCCGGGGTGAAGAAACACTTTTTGAGACCTCAGAGTGAGTAAATTGGCCTTTTTCATGCACTTTTAACCATTCCACAAATCTTGTGTTTTGGGCCCCTGGAAGCATGAAAATCACTTTAAACATGCTAATTTTAGCTCTAAAACTGATGATCTACCTACAAATGTGAACTGACGTTCAAAAATAAAACATTTGAAAACGGACCATTTTTCACCTTTCTGAAGCATGACGTAATGGGGGGTGTTATCTCTTTTGTCAAAAATCACCTGTTATTGCTTGAACATTAAATGCCTACAAATGGTATTTAATTCACTTCCCGGGGTGAAGAAACACTTTTTGAGACCTCAGAGTGAGTAAATTGGCCATTTTCATGCACTTTTAACCATTCCACAAATCTTGTGTTTTGGGCCCCAGGAAGCATGAAAATCACTTTAAACATGCTAATTTTAGCTCTAAAACTGATGATCTACCTACAAATGTGAACTGACGTTAAAAAATAAAACATTTGAAAACGGACCGTTTTTCACCTTTCTGCAGCATGACGTAAGGGGGGGTGTTATCTCTTTTGTCAAAAATCACCTGTTTTTGCTTGAACATTAAATGCCTCCAAATGGTATTTAATTCACTTCCCGGGCCCCTGGAAGCATGAAAATCACTTTAAACATGCTAATTTTAGCTCTAAAACTGATGATCTACCTACAAATGTGAACTGACGTTCAAAAATATAACATTTGAAAACGGACCATTTTTCACCTTTCTGAAGCATGACGTAATGGGGGGGTGTTATCTCTTTTGTCAAAAATCACCTGTTTTTGCTTGAACATTAAATGCCTCCAAATGGTATTTAATTCACTTCCCGGGGTGAAGAAACACTTTTTGAGACCTCAGAGTGAGTAAATTGGCCATTTTCATGCACTTTTAACCATTCCACAAATCTTGTGTTTTGGGCCCCTGGAAGCATGAAAATCACTTTAAACATGCTAATTTTAGCTCTAAAACTGATGATCTACCTACAAATGTGAACTGACGTTAAAAAATAAAACATTTGAAAACGGACCATTTTTCACGTTTCTGCAGCATGACGTAATGGGGGGGTGTTATCTCTTTTGTCAAAAATCACCTGTTTTTGCTTGAACATTAAATGCCTCCAAATGGTATTTACTTCACTTCCCGGGGTGAAGAAACACTTTTTGAGACCTCAGAGTGAGTAAATTGGCCATTTTCATGCACTTTTAACTATTCCACATATCTTGTGCTTTGGGCCCCTGGAAGCATGAAAATCACTTTAAACATGCTAATTTTAGCTCTAAAACTGATGATCTACCTACAAATGTGAACTGACGTTAAAAAATAAAACATTTGAAAACTGACCATTTTTCACCTTTCTGCAGCATGACGTAATGGGGGGGGTGTTATCTCTTTTGTCAAAAATCACCTGTTTTTGCTTGAACATTAAATGCCTCCAAATGGTATTTAATTCACTTCCCGGGCCCCTGGAAGCATGAAAATCACTTTAAACATGCTAATTTTAGCTCTAAAACTGATGATCTACCTACAAATGTGAACTGACTTTCAAAAATAAAACATTTGAAAACGGACAATTTTTCACCTTTCTGAAGCATGACGTAATGGGGGTGTTATCTCTTTTGTCAAAAATCACCTGTTTTTGCTTGAACATTAAATGCCTCCAAATGGTATTTAATTCACTTCCCGGGCCCCTGGAAGCATGAAAATCACTTTAAACATGCTAATTTTAGCTCTAAAACTGATGATCTACCTACAAATGTGAACTGACGTTCAAAAATAAAACATTTGAAAACGGACCATTTTTCACCTTTCTGCAGCATGACGTAATGGGGGGTGTTATCTCTTTTGTCAAAAATCACCTGTTTTTGATTGAACATTAAATGCCTCCAAATGGTATTTAATTCACTTCCCGGGGTGAAGAAACACTTTTTGAGACCTCAGAGTGAGTAAATTGGCCATTTTCATGCACTTTTAACCATTCCACAAATCTTGTGTTTTGGGCCCCTGGAAGCATGAAAATCACTTTAAACATGCTAATTTTAGCTCTAAAACTGATGATCTACCTACAAATGTGAACTGACGTTAAAAAATAAAACATTTGAAAACGGACCATTTTTCAACTTTCTGCAGTATGACGTAATGGGGGGGTGTTATCTCTTTTGTCAAAAATCACCTGTTTTTGCGTGAACATTAAATGCCTCCAAATGGTATTTAATTCACCTCCCGGGCCCCTGGAAGCATGAAAATCACTTTAAACATGCTAATTTTAGCTCTAAAACTGATGATCTACCTACAAATGTGAACTGACTTTCAAAAATAAAACATTTGAAAAGGACAATTTTTCACCTTTCTGAAGCATGACGTAATGGGGGTGTTATCTCTTTTGTCAAAAATCACCTGTTTTTGCTTGAACATTAAATGCCTCCAAATGGTATTTAATTCACTTCCCGGGCCCCTGGAAGCATGAAAATCACTTTAAACATGCTAATTTTAGCTCTAAAACTGATGATCTACCTACAAATGTGAACTGACGTTAAAAAATAAAACATTTGAAAACGGACCATTTTTCACCTTTCTGCAGCATGATGTAATGGGGGGGGGTGTTATCTCTTTTGTCAAAAATCACCTGTTTTTGCATGAACATTAAATGCCTCCAAATGGTATTTAATTCACTTCCCGGGCCAGTGAAAGCATGAAAATCACTTTAAACATGCTAATTTTAGCTCTAAAACTGATGATCTACCTACAAATGTGAACTGACGTTCAAAAATATAACATTTGAAAAGGACAATTTTTCACCTTTCTGAAGCATGACGTAATGGGGGTGTTATCTCTTTTGTCAAAAATCACCTGTTTTTGCTTGAACATTAAATGCCTCCAAATGGTATTTAATTCACTTCCCGGGGTGAAGAAACACTTTTTGAGACCTCAGAGTGAGTAAATTGGCCATTTTCATGCACTTTTAACCATTCCACAAATCTTGTGTTTTGGGCCCCTGGAAGCATGAAAATCACTTTAAACATGCTAATTTTAGCTCTAAAACTGATGATCTACCTACAAATGTGAACTGACGTTCAAAAATATAACATTTGAAAAGGACAATTTTTCACCTTTCTGAAGCATGACGTAATGGGGGTGTTATCTCTTTTGTCAAAAATCACCTGTTTTTGCTTGAACATTAAATGCCTCCAAATGGTATTTAATTCACTTCCCGGGGTGAAGAAACACTTTTTGAGACCTCAGAGTGAGTAAATTGGCCATTTTCATGCACTTTTAACCATTCCACAAATCTTGTGTTTTGGGCCCCTGGAAGCATGAAAATCACTTTAAACATGCTAATTTTAGCTCTAAAACTGATGATCTACCTACAAATGTGAACTGACTTTCAAAAATAAAACATTTGAAAACGGACAATTTTTCACCTTTCTGAAGCATGACGTAATGGGGGTGTTATCTCTTTTGTCAAAAATCACCTGTTTTTGCTTGAACATTAAATGCCTCCAAATGGTATTTAATTCACTTCCCGGGCCCCTGGAAGCATGAAAATCACTTTAAACATGTTAATTTTAGCTCTAAAACTGATGATCTACCTACAAATGTGAACTGACGTTCAAAAATAAAACATTTGAAAACGGACCATTTTTCACCTTTCTGCAGCATGACGTAATGGGGGGTGTTATCTCTTTTGTCAAAAATCACCTGTTTTTGCTTGAACATTAAATGCCTCCAAATGGTATTTAATTCACTTCCCGGGCCCCTGGTAGCATGAAAATCACTTTAAACATGCAAATTTTAGCTCTAAAACTGATGATCTACCTACAAATGTGAACTGACGTTCAAAAATAAAACATTTGAAAACGGACCATTTTTCACCTTTAAGAAGCATGACGTAATGGGGGGGTGTTATCTCTTTTGTCAAAAATCACCTGTTTTTGCTTGAACATTAAATGCCTCCAAATGGTATTTAATTCACTTCCCGGGGTGAAGAAACACTTTTTGAGACCTCAGAGTGAGTAAATTGGCCATTTTCATGCACTTTTAACCATTCCACAAATCTTGTGTTTTGGGCCCCTGGAAGCATGAAAATCACTTTAAACATGCTAATTTTAGCTCTAAAACTGATGATCTACCTACAAATGTGAACTGACGTTAAAAAATAAAACATTTGAAAATGGACCATTTTTCACCTTTCTGCAGCATAACGTAATGGGGGGGTGTTATCTCTTTTGTCAAAAATCACCTGTTTTTGCTTGAACATTAAATGCCTCCAAATGGTATTTAATTCACTTCCCGGGCCCCTGGAAGCATGAAAATCACTTTAAACATGCTAATTTTAGCTCTAAAACTGATGATCTACCTACAAATGTGAACTGACGTTCAAAAATAAAACATTTGAAAACGGACCATTTTTCACCTTTCTGCAGCATGACATAATGGGGGGTGTTATCTCTTTTGTCAAAAATCACCTGTTTTTGCTTGAACATTAAATGCCTCCAAATGGTATGTAATTCACTTCCCGGGCCCCTGGAAGCATGAAAATCACTTTAAACATGCAAATTTTAGCTCTAAAACTGATGATCTACCTACAAATGTGAACTGACGTTCAAAAATAAAACATTTGAAAACGGACCATTTTTCACCTTTCTGAAGCATGACGTAATGGGGGGGTGTTATCTCTTTTGTCAAAAATCACCTGTTTTTGCTTGAACATTAAATGCCTCCAAATTGTATTTAATTCACTTCCCGGGGTGAAGAAACACTTTTTGAGACCTCAGAGTGAGTAAATTAGCCATTTGTATGCACTTTTAACCATTCCACAAATCTTGTGTTTTGGGCCCCTGGAAGCATGAAAATCACTTTAAACATGCTAATTTTAGCTCTAAAACTGATGATCTACCTACAAATGTGAACTGACGTTAAAAAATAAAACATTTGAAAACGGACCATTTTTCACCTTTCTGCAGCATAACGTAATGGGGGGGTGTTATCTCTTTTGTCAAAAATCACCTGTTTTTGCTTGAACATTAAATGCCTCCAAATGGTATTTAATTCACTTCCCGGGGTGAAGAAACACTTTTTGAGACCTCAGAGTGAGTAAATTGGCCATTTTCATGCACTTTTAACCATTCTACAAATCTTGTGTTTTGGGCCCCTGGAAGCATGAAAATCACTTTAAACATGCTAATTTTAGCTCTAAAACTGATGATCTACCTACAAATGTGAACTGACGTTAAAAAATAAAACATTTGAAAACGGACCATTTTTCACCTTTCTGCAGCATGATGTAATGGGGGGGGGTGTTATCTCTTTTGTCAAAAATCACCTGTTTTTGCTTGAACATTAAATGCCTCCAAATGGTATTTAATTCACTTCCCGGGCCAGTGAAAGCATGAAAATCACTTTAAACATGCTAATTTTAGCTCTAAAACTGATGATCTACCTACAAATGTGAACTGACGTTCAAAAATATAACATTTGAAAAGGACAATTTTTCACCTTTCTGAAGCATGACGTAATGGGGGTGTTATCTCTTTTGTCAAAAATCACCTGTTTTTGCTTGAACATTAAATGCCTCCAAATGGTATTTAATTCACTTCCCGGGGTGAAGAAACACTTTTTGAGACCTCAGAGTGAGTAAATTGGCCATTTTCATGCACTTTTAACCATTCCACAAATCTTGTGTTTTGGGCCCCTGGAAGCATGAAAATCACTTTAAACATGCTAATTTTAGCTCTAAAACTGATGATCTACCTACAAATGTGAACTGACGTTCAAAAATATAACATTTGAAAAGGACAATTTTTCACCTTTCTGAAGCATGACGTAATGGGGGTGTTATCTCTTTTGTCAAAAATCACCTGTTTTTGCTTGAACATTAAATGCCTCCAAATGGTATTTAATTCACTTCCCGGGGTGAAGAAACACTTTTTGAGACCTCAGAGTGAGTAAATTGGCCATTTTCATGCACTTTTAACCATTCCACAAATCTTGTGTTTTGGGCCCCTGGAAGCATGAAAATCACTTTAAACATGCTAATTTTAGCTCTAAAACTGATGATCTACCTACAAATGTGAACTGACTTTCAAAAATAAAACATTTGAAAACGGACAATTTTTCACCTTTCTGAAGCATGACGTAATGGGGGTGTTATCTCTTTTGTCAAAAATCACCTGTTTTTGCTTGAACATTAAATGCCTCCAAATGGTATTTAATTCACTTCCCGGGCCCCTGGAAGCATGAAAATCACTTTAAACATGTTAATTTTAGCTCTAAAACTGATGATCTACCTACAAATGTGAACTGACGTTCAAAAATAAAACATTTGAAAACGGACCATTTTTCACCTTTCTGCAGCATGACGTAATGGGGGGTGTTATCTCTTTTGTCAAAAATCACCTGTTTTTGCTTGAACATTAAATGCCTCCAAATGGTATTTAATTCACTTCCCGGGCCCCTGGTAGCATGAAAATCACTTTAAACATGCAAATTTTAGCTCTAAAACTGATGATCTACCTACAAATGTGAACTGACGTTCAAAAATAAAACATTTGAAAACGGACCATTTTTCACCTTTAAGAAGCATGACGTAATGGGGGGGTGTTATCTCTTTTGTCAAAAATCACCTGTTTTTGCTTGAACATTAAATGCCTCCAAATGGTATTTAATTCACTTCCCGGGGTGAAGAAACACTTTTTGAGACCTCAGAGTGAGTAAATTGGCCATTTTCATGCACTTTTAACCATTCCACAAATCTTGTGTTTTGGGCCCCTGGAAGCATGAAAATCACTTTAAACATGCTAATTTTAGCTCTAAAACTGATGATCTACCTACAAATGTGAACTGACGTTAAAAAATAAAACATTTGAAAATGGACCATTTTTCACCTTTCTGCAGCATAACGTAATGGGGGGGTGTTATCTCTTTTGTCAAAAATCACCTGTTTTTGCTTGAACATTAAATGCCTCCAAATGGTATTTAATTCACTTCCCGGGCCCCTGGAAGCATGAAAATCACTTTAAACATGCTAATTTTAGCTCTAAAACTGATGATCTACCTACAAATGTGAACTGACGTTCAAAAATAAAACATTTGAAAACGGACCATTTTTCACCTTTCTGCAGCATGACATAATGGGGGGTGTTATCTCTTTTGTCAAAAATCACCTGTTTTTGCTTGAACATTAAATGCCTCCAAATGGTATGTAATTCACTTCCCGGGCCCCTGGAAGCATGAAAATCACTTTAAACATGCAAATTTTAGCTCTAAAACTGATGATCTACCTACAAATGTGAACTGACGTTCAAAAATAAAACATTTGAAAACGGACCATTTTTCACCTTTCTGAAGCATGACGTAATGGGGGGGTGTTATCTCTTTTGTCAAAAATCACCTGTTTTTGCTTGAACATTAAATGCCTCCAAATTGTATTTAATTCACTTCCCGGGGTGAAGAAACACTTTTTGAGACCTCAGAGTGAGTAAATTAGCCATTTGTATGCACTTTTAACCATTCCACAAATCTTGTGTTTTGGGCCCCTGGAAGCATGAAAATCACTTTAAACATGCTAATTTTAGCTCTAAAACTGATGATCTACCTACAAATGTGAACTGACGTTAAAAAATAAAACATTTGAAAACGGACCATTTTTCACCTTTCTGCAGCATAACGTAATGGGGGGGTGTTATCTCTTTTGTCAAAAATCACCTGTTTTTGCTTGAACATTAAATGCCTCCAAATGGTATTTAATTCACTTCCCGGGGTGAAGAAACACTTTTTGAGACCTCAGAGTGAGTAAATTGGCCATTTTCATGCACTTTTAACCATTCTACAAATCTTGTGTTTTGGGCCCCTGGAAGCATGAAAATCACTTTAAACATGCTAATTTTAGTTCTAAAACTGATGATCTACCTACAAATGTGAACTGACGTTAAAAAATAAAACATTTGAAAACTGACCATTTTTCACCTTTCTGCAGCAAGACGTAATGGGGGGATGTTATCTCTTTTGTCAAAAATCACCTGTTTTTGCTTGAACATTAAATGCCTCCAAATGGTATTTAATTCACTTCCCGGGCCCCTGGAAGCATGAAAATCACTTTAAACATGCTAATTTTAGCTCTAAAACTGATGATCTACCTACAAATGTGAACTGACGTTCAAAAATAAAACATTTGAAAACGGACCATTTTTCACCTTTCTGAAGCATGACGTAATGGGGGGTGTTATCTCTTTTGTCAAAAATCACCTGTTTTTGCTTGAACATTAAATGCCTCCAAATGGTATTTAATTCACTTCCCGGGGTGAAGAAACACTTTTTGAGACCTCAGAGTGAGTAAATTGGCCATTTTCATGCACTTTTAACCATTCCACAAATCTTGTGTTTTGGGCCCCTGGAAGCATGAAAATCACTTTAAACATGCTAATTTTAGCTCTAAAACTGATGATCTACCTACAAATGTGAACTGACGTTAAAAAATAAAACATTTGAAAACGGACCATTTTTCACCTTTCTGCAGCATGACGTAATGGGGGGGTGTTATCTCTTTTGTAAAAAATCACCTGTTTTTGCTTGAACATTAAATGCCTCCAAATGGTATTTAATTCACTTCCCGGGGTGAAGAAACACTTTTTGAGACCTCAGAGTGAGTAAATTGGCCATTTTCATGCACGTTTAACTATTCCACAAATCTTGTGCTTTGGGCCCCTGGAAGCATGAAAATCACTTTAAACATGCTAATTTTAGCTCTAAAACTGATGATCTACCTACAAATGTGAACTGACGTTAAAAAATAAAACATTTGAAAACGGACCATTTTTCACCTTTCTGCAGCATGACGTAATGGGGGGGTGTTATCTCTTTTGTCAAAAATCACCTGTTTTTGCTTGAACATTAAATGCCTCCAAATGGTATTTAATTCACTTCCCGGGCCCCTGGAAGAATGAAAAAATCACTTTAAACATGCTAATTTTAGCTCTAAAACTGATGATCTACCTACAAATGTGAACTGACTTTCAAAAATAAAACAATTGAAAAGGACAATTTTTCACCTTTCTGAAGCATGACGTAATGGGGGTGTTATCTCTTTTGTCAAAAATCACCTGTTTTTGCTTGAACATTAAATGCCTCCAAATGGTATTTAATTCACTTCCCGGGCCCCTGGAAGCATGAAAATCACTTTAAACATGCTAATTTTAGCTCTAAAACTGATGATCTACCTACAAATGTGAACTGACGTTAAAAAATAAAACATTTGAAAACGGACCATTTTTCACCTTTCTGCAGCATGATGTAATGGGGGGGTGTTATCTCTTTTGTCAAAAATCACCTGTTTTTGCTTGAACATTAAATGCCTCCAAATGGTATTTAATTCACTTCCCGGGCCAGTGAAAGCATGAAAATCACTTTAAACATGCTAATTTTAGCTCTAAAACTGATGATCTACCTACAAATGTGAACTGACTTTCAAAAATAAAACATTTGAAAAGGACAATTTTTCACCTTTCTGAAGCATGACGTAATGGGGGTGTTATCTCTTTTGTCAAAAATCACCTGTTTTTGCTTGAACATTAAATGCCTCCAAATGGCATTTAATTCACTTCCCGGGGTGAAGAAACACTTTTTGAGACCTCAGAGTGAGTAAATTGGCCATTTTCATGCACTTTTAACCATTCCACAAATCTTGTGTTTTGGGCCCCTGGAAGCATGAAAATCACTTTAAACATGCTAATTTTAGCTCTAAAACTGATGATCTACCTACAAATGTGAACTGACGTTAAAAAATAAAACATTTGAAAACGGACCATTTTTCACCTTTCTGCAGCATAACGTAATGGGGGGGTGTTATCTCTTTTGTCAAAAATCACCTGTTTTTGCTTGAACATTAAATGCCTCCAAATGGTATTTAATTCACTTCCCGGGGTGAAAAAACACTTTTTGAGACCTCAGAGTGAGTAAATTGGCCATTTTCATGCACTTTTAACCATTCCACAAATCTTGTGTTTTGGGCCCCTGGAAGCATGAAAATCACTTTAAACATGCTAATTTTAGCTCTAAAACTGATGATCTACCTACAAATGTGAACTGACGTTAAAAAATAAAACATTTGAAAACGGACCATTTTTCACCTTTCTGCAGCATGACGTAATGGGGGGGTGTTATCTCTTTTGTCAAAAATCACCTGTTTTTGCTTGAACATTAAATGCCTCCAAATGGTATTTAATTCACTTCCCGGGCCCCTGGAAGAATGAAAAAATCACTTTAAACATGCTAATTTTAGCTCTAAAACTGATGATCTACCTACAAATGTGAACTGACTTTCAAAAATAAAACATTTGAAAAGGACAATTTTTCACCTTTCTGAAGCATGACGTAATGGGGGTGTTATCTCTTTTGTCAAAAATCACCTGTTTTTGCTTGAACATTAAATGCCTCCAAATGGTATTTAATTCACTTCCCGGGTCCCTGGAAGCATGAAAATCACTTTAAACATGCTAATTTTAGCTCTAAAACTGATGATCTACCTACAAATGTGAACTGACGTTCAAAAATAAAACATTTGAAAACGGACCATTTTTCACCTTTCTGCAGCATGACGTAATGGGGGGTGTTATCTCTTTTGTCAAAAATCACCTGTTTTTGCTTGAACATTAAATGCCTCCAAATGGTATTTAATTCACCTCCCGGGCCCCTGGAAGCATGAAAATCACTTTAAACATGCTAATTTTAGCTCTAAAACTGATGATCTACCTACAAATGTGAACTGACTTTCAAAAATAAAACATTTGAAAACGGACAATTTTTCTCCTTTCTGAAGCATGGCGTAATGGGGGGGTGTTATCTCTTTTGTCAAAAATCACCTGTTTTTGATTGAACATTAAATGCCTCCAAATGGTATTTAATTCACTTCCCGGGGTGAAGAAACACTTTTTGAGACCTCAGAGTGAGTAAATTGGCCATTTTCATGCACTTTTAACCATTCCACAAATCTTGTGTTTTGGGCCCCTGGAAGCATGAAAATCACTTTAAACATGCTAATTTTAGCTCTAAAACTGATGATCTACCTACAAATGTGAACTGACGTTAAAAAATAAAACATTTGAAAACTGACCATTTTTCACCTTTCTGCAGCATGACGTAATGGGGGGATGTTATCTCTTTTGTCAAAAATCACCTGTTTTTGCTTGAACATTAAATGCCTCCAAATGGTATTTAATTCACTTCCTGGGCCCCTGGAAGCATGAAAATCACTTTAAACATGCTAATTTTAGCTCTAAAACGGATGATCTACCTACAAATGTGAACTGACGTTCAAAAATAAAATATTTGAAAACGGACCATTTTTCACCTTTCTGAAGCATGACGTAATGGGGGGGTGTTATCTCTTTAGTCAAAAATCACCTGTTTTTGCTTGAACATTAAATGCCTCCAAATGGTATTTAATTCACTTCCCGGGGTGTAGAAACACTTTTTGAGACCTCAGAGTGAGTAAATTGGCCATTTTCATGCACTTTTAACCATTCCACAAATCTTGTGTTTTGGGCCCCTGGAAGCATGAAAATCACTTTAAACATGCTAATTTTAGCTCTAAAACTGATGATCTACCTACAAATGTGAACTGACGTTAAAAAATAAAACATTTGAAAACGGACCATTTTTCAACTTTCTGCAGTATGACGTAATGGGGGGGTGTTATCTCTTTTGTCAAAAATCACCTGTTTTTGCTTGAACATTAAATGCCTCCAAATGGTATTTAATTCACCTCCCGGGCCCCTGGAAGCATGAAAATCACTTTAAACATGCTAATTTTAGCTCTAAAACTGATGATCTACCTACAAATGTGAACTGACTTTCAAAAATAAAACATTTGAAAGGGACAATTTTTCACCTTTCTGAAGCATGACGTAATGGGGGTGTTATCTCTTTTGTCAAAAATCACCTGTTTTTGCTTGAACATTAAATACCTCCAAATGGTATTTAATTCACTTCCCGGGCCCCTGGAAGCATGAAAATCACTTTAAACATGCTAATTTTAGCTCTAAAACTGATGATCTACCTACAAATGTGAACTGACGTTAAAAAATAAAACATTTGAAAACGGACCATTTTTCACCTTTCTGCAGCATGATGTAATGGGGGGGGTGTTATCTCTTTTGTCAAAAATCACCTGTTTTTGCTTGAACATTAAATGCCTCCAAATGGTATTTAATTCACTTCCCGGGCCAGTGAAAGCATGAAAATCACTTTAAACATGCTAATTTTAGCTCTAAAACTGATGATCTACCTACAAATGTGAACTGACGTTCAAAAATATAACATTTGAAAAGGACAATTTTTCACCTTTCTGAAGCATGACGTAATGGGGGTGTTATCTCTTTTGTCAAAAATCACCTGTTTTTGCTTGAACATTAAATGCCTCCAAATGGTATTTAATTCACTTCCCGGGGTGAAGAAACACTTTTTGAGACCTCAGAGTGAGTAAATTGGCCATTTTCATGCACTTTTAACCATTCCACAAATCTTGTGTTTTGGGCCCCTGGAAGCATGAAAATCACTTTAAACATGCTAATTTTAGCTCTAAAACTGATGATCTACCTACAAATGTGAACTGACGTTCAAAAATATAACATTTGAAAAGGACAATTTTTCACCTTTCTGAAGCATGACGTAATGGGGGTGTTATCTCTTTTGTCAAAAATCACCTGTTTTTGCTTGAACATTAAATGCCTCCAAATGGTATTTAATTCACTTCCCGGGGTGAGAAACACTTTTTGAGACCTCAGAGTGAGTAAATTGGCCATTTTCATGCACTTTTAACCATTCCACAAATCTTGTGTTTTGGGCCCCTGGAAGCATGAAAATCACTTTAAACATGCTAATTTTAGCTCTAAAACTGATGATCTACCTACAAATGTGAACTGACTTTCAAAAATAAAACATTTGAAAACGGACAATTTTTCACCTTTCTGAAGCATGACGTAATGGGGGTGTTATCTCTTTTGTCAAAAATCACCTGTTTTTGCTTGAACATTAAATGCCTCCAAATGGTATTTAATTCACTTCCCGGGCCCCTGGAAGCATGAAAATCACTTTAAACATGTTAATTTTAGCTCTAAAACTGATGATCTACCTACAAATGTGAACTGACGTTCAAAAATAAAACATTTGAAAACGGACCATTTTTCACCTTTCTGCAGCATGACGTAATGGGGGGTGTTATCTCTTTTGTCAAAAATCACCTGTTTTTGCTTGAACATTAAATGCCTCCAAATGGTATTTAATTCACTTCCCGGGCCCCTGGAAGCATGAAAATCACTTTAAACATGCAAATTTTAGCTCTAAAACTGATGATCTACCTACAAATGTGAACTGACGTTCAAAAATAAAACATTTGAAAACGGACCATTTTTCACCTTTCTGAAGCATGACGTAATGGGGGGTGTTATCTCTTTTGTCAAAAATCACCTGTTTTTGCTTGAACATTAAATGCCTCCAAATTGTATTTAATTCACTTCCCGGGGTGAAGAAACACTTTTTGAGACCTCAGAGTGAGTAAATTAGCCATTTGTATGCACTTTTAACCATTCCACAAATCTTGTGTTTTGGGCCCCTGGAAGCATGAAAATCACTTTAAACATGCTAATTTTAGCTCTAAAACTGATGATCTACCTACAAATGTGAACTGACGTTAAAAAATAAAACATTTGAAAACGGACCATTTTTCACCTTTCTGCAGCATAACGTAATGGGGGGGGTGTTATCTCTTTTGTCAAAAATCACCTGTTTTTGCTTGAACATTAAATGCCTCCAAATGGTATTTAATTCACTTCCCGGGGTGAAGAAACACTTTTTGAGACCTCAGAGTGAGTAAATTGGCCATTTTCATGCACTTTTAACCATTCTACAAATCTTGTGTTTTGGGCCCCTGGAAGCATGAAAATCACTTTAAACATGCTAATTTTAGTTCTAAAACTGATGATCTACCTACAAATGTGAACTGACGTTAAAAAATAAAACATTTGAAAACTGACCATTTTTCACCTTTCTGCAGCAAGACGTAATGGGGGGATGTTATCTCTTTTGTCAAAAATCACCTGTTTTTGCTTGAACATTAAATGCCTCCAAATGGTATTTAATTCACTTCCCGGGCCCCTGGAAGCATGAAAATCACTTTAAACATGCTAATTTTAGCTCTAAAACTGATGATCTACCTACAAATGTGAACTGACGTTCAAAAATAAAACATTTGAAAACGGACCATTTTTCACCTTTCTGAAGCATGACGTAATGGGGGTGTTATCTCTTTTGTCAAAAATCACCTGTTTTTGCTTGAACATTAAATGCCTCCAAATGGTATTTAATTCACTTCCCGGGCCCCTGGTAGCATGAAAATCACTTTAAACATGCAAATTTTAGCTCTAAAACTGATGATCTACCTACAAATGTGAACTGACGTTCAAAAATAAAACATTTGAAAACGGACCATTTTTCACCTTTAAGAAGCATGACGTAATGGGGGGGTGTTATCTCTTTTGTCAAAAATCACCTGTTTTTGCTTGAACATTAAATGCCTCCAAATGGTATTTAATTCACTTCCCGGGGTGAAGAAACACTTTTTGAGACCTCAGAGTGAGTAAATTGGCCATTTTCATGCACTTTTAACCATTCCACAAATCTTGTGTTTTGGGCCCCTGGAAGCATGAAAATCACTTTAAACATGCTAATTTTAGCTCTAAAACTGATGATCTACCTACAAATGTGAACTGACGTTAAAAAATAAAACATTTGAAAATGGACCATTTTTCACCTTTCTGCAGCATAACGTAATGGGGGGGTGTTATCTCTTTTGTCAAAAATCACCTGTTTTTGCTTGAACATTAAATGCCTCCAAATGGTATTTAATTCACTTCCCGGGCCCCTGGAAGCATGAAAATCACTTTAAACATGCTAATTTTAGCTCTAAAACTGATGATCTACCTACAAATGTGAACTGACGTTCAAAAATAAAACATTTGAAAACGGACCATTTTTCACCTTTCTGCAGCATGACATAATGGGGGGTGTTATCTCTTTTGTCAAAAATCACCTGTTTTTGCTTGAACATTAAATGCCTCGAAATGGTATGTAATTCACTTCCCGGGCCCCTGGAAGCATGAAAATCACTTTAAACATGCAAATTTTAGCTCTAAAACTGATGATCTACCTACAAATGTGAACTGACGTTCAAAAATAAAACATTTGAAAACGGACCATTTTTCACCTTTCTGAAGCATGACGTAATGGGGGGGTGTTATCTCTTTTGTCAAAAATCACCTGTTTTTGCTTGAACATTAAATGCCTCCAAATTGTATTTAATTCACTTCCCGGGGTGAAGAAACACTTTTTGAGACCTCAGAGTGAGTAAATTAGCCATTTGTATGCACTTTTAACCATTCCACAAATCTTGTGTTTTGGGCCCCTGGAAGCATGAAAATCACTTTAAACATGCTAATTTTAGCTCTAAAACTGATGATCTACCTACAAATGTGAACTGACGTTAAAAAATAAAACATTTGAAAACGGACCATTTTTCACCTTTCTGCAGCATAACGTAATGGGGGGGTGTTATCTCTTTTGTCAAAAATCACCTGTTTTTGCTTGAACATTAAATGCCTCCAAATGGTATTTAATTCACTTCCCGGGGTGAAGAAACACTTTTTGAGACCTCAGAGTGAGTAAATTGGCCATTTTCATGCACTTTTAACCATTCTACAAATCTTGTGTTTTGGGCCCCTGGAAGCATGAAAATCACTTTAAACATGCTAATTTTAGTTCTAAAACTGATGATCTACCTACAAATGTGAACTGACGTTAAAAAATAAAACATTTGAAAACTGACCATTTTTCACCTTTCTGCAGCAAGACGTAATGGGGGGATGTTATCTCTTTTGTCAAAAATCACCTGTTTTTGCTTGAACATTAAATGCCTCCAAATGGTATTTAATTCACTTCCCGGGCCCCTGGAAGCATGAAAATCACTTTAAACATGCTAATTTTAGCTCTAAAACTGATGATCTACCTACAAATGTGAACTGACGTTCAAAAATAAAACATTTGAAAACGGACCATTTTTCACCTTTCTGAAGCATGACGTAATGGGGGGTGTTATCTCTTTTGTCAAAAATCACCTGTTTTTGCTTGAACATTAAATGCCTCCAAATGGTATTTAATTCACTTCCCGGGGTGAAGAAACACTTTTTGAGACCTCAGAGTGAGTAAATTGGCCATTTTCATGCACTTTTAACCATTCCACAAATCTTGTGTTTTGGGCCCCTGGAAGCATGAAAATCACTTTAAACATGCTAATTTTAGCTCTAAAACTGATGATCTACCTACAAATGTGAACTGACGTTAAAAAATAAAACATTTGAAAACGGACCATTTTTCACCTTTCTGCAGCATGACGTAATGGGGGGGTGTTATCTCTTTTGTAAAAAATCACCTGTTTTTGCTTGAACATTAAATGCCTCCAAATGGTATTTAATTCACTTCCCGGGGTGAAGAAACACTTTTTGAGACCTCAGAGTGAGTAAATTGGCCATTTTCATGCACGTTTAACTATTCCACAAATCTTGTGCTTTGGGCCCCTGGAAGCATGAAAATCACTTTAAACATGCTAATTTTAGCTCTAAAACTGATGATCTACCTACAAATGTGAACTGACGTTAAAAAATAAAACATTTGAAAACGGACCATTTTTCACCTTTCTGCAGCATGACGTAATGGGGGGGTGTTATCTCTTTTGTCAAAAATCACCTGTTTTTGCTTGAACATTAAATGCCTCCAAATGGTATTTAATTCACTTCCCGGGCCCCTGGAAGAATGAAAAAATCACTTTAAACATGCTAATTTTAGCTCTAAAACTGATGATCTACCTACAAATGTGAACTGACTTTCAAAAATAAAACAATTGAAAAGGACAATTTTTCACCTTTCTGAAGCATGACGTAATGGGGGTGTTATCTCTTTTGTCAAAAATCACCTGTTTTTGCTTGAACATTAAATGCCTCCAAATGGTATTTAATTCACTTCCCGGGCCCCTGGAAGCATGAAAATCACTTTAAACATGCTAATTTTAGCTCTAAAACTGATGATCTACCTACAAATGTGAACTGACGTTAAAAAATAAAACATTTGAAAACGGACCATTTTTCACCTTTCTGCAGCATGATGTAATGGGGGGGTGTTATCTCTTTTGTCAAAAATCACCTGTTTTTGCTTGAACATTAAATGCCTCCAAATGGTATTTAATTCACTTCCCGGGCCAGTGAAAGCATGAAAATCACTTTAAACATGCTAATTTTAGCTCTAAAACTGATGATCTACCTACAAATGTGAACTGACTTTCAAAAATAAAACATTTGAAAAGGACAATTTTTCACCTTTCTGAAGCATGACGTAATGGGGGTGTTATCTCTTTTGTCAAAAATCACCTGTTTTTGCTTGAACATTAAATGCCTCCAAATGGCATTTAATTCACTTCCCGGGGTGAAGAAACACTTTTTGAGACCTCAGAGTGAGTAAATTGGCCATTTTCATGCACTTTTAACCATTCCACAAATCTTGTGTTTTGGGCCCCTGGAAGCATGAAAATCACTTTAAACATGCTAATTTTAGCTCTAAAACTGATGATCTACCTACAAATGTGAACTGACGTTAAAAAATAAAACATTTGAAAACGGACCATTTTTCACCTTTCTGCAGCATAACGTAATGGGGGGGTGTTATCTCTTTTGTCAAAAATCACCTGTTTTTGCTTGAACATTAAATGCCTCCAAATGGTATTTAATTCACTTCCCGGGGTGAAAAAACACTTTTTGAGACCTCAGAGTGAGTAAATTGGCCATTTTCATGCACTTTTAACCATTCCACAAATCTTGTGTTTTGGGCCCCTGGAAGCATGAAAATCACTTTAAACATGCTAATTTTAGCTCTAAAACTGATGATCTACCTACAAATGTGAACTGACGTTAAAAAATAAAACATTTGAAAACGGACCATTTTTCACCTTTCTGCAGCATGACGTAATGGGGGGGTGTTATCTCTTTTGTCAAAAATCACCTGTTTTTGCTTGAACATTAAATGCCTCCAAATGGTATTTAATTCACTTCCCGGGCCCCTGGAAGAATGAAAAAATCACTTTAAACATGCTAATTTTAGCTCTAAAACTGATGATCTACCTACAAATGTGAACTGACTTTCAAAAATAAAACATTTGAAAAGGACAATTTTTCACCTTTCTGAAGCATGACGTAATGGGGGTGTTATCTCTTTTGTCAAAAATCACCTGTTTTTGCTTGAACATTAAATGCCTCCAAATGGTATTTAATTCACTTCCCGGGTCCCTGGAAGCATGAAAATCACTTTAAACATGCTAATTTTAGCTCTAAAACTGATGATCTACCTACAAATGTGAACTGACGTTCAAAAATAAAACATTTGAAAACGGACCATTTTTCACCTTTCTGCAGCATGACGTAATGGGGGGTGTTATCTCTTTTGTCAAAAATCACCTGTTTTTGCTTGAACATTAAATGCCTCCAAATGGTATTTAATTCACCTCCCGGGCCCCTGGAAGCATGAAAATCACTTTACACATGCTAATTTTAGCTCTAAAACTGATGATCTACCTACAAATGTGAACTGACTTTCAAAAATAAAACATTTGAAAACGGACAATTTTTCTCCTTTCTGAAGCATGGCGTAATGGGGGGGTGTTATCTCTTTTGTCAAAAATCACCTGTTTTTGATTGAACATTAAATGCCTCCAAATGGTATTTAATTCACTTCCCGGGGTGAAGAAACACTTTTTGAGACCTCAGAGTGAGTAAATTGGCCATTTTCATGCACTTTTAACCATTCCACAAATCTTGTGTTTTGGGCCCCTGGAAGCATGAAAATCACTTTAAACATGCTAATTTTAGCTCTAAAACTGATGATCTACCTACAAATGTGAACTGACGTTAAAAAATAAAACATTTGAAAACTGACCATTTTTCACCTTTCTGCAGCATGACGTAATGGGGGGATGTTATCTCTTTTGTCAAAAATCACCTGTTTTTGCTTGAACATTAAATGCCTCCAAATGGTATTTAATTCACTTCCTGGGCCCCTGGAAGCATGAAAATCACTTTAAACATGCTAATTTTAGCTCTAAAACGGATGATCTACCTACAAATGTGAACTGACGTTCAAAAATAAAATATTTGAAAACGGACCATTTTTCACCTTTCTGAAGCATGACGTAATGGGGGGGTGTTATCTCTTTAGTCAAAAATCACCTGTTTTTGCTTGAACATTAAATGCCTCCAAATGGTATTTAATTCACTTCCCGGGGTGTAGAAACACTTTTTGAGACCTCAGAGTGAGTAAATTGGCCATTTTCATGCACTTTTAACCATTCCACAAATCTTGTGTTTTGGGCCCCTGGAAGCATGAAAATCACTTTAAACATGCTAATTTTAGCTCTAAAACTGATGATCTACCTACAAATGTGAACTGACGTTAAAAAATAAAACATTTGAAAACGGACCATTTTTCAACTTTCTGCAGTATGACGTAATGGGGGGGTGTTATCTCTTTTGTCAAAAATCACCTGTTTTTGCTTGAACATTAAATGCCTCCAAATGGTATTTAATTCACCTCCCGGGCCCCTGGAAGCATGAAAATCACTTTAAACATGCTAATTTTAGCTCTAAAACTGATGATCTACCTACAAATGTGAACTGACTTTCAAAAATAAAACATTTGAAAGGGACAATTTTTCACCTTTCTGAAGCATGACGTAATGGGGGTGTTATCTCTTTTGTCAAAAATCACCTGTTTTTGCTTGAACATTAAATGCCTCCAAATGGTATTTAATTCACTTCCCGGGCCCCTGGAAGCATGAAAATCACTTTAAACATGCTAATTTTAGCTCTAAAACTGATGATCTACCTACAAATGTGAACTGACGTTAAAAAATAAAACATTTGAAAACGGACCATTTTTCACCTTTCTGCAGCATGATGTAATGGGGGGGTGTTATCTCTTTTGTCAAAAATCACCTGTTTTTGCTTGAACATTAAATGCCTCCAAATGGTATTTAATTCACTTCCTGGGCCCCTGGAAGCATGAAAATCACTTTAAACATGCTAATTTTAGCTCTAAAACGGATGATCTACCTACAAATGTGAACTGACGTTCAAAAATAAAATATTTGAAAACGGACCATTTTTCACCTTTCTGAAGCATGACGTAATGGGGGGGTGTTATCTCTTTAGTCAAAAATCACCTGTTTTTGCTTGAACATTAAATGCCTCCAAATGGTATTTAATTCACTTCCCGGGGTGTAGAAACACTTTTTGAGACCTCAGAGTGAGTAAATTGGCCATTTTCATGCACTTTTAACCATTCCACAAATCTTGTGTTTTGGGCCCCTGGAAGCATGAAAATCACTTTAAACATGCTAATTTTAGCTCTAAAACTGATGATCTACCTACAAATGTGAACTGACGTTAAAAAATAAAACATTTGAAAACGGACCATTTTTCAACTTTCTGCAGTATGACGTAATGGGGGGGTGTTATCTCTTTTGTCAAAAATCACCTGTTTTTGCTTGAACATTAAATGCCTCCAAATGGTATTTAATTCACCTCCCGGGCCCCTGGAAGCATGAAAATCACTTTAAACATGCTAATTTTAGCTCTAAAACTGATGATCTACCTACAAATGTGAACTGACTTTCAAAAATAAAACATTTGAAAGGGACAATTTTTCACCTTTCTGAAGCATGACGTAATGGGGGTGTTATCTCTTTTGTCAAAAATCACCTGTTTTTGCTTGAACATTAAATGCCTCCAAATGGTATTTAATTCACTTCCCGGGCCCCTGGAAGCATGAAAATCACTTTAAACATGCTAATTTTAGCTCTAAAACTGATGATCTACCTACAAATGTGAACTGACGTTAAAAAATAAAACATTTGAAAACGGACCATTTTTCACCTTTCTGCAGCATGATGTAATGGGGGGGGTGTTATCTCTTTTGTCAAAAATCACCTGTTTTTGCTTGAACATTAAATGCCTCCAAATGGTATTTAATTCACTTCCCGGGCCAGTGAAAGCATGAAAATCACTTTAAACATGCTAATTTTAGCTCTAAAACTGAAGATCTACCTACAAATGTGAACTGACGTTCAAAAATATAACATTTGAAAAGGACAATTTTTCACCTTTCTGAAGCATGACGTAATGGGGGTGTTATCTCTTTTGTCAAAAATCACCTGTTTTTGCTTGAACATTAAATGCCTCCAAATGGTATTTAATTCACTTCCCGGGGTGAAGAAACACTTTTTGAGACCTCAGAGTGAGTAAATTGGCCATTTTCATGCACTTTTAACCATTCCACAAATCTTGTGTTTTGGGCCCCTGGAAGCATGAAAATCACTTTAAACATGCTAATTTTAGCTCTAAAACTGATGATCTACCTACAAATGTGAACTGACGTTCAAAAATATAACATTTGAAAAGGACAATTTTTCACCTTTCTGAAGCATGACGTAATGGGGGTGTTATCTCTTTTGTCAAAAATCACCTGTTTTTGCTTGAACATTAAATGCCTCCAAATGGTATTTAATTCACTTCCCGGGGTGAGAAACACTTTTTGAGACCTCAGAGTGAGTAAATTGGCCATTTTCATGCACTTTTAACCATTCCACAAATCTTGTGTTTTGGGCCCCTGGAAGCATGAAAATCACTTTAAACATGCTAATTTTAGCTCTAAAACTGATGATCTACCTACAAATGTGAACTGACTTTCAAAAATAAAACATTTGAAAACGGACAATTTTTCACCTTTCTGAAGCATGACGTAATGGGGGTGTTATCTCTTTTGTCAAAAATCACCTGTTTTTGCTTGAACATTAAATGCCTCCAAATGGTATTTAATTCACTTCCCGGGCCCCTGGAAGCATGAAAATCACTTTAAACATGTTAATTTTAGCTCTAAAACTGATGATCTACCTACAAATGTGAACTGACGTTCAAAAATAAAACATTTGAAAACGGACCATTTTTCACCTTTCTGCAGCATGACGTAATGGGGGGTGTTATCTCTTTTGTCAAAAATCACCTGTTTTTGCTTGAACATTAAATGCCTCCAAATGGTATTTAATTCACTTCCCGGGCCCCTGGAAGCATGAAAATCACTTTAAACATGCAAATTTTAGCTCTAAAACTGATGATCTACCTACAAATGTGAACTGACGTTCAAAAATAAAACATTTGAAAACGGACCATTTTTCACCTTTCTGAAGCATGACGTAATGGGGGGGTGTTATCTCTTTTGTCAAAAATCACCTGTTTTTGCTTGAACATTAAATGCCTCCAAATTGTATTTAATTCACTTCCCGGGGTGAAGAAACACTTTTTGAGACCTCAGAGTGAGTAAATTAGCCATTTGTATGCACTTTTAACCATTCCACAAATCTTGTGTTTTGGGCCCCTGGAAGCATGAAAATCACTTTAAACATGCTAATTTTAGCTCTAAAACTGATGATCTACCTACAAATGTGAACTGACGTTAAAAAATAAAACATTTGAAAACGGACCATTTTTCACCTTTCTGCAGCATAACGTAATGGGGGGGGTGTTATCTCTTTTGTCAAAAATCACCTGTTTTTGCTTGAACATTAAATGCCTCCAAATGGTATTTAATTCACTTCCCGGGGTGAAGAAACACTTTTTGAGACCTCAGAGTGAGTAAATTGGCCATTTTCATGCACTTTTAACCATTCTACAAATCTTGTGTTTTGGGCCCCTGGAAGCATGAAAATCACTTTAAACATGCTAATTTTAGTTCTAAAACTGATGATCTACCTACAAATGTGAACTGACGTTAAAAAATAAAACATTTGAAAACTGACCATTTTTCACCTTTCTGCAGCAAGACGTAATGGGGGGATGTTATCTCTTTTGTCAAAAATCACCTGTTTTTGCTTGAACATTAAATGCCTCCAAATGGTATTTAATTCACTTCCCGGGCCCCTGGAAGCATGAAAATCACTTTAAACATGCTAATTTTAGCTCTAAAACTGATGATCTACCTACAAATGTGAACTGACGTTCAAAAATAAAACATTTGAAAACGGACCATTTTTCACCTTTCTGAAGCATGACGTAATGGGGGTGTTATCTCTTTTGTCAAAAATCACCTGTTTTTGCTTGAACATTAAATGCCTCCAAATGGTATTTAATTCACTTCCCGGGGTGAAGAAACACTTTTTGAGACCTCAGAGTGAGTAAATTGGCCATTTTCATGCACGTTTAACTATTCCACAAATCTTGTGCTTTGGGCCCCTGGAAGCATGAAAATCACTTTAAACATGCTAATTTTAGCTCTAAAACTGATGATCTACCTACAAATGTGAACTGACGTTAAAAAATAAAACATTTGAAAACGGACCATTTTTCACCTTTCTGCAGCATGACGTAATGGGGGGGTGTTATCTCTTTTGTCAAAAATCACCTGTTTTTGCTTGAACATTAAATGCCTCCAAATGGTATTTAATTCACTTCCCGGGCCCCTGGAAGAATGAAAAAATCACTTTAAACATGCTAATTTTAGCTCTAAAACTGATGATCTACCTACAAATGTGAACTGACTTTCAAAAATAAAACAATTGAAAAGGACAATTTTTCACCTTTCTGAAGCATGACGTAATGGGGGTGTTATCTCTTTTGTCAAAAATCACCTGTTTTTGCTTGAACATTAAATGCCTCCAAATGGTATTTAATTCACTTCCCGGGCCCCTGGAAGCATGAAAATCACTTTAAACATGCTCATTTTAGCTCTAAAACTGATGATCTACCTACAAATGTGAACTGACGTTAAAAAATAAAACATTTGAAAACGGACCATTTTTCACCTTTCTGCAGCATGATGTAATGGGGGGGTGTTATCTCTTTTGTCAAAAATCACCTGTTTTTGCTTGAACATTAAATGCCTCCAAATGGTATTTAATTCACTTCCCGGGCCAGTGAAAGCATGAAAATCACTTTAAACATGCTAATTTTAGCTCTAAAACTGATGATCTACCTACAAATGTGAACTGACTTTCAAAAATAAAACATTTGAAAAGGACAATTTTTCACCTTTCTGAAGCATGACGTAATGGGGGTGTTATCTCTTTTGTCAAAAATCACCTGTTTTTGCTTGAACATTAAATGCCTCCAAATGGTATTTAATTCACTTCCCGGGGTGAAGAAACACTTTTTGAGACCTCAGAGTGAGTAAATTGGCCTTTTTCATGCACTTTTAACCATTCCACAAATCTTGTGTTTTGGGCCCCTGGAAGCATGAAAATCACTTTAAACATGCTAATTTTAGCTCTAAAACTGATGATCTACCTACAAATGTGAACTGACGTTAAAAAATAAAACATTTGAAAACGGACCATTTTTCACCTTTCTGCAGCATAACGTAATGGGGGGGTGTTATCTCTTTTGTCAAAAATCACCTGTTTTTGCTTGAACATTAAATGCCTCCAAATGGTATTTAATTCACTTCCCGGGGTGAAAAAACACTTTTTGAGACCTCTGAGTGAGTAAATTGGCCATTTTCATGCACTTTTAACCATTCCACAAATCTTGTGTTTTGGGCCCCTGGAAGCATGAAAATCACTTTAAACATGCTAATTTTAGCTCTAAAACTGATGATCTACCTACAAATGTGAACTGACGTTAAAAAATAAAACATTTGAAAACTGACAATTTTTCACCTTTCTGCAGCATGACGTAATGGGGGGATGTTATCTCTTTTGTCAAAAATCACCTGTTTTTGCTTGAACATTAAATGCCTCCAAATGGTATTTAATTCACTTCCCGGGCCCCTGGAAGCATGAAAATCACTTTAAACATGCTAATTTTAGCTCTAAAACGGATGATCTACCTACAAATGTGAACTGACGTTCAAAAATAAAATATTTGAAAATGGACCATTTTTCACCTTTCTGAAGCATGACGTAATGGGGGGGTGTTATCTCTTTTGTCAAAAATCACCTGTTTTGCTTGAACATTAAATGCCTCCAAATGGTATTTAATTCACTTCCCGGGGTGAAGAAACACTGTTTGAGACCTCAGAGTGAGTAAATTGGCCATTTTCATGCACTTTTAACCATTCCACAAATCTTGTGTTTTGGGCCCCTGGAAGCATGAAAATCACTTTAAACATGCTAATTTTAGCTCTAAAACTGATGATCTACCTACAAATGTGAACTGACGTTCAAAAATAAAATATTTGAAAACGGACCATTTTTCACCTTTCTGAAGCATGACGTAATGGGGGGGTGTTATCTCTTTAGTCAAAAATCACCTGTTTTTGCTTGAACATTAAATGCCTCCAAATGGTATTTAATTCACTTCCCGGGGTGTAGAAACACTTTTTGAGACCTCAGAGTGAGTAAATTGGCCATTTTCATGCACTTTTAACCATTCCACAAATCTTGTGTTTTGGGCCCCTGGAAGCATGAAAATCACTTTAAACATGCTAATTTTAGCTCTAAAACTGATGATCTACCTACAAATGTGAACTGACGTTAAAAAATAAAACATTTGAAAACGGACCATTTTTCAACTTTCTGCAGTATGACGTAATGGGGGGGTGTTATCTCTTTTGTCAAAAATCACCTGTTTTTGCTTGAACATTAAATGCCTCCAAATGGTATTTAATTCACCTCCCGGGCCCCTGGAAGCATGAAAATCACTTTAAACATGCTAATTTTAGCTCTAAAACTGATGATCTACCTACAAATGTGAACTGACTTTCAAAAATAAAACATTTGAAAGGGACAATTTTTCACCTTTCTGAAGCATGACGTAATGGGGGTGTTATCTCTTTTGTCAAAAATCACCTGTTTTTGCTTGAACATTAAATGCCTCCAAATGGTATTTAATTCACTTCCCGGGCCCCTGGAAGCATGAAAATCACTTTAAACATGCTAATTTTAGCTCTAAAACTGATGATCTACCTACAAATGTGAACTGACGTTAAAAAATAAAACATTTGAAAACGGACCATTTTTCACCTTTCTGCAGCATGATGTAATGGGGGGGGTGTTATCTCTTTTGTCAAAAATCACCTGTTTTTGCTTGAACATTAAATGCCTCCAAATGGTATTTAATTCACTTCCCGGGCCAGTGAAAGCATGAAAATCACTTTAAACATGCTAATTTTAGCTCTAAAACTGATGATCTACCTACAAATGTGAACTGACGTTCAAAAATATAACATTTGAAAAGGACAATTTTTCACCTTTCTGAAGCATGACGTAATGGGGGTGTTATCTCTTTTGTCAAAAATCACCTGTTTTTGCTTGAACATTAAATGCCTCCAAATGGTATTTAATTCACTTCCCGGGGTGAAGAAACACTTTTTGAGACCTCAGAGTGAGTAAATTGGCCATTTTCATGCACTTTTAACCATTCCACAAATCTTGTGTTTTGGGCCCCTGGAAGCATGAAAATCACTTTAAACATGCTAATTTTAGCTCTAAAACTGATGATCTACCTACAAATGTGAACTGACGTTCAAAAATATAACATTTGAAAAGGACAATTTTTCACCTTTCTGAAGCATGACGTAATGGGGGTGTTATCTCTTTTGTCAAAAATCACCTGTTTTTGCTTGAACATTAAATGCCTCCAAATGGTATTTAATTCACTTCCCGGGGTGAGAAACACTTTTTGAGACCTCAGAGTGAGTAAATTGGCCATTTTCATGCACTTTTAACCATTCCACAAATCTTGTGTTTTGGGCCCCTGGAAGCATGAAAATCACTTTAAACATGCTAATTTTAGCTCTAAAACTGATGATCTACCTACAAATGTGAACTGACTTTCAAAAATAAAACATTTGAAAACGGACAATTTTTCACCTTTCTGAAGCATGACGTAATGGGGGTGTTATCTCTTTTGTCAAAAATCACCTGTTTTTGCTTGAACATTAAATGCCTCCAAATGGTATTTAATTCACTTCCCGTGCCCCTGGAAGCATGAAAATCACTTTAAACATGTTAATTTTAGCTCTAAAACTGATGATCTACCTACAAATGTGAACTGACGTTCAAAAATAAAACATTTGAAAACGGACCATTTTTCACCTTTCTGCAGCATGACGTAATGGGGGGTGTTATCTCTTTTGTCAAAAATCACCTGTTTTTGCTTGAACATTAAATGCCTCCAAATGGTATTTAATTCACTTCCCGGGCCCCTGGAAGCATGAAAATCACTTTAAACATGCAAATTTTAGCTCTAAAACTGATGATCTACCTACAAATGTGAACTGACGTTCAAAAATAAAACATTTGAAAACGGACCATTTTTCACCTTTCTGAAGCATGACGTAATGGGGGGGTGTTATCTCTTTTGTCAAAAATCACCTGTTTTTGCTTGAACATTAAATGCCTCCAAATTGTATTTAATTCACTTCCCGGGGTGAAGAAACACTTTTTGAGACCTCAGAGTGAGTAAATTAGCCATTTGTATGCACTTTTAACCATTCCACAAATCTTGTGTTTTGGGCCCCTGGAAGCATGAAAATCACTTTAAACATGCTAATTTTAGCTCTAAAACTGATGATCTACCTACAAATGTGAACTGACGTTAAAAAATAAAACATTTGAAAACGGACCATTTTTCACCTTTCTGCAGCATAACGTAATGGGGGGGGTGTTATCTCTTTTGTCAAAAATCACCTGTTTTTGCTTGAACATTAAATGCCTCCAAATGGTATTTAATTCACTTCCCGGGGTGAAGAAACACTTTTTGAGACCTCAGAGTGAGTAAATTGGCCATTTTCATGCACTTTTAACCATTCTACAAATCTTGTGTTTTGGGCCCCTGGAAGCATGAAAATCACTTTAAACATGCTAATTTTAGTTCTAAAACTGATGATCTACCTACAAATGTGAACTGACGTTAAAAAATAAAACATTTGAAAACTGACCATTTTTCACCTTTCTGCAGCAAGACGTAATGGGGGGATGTTATCTCTTTTGTCAAAAATCACCTGTTTTTGCTTGAACATTAAATGCCTCCAAATGGTATTTAATTCACTTCCCGGGCCCCTGGAAGCATGAAAATCACTTTAAACATGCTAATTTTAGCTCTAAAACTGATGATCTACCTACAAATGTGAACTGACGTTCAAAAATAAAACATTTGAAAACGGACCATTTTTCACCTTTCTGAAGCATGACGTAATGGGGGTGTTATCTCTTTTGTCAAAAATCACCTGTTTTTGCTTGAACATTAAATGCCTCCAAATGGTATTTAATTCACTTCCCGGGGTGAAGAAACACTTTTTGAGACCTCAGAGTGAGTAAATTGGCCATTTTCATGCACGTTTAACTATTCCACAAATCTTGTGCTTTGGGCCCCTGGAAGCATGAAAATCACTTTAAACATGCTAATTTTAGCTCTAAAACTGATGATCTACCTACAAATGTGAACTGACGTTAAAAAATAAAACATTTGAAAACGGACCATTTTTCACCTTTCTGCAGCATGACGTAATGGGGGGGTGTTATCTCTTTTGTCAAAAATCACCTGTTTTTGCTTGAACATTAAATGCCTCCAAATGGTATTTAATTCACTTCCCGGGCCCCTGGAAGAATGAAAAAATCACTTTAAACATGCTAATTTTAGCTCTAAAACTGATGATCTACCTACAAATGTGAACTGACTTTCAAAAATAAAACAATTGAAAAGGACAATTTTTCACCTTTCTGAAGCATGACGTAATGGGGGTGTTATCTCTTTTGTCAAAAATCACCTGTTTTTGCTTGAACATTAAATGCCTCCAAATGGTATTTAATTCACTTCCCGGGCCCCTGGAAGCATGAAAATCACTTTAAACATGCTAATTTTAGCTCTAAAACTGATGATCTACCTACAAATGTGAACTGACGTTAAAAAATAAAACATTTGAAAACGGACCATTTTTCACCTTTCTGCAGCATGATGTAATGGGGGGGGTGTTATCTCTTTTGTCAAAAATCACCTGTTTTTGCTTGAACATTAAATGCCTCCAAATGGTATTTAATTCACTTCCCGGGCCAGTGAAAGCATGAAAATCACTTTAAACATGCTAATTTTAGCTCTAAAACTGATGATCTACCTACAAATGTGAACTGACGTTCAAAAATATAACATTTGAAAAGGACAATTTTTCACCTTTCTGAAGCATGACGTAATGGGGGTGTTATCTCTTTTGTCAAAAATCACCTGTTTTTGCTTGAACATTAAATGCCTCCAAATGGTATTTAATTCACTTCCCGGGGTGAAGAAACACTTTTTGAGACCTCAGAGTGAGTAAATTGGCCATTTTCATGCACTTTTAACCATTCCACAAATCTTGTGTTTTGGGCCCCTGGAAGCATGAAAATCACTTTAAACATGCTAATTTTAGCTCTAAAACTGATGATCTACCTACAAATGTGAACTGACGTTCAAAAATATAACATTTGAAAAGGACAATTTTTCACCTTTCTGAAGCATGACGTAATGGGGGTGTTATCTCTTTTGTCAAAAATCACCTGTTTTTGCTTGAACATTAAATGCCTCCAAATGGTATTTAATTCACTTCCCGGGGTGAGAAACACTTTTTGAGACCTCAGAGTGAGTAAATTGGCCATTTTCATGCACTTTTAACCATTCCACAAATCTTGTGTTTTGGGCCCCTGGAAGCATGAAAATCACTTTAAACATGCTAATTTTAGCTCTAAAACTGATGATCTACCTACAAATGTGAACTGACTTTCAAAAATAAAACATTTGAAAACGGACAATTTTTCACCTTTCTGAAGCATGACGTAATGGGGGTGTTATCTCTTTTGTCAAAAATCACCTGTTTTTGCTTGAACATTAAATGCCTCCAAATGGTATTTAATTCACTTCCCGGGCCCCTGGAAGCATGAAAATCACTTTAAACATGTTAATTTTAGCTCTAAAACTGATGATCTACCTACAAATGTGAACTGACGTTCAAAAATAAAACATTTGAAAACGGACCATTTTTCACCTTTCTGCAGCATGACGTAATGGGGGGTGTTATCTCTTTTGTCAAAAATCACCTGTTTTTGCTTGAACATTAAATGCCTCCAAATGGTATTTAATTCACTTCCCGGGCCCCTGGAAGCATGAAAATCACTTTAAACATGCAAATTTTAGCTCTAAAACTGATGATCTACCTACAAATGTGAACTGACGTTCAAAAATAAAACATTTGAAAACGGACCATTTTTCACCTTTCTGAAGCATGACGTAATGGGGGGGTGTTATCTCTTTTGTCAAAAATCACCTGTTTTTGCTTGAACATTAAATGCCTCCAAATTGTATTTAATTCACTTCCCGGGGTGAAGAAACACTTTTTGAGACCTCAGAGTGAGTAAATTAGCCATTTGTATGCACTTTTAACCATTCCACAAATCTTGTGTTTTGGGCCCCTGGAAGCATGAAAATCACTTTAAACATGCTAATTTTAGCTCTAAAACTGATGATCTACCTACAAATGTGAACTGACGTTAAAAAATAAAACATTTGAAAACGGACCATTTTTCACCTTTCTGCAGCATAACGTAATGGGGGGGGGTGTTATCTCTTTTGTCAAAAATCACCTGTTTTTGCTTGAACATTAAATGCCTCCAAATGGTATTTCATTCACTTCCCGGGGTGAAGAAACACTTTTTGAGACCTCAGAGTGAGTAAATTGGCCATTTTCATGCACTTTTAACCATTCTACAAATCTTGTGTTTTGGGCCCCTGGAAGCATGAAAATCACTTTAAACATGCTAATTTTAGTTCTAAAACTGATGATCTACCTACAAATGTGAACTGACGTTAAAAAATAAAACATTTGAAAACTGACCATTTTTCACCTTTCTGCAGCAAGACGTAATGGGGGGATGTTATCTCTTTTGTCAAAAATCACCTGTTTTTGCTTGAACATTAAATGCCTCCAAATGGTATTTAATTCACTTCCCGGGCCCCTGGAAGCATGAAAATCACTTTAAACATGCTAATTTTAGCTCTAAAACTGATGATCTACCTACAAATGTGAACTGACGTTCAAAAATAAAACATTTGAAAACGGACCATTTTTCACCTTTCTGAAGCATGACGTAATGGGGGTGTTATCTCTTTTGTCAAAAATCACCTGTTTTTGCTTGAACATTAAATGCCTCCAAATGGTATTTAATTCACTTCCCGGGGTGAAGAAACACTTTTTGAGACCTCAGAGTGAGTAAATTGGCCATTTTCATGCACGTTTAACTATTCCACAAATCTTGTGCTTTGGGCCCCTGGAAGCATGAAAATCACTTTAAACATGCTAATTTTAGCTCTAAAACTGATGATCTACCTACAAATGTGAACTGACGTTAAAAAATAAAACATTTGAAAACGGACCATTTTTCACCTTTCTGCAGCATGACGTAATGGGGGGGTGTTATCTCTTTTGTCAAAAATCACCTGTTTTTGCTTGAACATTAAATGCCTCCAAATGGTATTTAATTCACTTCCCGGGCCCCTGGAAGAATGAAAAAATCACTTTAAACATGCTAATTTTAGCTCTAAAACTGATGATCTACCTACAAATGTGAACTGACTTTCAAAAATAAAACAATTGAAAAGGACAATTTTTCACCTTTCTGAAGCATGACGTAATGGGGGTGTTATCTCTTTTGTCAAAAATCACCTGTTTTTGCTTGAACATTAAATGCCTCCAAATGGTATTTAATTCACTTCCCGGGCCCCTGGAAGCATGAAAATCACTTTAAACATGCTCATTTTAGCTCTAAAACTGATGATCTACCTACAAATGTGAACTGACGTTAAAAAATAAAACATTTGAAAACGGACCATTTTTCACCTTTCTGCAGCATGATGTAATGGGGGGGTGTTATCTCTTTTGTCAAAAATCACCTGTTTTTGCTTGAACATTAAATGCCTCCAAATGGTATTTAATTCACTTCCCGGGCCAGTGAAAGCATGAAAATCACTTTAAACATGCTAATTTTAGCTCTAAAACTGATGATCTACCTACAAATGTGAACTGACTTTCAAAAATAAAACATTTGAAAAGGACAATTTTTCACCTTTCTGAAGCATGACGTAATGGGGGTGTTATCTCTTTTGTCAAAAATCACCTGTTTTTGCTTGAACATTAAATGCCTCCAAATGGTATTTAATTCACTTCCCGGGGTGAAGAAACACTTTTTGAGACCTCAGAGTGAGTAAATTGGCCTTTTTCATGCACTTTTAACCATTCCACAAATCTTGTGTTTTGGGCCCCTGGAAGCATGAAAATCACTTTAAACATGCTAATTTTAGCTCTAAAACTGATGATCTACCTACAAATGTGAACTGACGTTAAAAAATAAAACATTTGAAAACGGACCATTTTTCACCTTTCTGCAGCATAACGTAATGGGGGGGTGTTATCTCTTTTGTCAAAAATCACCTGTTTTTGCTTGAACATTAAATGCCTCCAAATGGTATTTAATTCACTTCCCGGGGTGAAAAAACACTTTTTGAGACCTCAGAGTGAGTAAATTGGCCATTTTCATGCACTTTTAACCATTCCACAAATCTTGTGTTTTGGGCCCCTGGAAGCATGAAAATCACTTTAAACATGCTAATTTTAGCTCTAAAACTGATGATCTACCTACAAATGTGAACTGACGTTAAAAAATAAAACATTTGAAAACTGACAATTTTTCACCTTTCTGCAGCATGACGTAATGGGGGGATGTTATCTCTTTTGTCAAAAATCACCTGTTTTTGCTTGAACATTAAATGCCTCCAAATGGTATTTAATTCACTTCCCGGGCCCCTGGAAGCATGAAAATCACTTTAAACATGCTAATTTTAGCTCTAAAACGGATGATCTACCTACAAATGTGAACTGACGTTCAAAAATAAAATATTTGAAAATGGACCATTTTTCACCTTTCTGAAGCATGACGTAATGGGGGGGTGTTATCTCTTTTGTCAAAAATCACCTGTTTTGCTTGAACATTAAATGCCTCCAAATGGTATTTAATTCACTTCCCGGGGTGAAGAAACACTGTTTGAGACCTCAGAGTGAGTAAATTGGCCATTTTCATGCACTTTTAACCATTCCACAAATCTTGTGTTTTGGGCCCCTGGAAGCATGAAAATCACTTTAAACATGCTAATTTTAGCTCTAAAACTGATGATCTACCTACAAATGTGAACTGACGTTAAAAAATAAAACATTTGAAAACGGACCATTTTTCACCTTTTTGCAGCATAACTTAATGGGGGGGTGTTATCTCTTTTGTCAAAAATCACCTGTTTTTGCTTGAACATTAAATGCCTCCAAATGGTATTTAATTCACTTCCCGGGGTGAAAAAACACTTTTTGAGACCTCAGAGTGAGTAAATTGGCCATTTTCATGCACTTTTAACCATTCCACAAATCTTGTGTTTTGGGCCCCTGGAAGCATGAAAATCACTTTAAACATGCTAATTTTAGCTCTAAAACTGATGATCTACCTACAAATGTGAACTGACGTTAAAAAATAAAACATTTGAAAACTGACAATTTTTCACCTTTCTGCAGCATGACGTAATGGGGGGATGTTATCTCTTTTGTCAAAAATCACCTGTTTTTGCTTGAACATTAAATGCCTCCAAATGGTATTTAATTCACTTCCCGGGCCCCTGGAAGCATGAAAATCACTTTAAACATGCTAATTTTAGCTCTAAAACGGATGATCTACCTACAAATGTGAACTGACGTTCAAAAATAAAATATTTGAAAATGGACCATTTTTCACCTTTCTGAAGCATGACGTAATGGGGGGGTGTTATCTCTTTTGTCAAAAATCACCTGTTTTGCTTGAACATTAAATGCCTCCAAATGGTATTTAATTCACTTCCCGGGGTGAAGAAACACTGTTTGAGACCTCAGAGTGAGTAAATTGGCCATTTTCATGCACTTTTAACCATTCCACAAATCTTGTGTTTTGGGCCCCTGGAAGCATGAAAATCACTTTAAACATGCTAATTTTAGCTCTAAAACTGATGATCTACCTACAAATGTGAACTGACGTTAAAAAATAAAACATTTGAAAACGGACCATTTTTCTCCTTTCTGCAGCATGACGTAATGGGGGGTGTTATCTCTTTTGTCAAAAATCACCTGTTTTTGGTGAACATTAAATGCCTCCAAATGGTATTTAATTCACTTCCCAGGGTGAAGAAACACTTTTTGAGACCTCAGAGTGAGTAAATTGGCCATTTTCATGCACTTTTAACTATTCTACAAATCTTGTGCTTTGGGCCCCTGGAAGCATGAAAATCACTTTAAACATGCTAATTTTAGCTCTAAAACTGATGATCTACCTACAAATGTGAACTGACGTTAAAAAATAAAACATTTGAAAACGGACCATTTTTCACCTTTCTGCAGCATGACGTAATGGGGGGGTGTTATCTCTTTTGTCAAAAATCACCTGTTTTTGCTTGAACATTAAATGCCTCCAAATGGTATTTAATTCGCTTCCCGGGCCCCTGGAAGCATGAAAGTCACTTTAAACATGCTAATTTTAGCTCTAAAACTGATGATCTACCTACAAATGTTAACTGACTTTAAAAAATAAAACATTTGAAAACTGACAATTTTTCACCTTTCTGAAGCATGACATAATGGGGGGTGTTATCTCTTTTGTCAAAAATCACCTGTTTTTGCTTGAACATTAAATGCCTCCAAATGGTATTTAATTCACTTCCCGGGCCCCTGGAAGCATGAAAATCACTTTAAACATGCTAATTTTAGCTCTAAAACTGATGATCTACCTACAAATATGAACTGACGTTCAAAAATAAAACATTTGAAAACGGACCATTTTTCACCTTTCTGAAGCATGACGTAATGGGGGGGTGTTATCTCTTTTGTCAAAAATCACCTGTTTTTGCTTGAACATTAAATGCCTCCAAATGGTATTTAATTCACTTCCCGGGGTGAAGAAACACTTTTTGAGACCTCAGAGTGAGTAAATTGGCCATTTTCATGCACTTTTAACCATTCCACAAATCTTGTGTTTTGGGCCCCTGGAAGCATGAAAATCACTTTAAACATGCTAATTTTAGCTCTAAAACTGATGATCTACCTACAAATGTGAACTGACGTTAAAAAATAAAACATTTGAAAACGGACCATTTTTCACCTTTCTGCAGCATGACGTAATGGGGGGTGTTATCTCTTTTGTCAAAAATCACCTGGTTTTGCTTGAACATTAAATGCCTCCAAATGGTATTTAATTCACTTCCCGGGCCCCTGGAAGCATGAAAATCACTTTAAACATGCTAATTTTAGCTCTAAAACTGATGATCTACCTACAAATGTGAACTGACTTTAAAAAATAAAACATTTGAAAACGGACAATTTTTCACCTTTTTGAAGCATGACGTAATGGGGGGGTGTTATCTCTTTTGTCAAAAATCACCAGTTTTTGCTTGAACATTAAATGCCTCCAAATGGTATTTAATTCACTTCCCGGGCCCCTGGAAGCATGAAAATCACTTTAAACATGCTAATTTTAGCTCTAAAACTGATGATCTACCTACAAATGTGAACTGACGTTCAAAAATAAAACATTTGAAAACGGACCATTTTTCACCTTTCTGAAGCATGACGTAATGGGGGGTGTTATCTCTTTTGTCAAAAATCACCTGTTTTTGCTTGAACATTAAATGCCTCCAAATGGTATTTAATTCACTTCCCGGGGTGAAGAAACACTTTTTGAGACCTCAGAGTGAGTAAATTGGCCTTTTTCATGCACTTTTAACCATTCCACAAATCTTGTGTTTTGGGCCCCTGGAAGCATGAAAATCACTTTAAACATGCTAATTTTAGCTCTAAAACTGATGATCTACCTACAAATGTGAACTGACGTTAAAAAATAAAACATTTGAAAACGGACCATTTTTCACCTTTCTGCAGCATAACGTAATGGGGGGGTGTTATCTCTTTTGTCAAAAATCACCTGTTTTTGCTTGAACATTAAATGCCTCCAAATGGTATTTAATTCACTTCCCGGGGTGAAAAAACACTTTTTGAGACCTCAGAGTGAGTAAATTGGCCATTTTCATGCACTTTTAACCATTCCACAAATCTTGTGTTTTGGGCCCCTGGAAGCATGAAAATCACTTTAAACATGCTAATTTTAGCTCTAAAACTGATGATCTACCTACAAATGTGAACTGACGTTAAAAAATAAAACATTTGAAAACTGACAATTTTTCACCTTTCTGCAGCATGACGTAATGGGGGGATGTTATCTCTTTTGTCAAAAATCACCTGTTTTTGCTTGAACATTAAATGCCTCCAAATGGTATTTAATTCACTTCCCGGGCCCCTGGAAGCATGAAAATCACTTTAAACATGCTAATTTTAGCTCTAAAACGGATGATCTACCTACAAATGTGAACTGACGTTCAAAAATTAAATATTTGAAAATGGACCATTTTTCACCTTTCTGAAGCATGACGTAATGGGGGGGTGTTATCTCTTTTGTCAAAAATCACCTGTTTTGCTTGAACATTAAATGCCTCCAAATGGTATTTAATTCACTTCCCGGGGTGAAGAAACACTGTTTGAGACCTCAGAGTGAGTAAATTGGCCATTTTCATGCACTTTTAACCATTCCACAAATCTTGTGTTTTGGGCCCCTGGAAGCATGAAAATCACTTTAAACATGCTAATTTTAGCTCTAAAACTGATGATCTACCTACAAATGTGAACTGACGTTAAAAAATAAAACATTTGAAAACGGACCATTTTTCACCTTTCTGCAGCATGACGTAATGGGGGGGTGTTATCTCTTTTGTCAAAAATCACCTGTTTTTGGTGAACATTAAATGCCTCCAAATGGTATTTAATTCACTTCCCGGGGTGAAGAAACACTTTTTGAGACCTCAGAGTGAGTACATTGGCCATTTTCATGCACGTTTAACTATTCCACAAATCTTGTGCTTTGGGCCCCTGGAAGCATGAAAATCACTTTAAACATGCTAATTTTAGCTCTAAAACTGATGATCTACCTACAAATGTGAACTGACGTTAAAAAATAAAACATTTGAAAACGGACCATTTTTCACCTTTCTGCAGCATGACGTAATGGGGGGGTGTTATCTCTTTTGTCAAAAATCACCTGTTTTTGCTTGAACATTAAATGCCTCCAAATGGTATTTAATTCACTTCCCGGGCCCCTGGAAGAATGAAAAAATCACTTTAAACATGCTAATTTTAGCTCTAAAACTGATGATCTACCTACAAATGTGAACTGACTTTCAAAAATAAAACATTTGAAAAGGACAATTTTTCACCTTTCTGAAGCATGACGTAATGGGGGTGTTATCTCTTTTGTCAAAAATCACCTGTTTTTGCTTGAACATTAAATGCCTCCAAATGGTATTTAATTCACTTCCCGGGCCCCTGGAAGCATGAAAATCACTTTAAACATGCTAATTTTAGCTCTAAAACTGATGATCTACCTACAAATGTGAACTGACGTTAAAAAATAAAACATTTGAAAACGGACCATTTTTCACCTTTCTGCAGCATGATGTAATGGGGGGGTGTTATCTCTTTTGTCAAAAATCACCTGTTTTTGCTTGAACATTAAATGCCTCCAAATGGTATTTAATTCACTTCCCGGGCCAGTGAAAGCATGAAAATCACTTTAAACATGCTAATTTTAGCTCTAAAACTGATGATCTACCTACAAATGTGAACTGACTTTCAAAAATAAAACATTTGAAAAGGACAATTTTTCACCTTTCTGAAGCATGACGTAATGGGGGTGTTATCTCTTTTGTCAAAAATCACCTGTTTTTGCTTGAACATTAAATGCCTCCAAATGGTATTTAATTCACTTCCCGGGGTGAAGAAACACTTTTTGAGTCCTCAGAGTGAGTAAATTGGCCATTTTCATGCACTTTTAACCATTCCACAAATCTTGTGTTTTGGGCCCCTGGAAGCATGAAAATCACTTTAAACATGCTAATTTTAGCTCTAAAACTGATGATCTACCTACAAATGTGAACTGACGTTAAAAAATAAAACATTTGAAAACGGACCATTTTTCACCTTTCTGCAGCATAACGTAATGGGGGGGTGTTATCTCTTTTGTCAAAAATCACCTGTTTTTGCTTGAACATTAAATGCCTCCAAATGGTATTTAATTCACTTCCCGGGGTGAAAAAACACTTTTTGAGACCTCAGAGTGAGTAAATTGGCCATTTTCATGCACTTTTAACCATTCCACAAATCTTGTGTTTTGGGCCCCTGGAAGCATGAAAATCACTTTAAACATGCTAATTTTAGCTCTAAAACTGATGATCTACCTACAAATGTGAACTGACGTTAAAAAATAAAACATTTGAAAACTGACAATTTTTCACCTTTCTGCAGCATGACGTAATGGGGGGATGTTATCTCTTTTGTCAAAAATCACCTGTTTTTGCTTGAACATTAAATGCCTCCAAATGGTATTTAATTCACTTCCCGGGCCCCTGGAAGCATGAAAATCACTTTAAACATGCTAATTTTAGCTCTAAAACGGATGATCTACCTACAAATGTGAACTGACGTTCAAAAATAAAATATTTGAAAATGGACCATTTTTCACCTTTCTGAAGCATGACGTAATGGGGGGGTGTTATCTCTTTTGTCAAAAATCACCTGTTTTGCTTGAACATTAAATGCCTCCAAATGGTATTTAATTCACTTCCCGGGGTGAAGAAACACTGTTTGAGACCTCAGAGTGAGTAAATTGGCCATTTTCATGCACTTTTAACCATTCCACAAATCTTGTGTTTTGGGCCCCTGGAAGCATGAAAATCACTTTAAACATGCTAATTTTAGCTCTAAAACTGATGATCTACCTACAAATGTGAACTGACGTTAAAAAATAAAACATTTGAAAACGGACCATTTTTCTCCTTTCTGCAGCATGACGTAATGGGGGGTGTTATCTCTTTTGTCAAAAATCCCCTGTTTTTGGTGAACATTAAATGCCTCCAAATGGTATTTAATTCACTTCCCAGGGTGAAGAAACACTTTTTGAGACCTCAGAGTGAGTAAATTGGCCATTTTCATGCACTTTTAACTATTCTACAAATCTTGTGCTTTGGGCCCCTGGAAGCATGAAAATCACTTTAAACATGCTAATTTTAGCTCTAAAACTGATGATCTACCTACAAATGTGAACTGACGTTAAAAAATAAAACATTTGAAAACGGACCATTTTTCACCTTTCTGCAGCATGACGTAATGGGGGGGTGTTATCTCTTTTGTCAAAAATCACCTGTTTTTGCTTGAACATTAAATGCCTCCAAATGGTATTTAATTCGCTTCCCGGGCCCCTGGAAGCATGAAAGTCACTTTAAACATGCTAATTTTAGCTCTAAAACTGATGATCTACCTACAAATGTTAACTGACTTTAAAAAATAAAACATTTGAAAACTGACAATTTTTCACCTTTCTGAAGCATGACGTAATGGGGGGTGTTATCTCTTTTGTCAAAAATCACCTGTTTTTGCTTGAACATTAAATGCCTCCAAATGGTATTTAATTCACTTCCCGGGCCCCTGGAAGCATGAAAATCACTTTAAACATGCTAATTTTAGCTCTAAAACTGATGATCTACCTACAAATATGAACTGACGTTCAAAAATAAAACATTTGAAAACGGACCATTTTTCACCTTTCTGCAGCATGACGTAATGGGGGGTGTTATCTCTTTTGTCAAAAATCACCTGTTTTTGCTTGAACATTAAATGCCTCCAAATGGTATTTAATTCACTTCCCGGGGTGAAGAAACACTTTTTGAGACCTCAGAGTGAGTAAATTGGCCATTTTCATGCACTTTTAACCATTCCACAAATCTTGTGTTTTGGGCCCCTGGAAGCATGAAAATCACTTTAAACATGCTAATTTTAGCTCTAAAACTGATGATCTACCTACAAATGTGAACTGACGTTAAAAAATAAAACATTTGAAAACGGACCATTTTTCACCTTTCTGCAGCATGACGTAATGGGGGGTGTTATCTCTTTTGTCAAAAATCACCTGGTTTTGCTTGAACATTAAATGCCTCCAAATGGTATTTAATTCACTTCCCGGGCCCCTGGAAGCATGAAAATCACTTTAAACATGCTAATTTTAGCTCTAAAACTGATGATCTACCTACAAATGTGAACTGACTTTAAAAAATAAAACATTTGAAAACGGACAATTTTTCACCTTTTTGAAGCATGACGTAATGGGGGGGTGTTATCTCTTTTGTCAAAAATCACCAGTTTTTGCTTGAACATTAAATGCCTCCAAATGGTATTTAATTCACTTCCCGGGCCCCTGGAAGCATGAAAATCACTTTAAAAATGCTAATTTTAGCTCTAAAACTGATGATCTACCTACAAATGTGAACTGACGTTCAAAAATAAAACATTTGAAAACGGACCATTTTTCACCTTTCTGAAGCATGACGTAATGGGGGGTGTTATCTCTTTTGTCAAAAATCACCTGTTTTTGCTTGAACATTAAATGCCTCCAAATGGTATTTAATTCACTTCCCGGGGTGAAGAAACACTTTTTGAGACCTCAGAGTGAGTAAATTGGCCATTTTCATGCACTTTTAACCATTTCACAAATCTTGTGTTTTGGGCCCCTGGAAGCATGAAAATCACTTTAAACATGCTAATTTTAGCTCTAAAACTGATGATCTACCTAGAAATGTGAACTGACGTTAAAAAATAAAACATTTGAAAACGGACCATTTTTCACCTTTCTGCAGCATGACGTAATGGGGGGGTGTTATCTCTTTTGTCAAAAATCACCTGTTTTTGCTTGAACATTAAATGCCTCCAAATGGTATTTAATTCACTTCCCGGGCCCCTGGAAGCATGAAAATCACTTTAAACATGCTAATTTTAGCTCTAAAACTGATGATCTACCTACAAATGTTAACTGACTTTCAAAAATAAAACATTTGAAAACGGACAATTTTTCACCTTTCTGAAGCATGACGTAATGGGGGGTGTTATCTCTTTTGTCAAAAATCACCTGTTTTTGCTTGAACATTAAATGCCTCCAAATGGTATTTAATTCACTTCCCGGGCCCCTGGAAGCATGAAAATCACTTTAAACATGCTAATTTTAGCTCTAAAACTGATGATCTACCTACAAATATGAACTGACGTTCAAAAATAAAACATTTGAAAACGGACCATTTTTCACCTTTCTGAAGCATGACGTAATGGGGGGGTGTTATCTCTTTTGTCAAAAATCACCTGTTTTTGCTTGAACATTAAATGCCTCCAAATGGTATTTAATTCACTTCCCGGGGTGAAGAAACACTTTTTGAGACCTCAGAGTGAGTAAATTGGCCATTTTTATGCACTTTTAACCATTCCACAAATCTTGTGTTTTGGGCCCCTGGAAGCATGAAAATCACTTTAAACATGCTAATTTTAGCTCTAAAACTGATGATCTACCTACAAATGTGAACTGACGTTAAAAAATAAAACATTTGAAAACGGACCATTTTTCACCTTTCTGCAGCATGACGTAATGGGGGGGTGTTATCTCTTTTGTCAAAAATCACCTGTTTTTGCTTGAACATTAAATGCCTCCAAATGGTATTTAATTCACTTCCCGGGCCCCTGGAAGCATGAAAATCACTTTAAACATGCTAATTTTAGCTCTAAAACTGATGATCTACCTACAAATGTGAACTGATGTTCAAAAATAAAACATTTGAAAACGGACCATTTTTCACCTTTCTGAAGCATGACGTAATGGGGGGGGGTTATCTCTTTTGTCAAAAATCACCTGTTTTTGCTTGAACATAAAATGCCTCCAAATGGTATTTAATTCACTTTCCGGGGTGAAGAAACACTTTTTGAGACCTCAGAGTGAGTAAATTGGCCATTTTCATGCACTTTTAACCATTCCACAAATCTTGTGTTTTGGGCCCCTGGAAGCATGAAAATCACTTTAAACATGCTAATTTTAGCTCTAAAACTGATGATCTACCTACAAATGTGAACTGACGTTAAAAAATAAAACATTTGAAAACGGACCATTTTTCACCTTTCTGCAGCATGACGTAATGGGGGGGTGTTATCTCTTTTGTCAAAAATCACCTGTTTTTGCTTGAACATTAAATGCCTCCAAATGGTATTTAATTCACTTCCCGGGCCCCTGGAAGCATGAAAATCACTTTAAACATGCTAATTTTAGCTCTAAAACTGATGATCTACCTACAAATGTGAACTGACTTTAAAAAATAAAACATTTGAAAACGGACAATTTTTCACCTTTTTGAAGCATGACGTAATGGGGGGGTGTTATCTCTTTTGTCAAAAATCACCAGTTTTTGCTTGAACATTAAATGCCTCCAAATGGTATTTAATTCACTTCCCGGGCCCCTGGAAGCATGAAAATCACTTTAAACATGCTAATTTTAGCTCTAAAACTGATGATCTACCTACAAATGTGAACTGACGTTCAAAAATAAAACATTTGAAAACGGACCATTTTTCACCTTTCTGAAGCATGACGTAATGGGGGGTGTTATCTCTTTTGTCAAAAATCACCTGTTTTTGCTTGAACATTAAATGCCTCCAAATGGTATTTAATTCACTTCCCGGGGTGAAGAAACACTTTTTGAGACCTCAGAGTGAGTAAATTGGCCATTTTCATGCACTTTTAACCATTTCACAAATCTTGTGTTTTGGGCCCCTGGAAGCATGAAAATCACTTTAAACATGCTAATTTTAGCTCTAAAACTGATGATCTACCTAGAAATGTGAACTGACGTTAAAAAATAAAACATTTGAAAACGGACCATTTTTCACCTTTCTGCAGCATGACGTAATGGGGGGGTGTTATCTCTTTTGTCAAAAATCACCTGTTTTTGCTTGAACATTAAATGCCTCCAAATGGTATTTAATTCACTTCCCGGGCCCCTGGAAGCATGAAAATCACTTTAAACATGCTAATTTTAGCTCTAAAACTGATGATCTACCTACAAATGTTAACTGACTTTCAAAAATAAAACATTTGAAAACGGACAATTTTTCACCTTTCTGAAGCATGACGTAATGGGGGGTGTTATCTCTTTTGTCAAAAATCACCTGTTTTTGCTTGAACATTAAATGCCTCCAAATGGTATTTAATTCACTTCCCGGGCCCCTGGAAGCATGAAAATCACTTTAAACATGCTAATTTTAGCTCTAAAACTGATGATCTACCTACAAATATGAACTGACGTTCAAAAATAAAACATTTGAAAACGGACCTTTTTTCACCTTTCTGAAGCATGACGTAATGGGGGGGTGTTATCTCTTTTGTCAAAAATCACCTGTTTTTGCTTGAACATTAAATGCCTCCAAATGGTATTTAATTCACTTCCCGGGGTGAAGAAACACTTTTTGAGACCTCAGAGTGAGTAAATTGGCCATTTTCATGCACTTTTAACCATTCCACAAATCTTGTGTTTTGGGCCCCTGGAAGCATGAAAATCACTTTAAACATGCTAATTTTAGCTCTAAAACTGATGATCTACCTACAAATGTGAACTGACGTTAAAAAATAAAACATTTGAAAACGGACCATTTTTCACCTTTCTGCAGCATGACGTAATGGGGGGGTGTTATCTCTTTTGTCAAAAATCACCTGTTTTTGCTTGAACATTAAATGCCTCCAAATGGTATTTAATTCACTTCCCGGGCCCCTGGAAGCATGAAAATCACTTTAAACATGCTAATTTTAGCTCTAAAACTGATGATCTACCTACAAATGTGAACTGATGTTCAAAAATAAAACATTTGAAAACGGACCATTTTTCACCTTTCTGAAGCATGACGTAATGGGGGGGGTTATCTCTTTTGTCAAAAATCACCTGTTTTTGCTTGAACATAAAATGCCTCCAAATGGTATTTAATTCACTTTCCGGGGTGAAGAAACACTTTTTGAGACCTCAGAGTGAGTAAATTGGCCATTTTCATGCACTTTTAACCATTCCACAAATCTTGTTTTTTGGGCCCCTGGAAGCATGAAAATCACTTTAAACATGCTAATTTTAGCTCTAAAACTGATGATCTACCTACAAATGTGAACTGACGTTAAAAAATAAAACATTTGAAAACGGACCATTTTTCACCTTTCTGCAGCATGACGTAATGGGGGGGTGTTATCTCTTTTGTCAAAAATCACCTGTTTTTGCTTGAACATTAAATGCCTCCAAATGGTATTTAATTCACTTCCCGGGGTGAAGAAACACTTTTTGAGACCTCAGAGTGAGTAAATTGGCCATTTTCATGCACTTTTAACCATTCCACAAATCTTGTGTTTTGGGCCCCTGGAAGCATGAAAATCACTTTAAACATGCTAATTTTAGCTCTAAAACTGATGATCTACCTACAAATGTGAACTGACATTAAAAAATAAAACATTTGAAAATGGACCATTTTTCACCTTTCTGCAGCATGACGTAATGGGGGGTGTTATCTCTTTTGTCAAAAATCACCTGTTTTTGCTTGAACATTAAATGCCTCCAAATGGTATTTAATTCACTTCCCGGGCCCCTGGAAGCATGAAAATCACTTTAAACATGCTAATTTTAGCTCTAAAACTGACGATCTACCTACAAATGTGAACTGACGTTCAAAAATAAAACATTTGAAAACGGACCATTTTTCACCTTTCTGAAGCATGACGTAATGGGGGTGTTATCTCTTTTGTCAAAAATCACCTGTTTTTGCTTGAACATTAAATGCCTACAAATGGTATTTAATTCACTTCCCGGGGTGAAGAAACACTTTTTTGAGACCTCAGAGTGAGTAAATTGGCCATTTTCATGCACTTTTAACCATTCCACAAATCTTGTGTTTTGGGCCCCTGGAAGCATGAAAATCACTTTAAACATGCTAATTTTAGCTCTAAAACTGATGATCTACCTACAAATGTGAACTGACGTTAAAAAATAAAACATTTGAAAACGGACCATTTTTCACCTTTCTGCAGCATAACATAATGGGGGGGTGTTATCTCTTTTGTCAAAAATCACCTGTTTTTGCTTGAACATTAAATGCCTCCAAATGGTATTTAATTCACTTCCCGGGCCCCTGGAAGCATGAAAATCACTTTAAACATGCTAATTTTAGCTCTAAAACTGATGATCTACCTACAAATGTGAACTGACGTTCAAAAATAAAACATTTGAAAACGGACCATTTTTCACCTTTCTGAAGCATGACGTAATGGGGGGGTGTTATCTCTTTTGTCAAAAATCACCTGTTTTTGCTTGAACATTAAATGCCTCCAAATGGTATTTAATTCACTTCCCGGGGTGAAGAAACACTTTTTGAGACCTCAGAGTGAGTAAATTGGCCATTTTCATGCACTTTTAACCATTCCACAAATCTTGTGTTTTGGGCCCCTGGAAGCATGAAAATCACTTTAAACATGCTAATTTTAGCTCTAAAACTGATGATCTACCTACAAATGTGAACTGACGTTAAAAAATAAAACATTTGAAAACGGACCATTTTTCACCTTTCTGCAGCATGACGTAATGGGGGGGTGTTATCTCTTTTGTCAAAAATCACCTGTTTTTGCTTGAACATTAAATGCCTCCAAATGGTATTTAATTCACTTCCCGGGGTGAAGAAACACTTTTTGAGACCTCAGAGTGAGTAAATTGGCCATTTTCATGCACTTTTAACTATTCCACAAATCTTGTGCTTTGGGCCCCTGGAAGCATGAAAATCACTTTAAACATGCTAATTTTAGCTCTAAAACTGATGATCTACCTACAAATGTGAACTGACGTTAAAAAATAAAACATTTGAAAACGGACCATTTTTCACCTTTCTGCAGCATGACGTAATGGGGGGGTGTTATCTCTTTTGTCAAAAATCACCTGTTTTTGCTTGAACATTAAATGCCTCCAAATGGTATTTAATTCACTTACAGGGCCCCTGGAAGCATGAAAATCACTTTAAACATGCTAATTTTAGCTCTAAAACTGATGATCTACCTACAAATGTTAACTGACTTTCAAAAATAAAACATTTGAAAACGGACAATTTTTCACCTTTCTGAAGCATGACGTAATGGGGGGTGTTATCTCTTTTGTCAAAAATCACCTGTTTTTGCTTGAACATTAAATGCCTCCAAATGGTATTTAATTCACTTCCCGGGCCCCTGGAAGCATGAAAATCACTTTAAACATGCTAATTTTAGCTCTAAAACTGATGATCTACCTACAAATGTGAACTGACGTTCAAAAATAAAACATTTGAAAACGGACCATTTTTCACCTTTCTGAAGCATGACGTAATGGGGGGTGTTATCTCTTTTGTCAAAAATCACCTGTTTTTGCTTGAACATTGAATGCCTCCAAATGGTATTTAATTCACTTCCCGGGGTGAAGAAACACTTTTTGAGACCTCAGAGTGAGTAAATTGGCCATTTTCATGCCCTTTTAACCATTTCACAAATCTTGTGTTTTGGGCCCCTGGAAGCATGAAAATCACTTTAAACATGCTAATTTTAGCTCTAAAACTGATGATCTACCTACAAATGTGAACTGACAATAAAAAATAAAACATTTGAAAACGGACCATTTTTCACCTTTCTGCAGCATGACGTAATGGGGGGGTGTTATCTCTTTTGTCAAAAATCACCTGTTTTTGCTTGAACATTAAATGCCTCCAAATGGTATTTAATTCACTTCCCGGGGTGAAGAAACACTTTTTGAGACCTCAGAGTGAGTAAATTTACCATTTTCATGCACTTTTAACCATTCCACAAACCTTGTGTTTTGGGCCCCTGGAAGCATGAAAATCACTTTAAACATGCTAATTTTAGCTCTAAAACTGATGATCTACCTACAAATGTGAACTGGCGTTAAAAAATAAAACATTTGAAAACGGCCAATTTTTCACCTTTCTGAAGCATGACGTAATGGGGGGTGTTATCTCTTTTGTCAAAAATCACCTGTTTTTGCTTGAACATTAAATGCCTCCAAATGGTATTTAATTCACTTCCCGGGGTGAAGAAACACTTTTTGAGACCTCAGAGTGAGTAAATTGGCCATTTTCATGCACTTTTAACCATTCCACAAATCTTGTATTTTGGGCCCCTGGAAGCATGAAAATCACTTTAAACATGCTAATTTTATCTCTAAAACTGATGATCTACCTACAAATGTGAACTGACGTTAAAAAATAAAACATTTGAAAACGGACCATTTTTCACCTTTCTGCAGCATGACGTAATGGGGGGATGTTATCTCTTTTGTCAAAAATCACCTGTTTTTGCTTGAACATTAAATGCCTCCAAATGGTATTTAATTCACTTCCCAGGCCCCTGGAAGCATGAAAATCACTTTAAACATGCTAATTTTAGCTCTAAAACTGATGATCTACCTACAAATGTGAACTGACGTTCAAAAATAAAACATTTGAAAACGGACCATTTTTCACCTTTCTGCAGCAAGACGTAATGGGGGGTGTTATCTCTTTTGTCAAAAATCACCTATTTTTGCTTGAACATTAAATGCCTCCAAATGGTATTTAATTCACTTCCCGGGCCCCTGGAAGCATGAAAATCACTTTAAACATGCTAATTTTAGCTCTAAAACTGATGATCTACCTACAAATGTGAACTGACGTTAAAAAATAAAACATTTGAAAACGGACCATTTTTCACCTTTCTGCAGCATGACGTAATGGGGGGGTGTTATCTCTTTTGTCAAAAATCACCTGTTTTTGCTTGAACATTAAATGCCTCCAAATGGTATTTAATTCACTTCCCGGGGTGAAGAAACACTTTTTGAGACCTCAGAGTGAGTAAATTGGCAATTTTCATGCACTTTTAACCATTCCACAAATCTTGTGTTTTGGGCCCCTGGAAGCATGAAAATCACTTTAAACATGCTAATTTTAGCTCTAAAACTGATGATCTACCTACAAATGTGAACTGACGTTAAAAAATAAAACATTTGAAAACGGACCATTTTTCACCTTTCTGCAGCATGACGTAATGGGGGGATGTTATCTCTTTTGTCAAAAATCACCTGTTTTTGCTTGAACATTAAATGCCTCCAAATGGTATTTAATTCACTTCCCAGGCCCCTGGAAGCATGAAAATCACTTTAAACATGCTAATTTTAGCTCTAAAACTGATGATCTACCTACAAATGTGAACTGCCGTTCAAAAATAAAATATTTGAAAACGGACCATTTTTCACCTTTCTGAAGCATGATGTAATGGGGGGGTGTTATCTCTTATGTCAAAAATCACCTGTTTTGCTTGAACATTAAATGCCTCCAAATGGTATTTAATTCACTTCCCGGGGTGAAGAAACACTGTTTGAGACCTCAGAGTGAGTAAATTGGCCATTTTCATGCACTTTTAACCATTCCACAAATCTTGTGTTTTGGGCCCCTGGAAGCATGAAAATCACTTTAAACATGCTAATTTTAGCTCTAAAAATGATGATCTACCTACAAATGTGAACTGACGTTAAAAAATAAAACATTTGAAAATGGACCATTTTTCACCTTTCTGCAGCATGACGTAATGGGGGGTGTTATCTCTTTTGTCAAAAATCACCTGTTTTTGCTTGAACGTTAAATGCATCCAAATGGTATTTAATTCACTTCCCGGGGTGAAGAAACACTTTTTGAGACCTCAGAGTGAGTAAATTGGCCATTTTCATGCACTTTTAACTATTCCACAAATCTTGTGCTTTGGGCCCCTGGAAGCATGAAAATCACTTTAAACATGCTAATTTTAGCTCTAAAACTGATGATCTACCTACAAATGTGAACTGACGTTAAAAAATAAAACATTTGAAAACTGACCATTTTTCACCTTTCTGCAGCATGACGTAATGGGGGGGTGTTATCTCTTTTGTCAAAAATCACCTGTTTTTGCTTGAACATTAAATGCCTCCAAATGGTATTTAATTCGCTTCCCGGGCCCCTGGAAGAATGAAAATCACTTTAAACATGCTAATTTTAGCTCTAAAACTGATGATCTACCTACAAATGTTAACTGACTTTCAAAAATAAAACATTTGAAAACTGACAATTTTTCACCTTTCTGAAGCATGACGTAATGGGGGGTGTTATCTCTTTTGTCAAAAATCACCTGTTTTTGCTTGAACATTAAATGCCTCCAAATGGTATTTAATTCACTTCCCGGGCCCCTGGAAGCATGAAAATCACTTTAAACATGCTAATTTTAGCTCTAAAACTGATGATCTACCTACAAATATGAACTGACGTTCAAAAATAAAACATTTGAAAACGGACCATTTTTCACCTTTCTGAAGCATGACGTAATGGGGGGGTGTTATCTCTTTTGTCAAAAATCACCTGTTTTTGCTTGAACATTAAATGCCCCCAAATGGTATTTAATTCACTTCCCGGGGTGAAGAAACACTTTTTGAGACCTCAGAGTGAGTAAATTGGCAATTTTCATGCACTTTTAACCATTCCACAAATCTTGTGTTTTGGGCCCCTGGAAGCATGAAAATCACTTTAAACATGCTAATTTTAGCTCTAAAACTGATGATCTACCTACAAATGTGAACTGACGTTAAAAAATAAAACATTTGAAAACGGACCATTTTTCACCTTTCTGCAGCATGACGTAATGGGGGGGTGTTATCTCTTTTGTCAAAAATCACCTGTTTTTGCTTGAACATTAAATGCCTCCAAATGGTATTTAATTCGCTTCCCGGGCCCCTGGAAGAATGAAAATCACTTTAAACATGCTAATTTTAGCTCTAAAACTGATGATCTACCTACAAATGTTAACTGACTTTCAAAAATAAAACATTTGAAAACGGACAATTTTTCACCTTTCTGAAGCATGACGTAATGGGGGGTGTTATCTCTTTTGTCAAAAATCACCTGTTTTTGCTTGAACATTAAATGCCTCCAAATGGTATTTAATTCACTTCCCAGGCCCCTGGAAGCATGAAAATCACTTTAAACATGCTAATTTTAGCTCTAAAACTGATGATCTACCTACAAATGTGAACTGCCGTTCAAAAATAAAATATTTGAAAACGGACCATTTTTCACCTTTCTGAAGCATGACGTAATGGGGGGGTGTTATCTCTTATGTCAAAAATCACCTGTTTTGCTTGAACATTAAATGCCTCCAAATGGTATTTAATTCACTTCCCGGGGTGAAGAAACACTGTTTGAGACCTCAGAGTGAGTAAATTGGCCATTTTCATGCACTTTTAACCATTCCACAAATCTTGTGTTTTGGGCCCCTGGAAGCATGAAAATCACTTTAAACATGCTAATTTTAGCTCTAAAAATGATGATCTACCTACAAATGTGAACTGACGTTAAAAAATAAAACATTTGAAAATGGACCATTTTTCACCTTTCTGCAGCATGACGTAATGGGGGGTGTTATCTCTTTTGTCAAACATCACCTGTTTTTGCTTGAACATTAAATGCCTCCAAATGGTATTTAATTCACTTCCCGGGGTGAAGAAACACTGTTTGAGACCTCAGAGTGAGTAAATTGGCCATTTTCATGCACTTTTAACCATTCCACAAATCTTGTGTTTTGGGCCCCTGGAAGCATGAAAATCACTTTAAACATGCTAATTTTAGCTCTAAAAATGATGATCTACCTACAAATGTGAACTGACGTTAAAAAATAAAACATTTGAAAATGGACCATTTTTCACCTTTTTGCAGCATGACGTAATGGGGGGTGTTATCTCTTTTGTCAAAAATCACCTGTTTTTGCTTGAACATTAAATGCCCCCAAATGGTATTTAATTCACTTCCCGGGGTGAAGAAACACTTTTTGAGACCTCAGAGTGAGTAAATTGGCAATTTTCATGCACTTTTAACCATTCCACAAATCTTGTGTTTTGGGCCCCTGGAAGCATGAAAATCACTTTAAACATGCTAATTTTAGCTCTAAAACTGATGATCTACCTACAAATGTGAACTGACGTTAAAAAATAAAACATTTGAAAACGGACCATTTTTCACCTTTCTGCAGCATGACGTAATGGGGGGGTGTTATCTCTTTTGTCAAAAATCACCTGTTTTTGCTTGAACATTAAATACCTCCAAATGGTATTTAATTCGCTTCCCGGGCCCCTGGAAGAATGAAAATCACTTAAACATGCTAATTTTAGCTCTAAAACTGATGATCTACCTGCAAATGTTAACTGACTTTCAAAAATAAAACATTTGAAAACGGACAATTTTTCACCTTTCTGAAGCATGACGTAATGGGGGGTGTTATCTCTTATGTCAAAAATCACCTGTTTTGCTTGAACATTAAATGCCTCCAAATGGTATTTAATTCACTTCCCGGGGTGAAGAAACACTGTTTGAGACCTCAGAGTGAGTAAATTGGCCATTTTCATGCACTTTTAACCATTCCACAAATCTTGTGTTTTGGGCCCCTCGAAGCATGAAAATCACTTTAAACATGCTAATTTTAGCTCTAAAAATGATGATCTACCTACAAATGTGAACTGCCGTTCAAAAATAAAATATTTGAAAACGGACCATTTTTCACCTTTCTGAAGCATGATGTAATGGGGGGGTGTTATCTCTTATGTCAAAAATCACCTGTTTTGCTTGAACATTAAATGCCTCCAAATGGTATTTAATTCACTTCCCGGGGTGAAGAAACACTGTTTGAGACCTCAGAGTGAGTAAATTGGCCATTTTCATGCACTTTTAACCATTCCACAAATCTTGTGTTTTGGGCCCCTGGAAGCATGAAAATCACTTTAAACATGCTAATTTTAGCTCTAAAAATGATGATCTACCTACAAATGTGAACTGACGTTAAAAAATAAAACATTTGAAAATGGACAATTTTTCACCTTTCTGCAGCATGACGTAATGGGGGGTGTTATCTCTTTTGTCAAAAATCACCTGTTTTTGCTTGAACGTTAAATGCATCCAAATGGTATTTAATTCACTTCCCGGGGTGAAGAAACACTTTTTGAGACCTCAGAGTGAGTAAATTGGCCATTTTCATGCACTTTTAACTATTCCACAAATCTTGTGCTTTGGGCCCCTGGAAGCATGAAAATCACTTTAAACATGCTAATTTTAGCTCTAAAACTGATGATCTACCTACAAATGTGAACTGACGTTAAAAAATAAAACATTTGAAAACTGACCATTTTTCACCTTTCTGCAGCATGACGTAATGGGGGGGTGTTATCTCTTTTGTCAAAAATCACCTGTTTTTGCTTGAACATTAAATGCCTCCAAATGGTATTTAATTCGCTTCCCGGGCCCCTGGAAGAATGAAAATCACTTTAAACATGCTAATTTTAGCTCTAAAACTGATGATCTACCTACAAATGTTAACTGACTTTCAAAAATAAAACATTTGAAAACGGACAATTTTTCACCTTTCTGAAGCATGACGTAATGGGGGGTGTTATCTCTTTTGTCAAAAATCACCTGTTTTTGCTTGAACATTAAATGCCTCCAAATGGTATTTAATTCACTTCCCGGGCCCCTGGAAGCATGAAAATCACTTTAAACATGCTAATTTTAGCTCTAAAACTGATGATCTACCTACAAATATGAACTGACGTTCAAAAATAAAACATTTGAAAACGGACCATTTTTCACCTTTCTGAAGCATGACGTAATGGGGGGGTGTTATCTCTTTTGTCAAAAATCACCTGTTTTTGCTTGAACATTAAATGCCCCCAAATGGTATTTAATTCACTTCCCGGGGTGAAGAAACACTTTTTGAGACCTCAGAGTGAGTAAATTGGCAATTTTCATGCACTTTTAACCATTCCACAAATCTTGTGTTTTGGGCCCCTGGAAGCATGAAAATCACTTTAAACATGCTAATTTTAGCTCTAAAACTGATGATCTACCTACAAATGTGAACTGACGTTAAAAAATAAAACATTTGAAAACGGACCATTTTTCACCTTTCTGCAGCATGACGTAATGGGGGGGTGTTATCTCTTTTGTCAAAAATCACCTGTTTTTGCTTGAACATTAAATGCCTCCAAATGGTATTTAATTCGCTTCCCGGGCCCCTGGAAGAATGAAAATCACTTTAAACATGCTAATTTTAGCTCTAAAACTGATGATCTACCTACAAATGTTAACTGACTTTCAAAAATAAAACATTTGAAAACGGACAATTTTTCACCTTTCTGAAGCATGACGTAATGGGGGGTGTTATCTCTTTTGTCAAAAATCACCTGTTTTTGCTTGAACATTAAATGCCTCCAAATGGTATTTAATTCACTTCCCAGGCCCCTGGAAGCATGAAAATCACTTTAAACATGCTAATTTTAGCTCTAAAACTGATGATCTACCTACAAATGTGAACTGCCGTTCAAAAATAAAATATTTGAAAACGGACCATTTTTCACCTTTCTGAAGCATGACGTAATGGGGGGGTGTTATCTCTTATGTCAAAAATCACCTGTTTTGCTTGAACATTAAATGCCTCCAAATGGTATTTAATTCACTTCCCGGGGTGAAGAAACACTGTTTGAGACCTCAGAGTGAGTAAATTGGCCATTTTCATGCACTTTTAACCATTCCACAAATCTTGTGTTTTGGGCCCCTGGAAGCATGAAAATCACTTTAAACATGCTAATTTTAGCTCTAAAAATGATGATCTACCTACAAATGTGAACTGACGTTAAAAAATAAAACATTTGAAAATGGACCATTTTTCACCTTTCTGCAGCATGACGTAATGGGGGGTGTTATCTCTTTTGTCAAACATCACCTGTTTTTGCTTGAACATTAAATGCCTCCAAATGGTATTTAATTCACTTCCCGGGGTGAAGAAACACTGTTTGAGACCTCAGAGTGAGTAAATTGGCCATTTTCATGCACTTTTAACCATTCCACAAATCTTGTGTTTTGGGCCCCTGGAAGCATGAAAATCACTTTAAACATGCTAATTTTAGCTCTAAAAATGATGATCTACCTACAAATGTGAACTGACGTTAAAAAATAAAACATTTGAAAATGGACCATTTTTCACCTTTTTGCAGCATGACGTAATGGGGGGTGTTATCTCTTTTGTCAAAAATCACCTGTTTTTGCTTGAACATTAAATGCCCCCAAATGGTATTTAATTCACTTCCCGGGGTGAAGAAACACTTTTTGAGACCTCAGAGTGAGTAAATTGGCAATTTTCATGCACTTTTAACCATTCCACAAATCTTGTGTTTTGGGCCCCTGGAAGCATGAAAATCACTTTAAACATGCTAATTTTAGCTCTAAAACTGATGATCTACCTACAAATGTGAACTGACGTTAAAAAATAAAACATTTGAAAACGGACCATTTTTCACCTTTCTGCAGCATGACGTAATGGGGGGGTGTTATCTCTTTTGTCAAAAATCACCTGTTTTTGCTTGAACATTAAATACCTCCAAATGGTATTTAATTCGCTTCCCGGGCCCCTGGAAGAATGAAAATCACTTTAAACATGCTAATTTTAGCTCTAAAACTGATGATCTACCTACAAATGTTAACTGACTTTCAAAAATAAAACATTTGAAAACGGACAATTTTTCACCTTTCTGAAGCATGACGTAATGGGGGGTGTTATCTCTTTTGTCAAAAATCACCTGTTTTTTCTTGAACATTAAATGCCTCCAAATGGTATTTAATTCACTTCCCAGGCCCCTGGAAGCATGAAAATCACTTTAAACATGCTAATTTTAGCTCTAAAACTGATGATCTACCTACAAATGTGAACTGCCGTTCAAAAATAAAATATTTGAAAACGGACCATTTTTCACCTTTCTGAAGCATGACGTAATGGGGGGGTGTTATCTCTTATGTCAAAAATCACCTGTTTTGCTTGAACATTAAATGCCTCCAAATGGTATTTAATTCACTTCCCGGGGTGAAGAAACACTGTTTGAGACCTCAGAGTGAGTAAATTGGCCATTTTCATGCACTTTTAACCATTCCACAAATCTTGTGTTTTGGGCCCCTGGAAGCATGAAAATCACTTTAAACATGCTAATTTTAGCTCTAAAAATGATGATCTACCTACAAATGTGAACTGACGTTAAAAAATAAAACATTTGAAAATGGACCATTTTTCACCTTTCTGCAGCATGACGTAATGTGGGGTGTTATCTCTTTTGTCAAAAATCACCTGTTTTTGCTTGAACGTTAAATGCATCCAAATGGTATTTAATTCACTTCCCGGGGTGAAGAAACACTGTTTGAGACCTCAGAGTGAGTAAATTGGCCATTTTCATGCACTTTTAACCATTCCACAAATCTTGTGTTTTGGGCCCCTGGAAGCATGAAAATCACTTTAAACATGCTAATTTTAGCTCTAAAAATGATGATCTACCTACAAATGTGAACTGACGTTAAAAAATAAAACATTTGAAAATGGACCATTTTTCACCTTTCTGCAGCATGACGTAATGGGGGGTGTTATCTCTTTTGTCAAACATCACCTGTTTTTGCTTGAACATTAAATGCCTCCAAATGGTATTTAATTCACTTCCCGGGGTGAAGAAACACTGTTTGAGACCTCAGAGTGAGTAAATTGGCCATTTTCATGCACTTTTAACCATTCCACAAATCTTGTGTTTTGGGCCCCTGGAAGCATGAAAATCACTTTAAACATGCTAATTTTAGCTCTAAAAATGATGATCTACCTACAAATGTGAACTGACGTTAAAAAATAAAACATTTGAAAATGGACCATTTTTCACCTTTCTGCAGCATGACGTAATGTGGGGTGTTATCTCTTTTGTCAAAAATCACCTGTTTTGCTTGAACATTAAATGCCTCCAAATGGTATTTAATTCACTTCCCGGGGTGAAGAAACACTGTTTGAGACCTCAGAGTGAGTAAATTGGCCATTTTCATGCACTTTTAACCATTCCACAAATCTTGTGTTTTGGGCCCCTCGAAGCATGAAAATCACTTTAAACATGCTAATTTTAGCTCTAAAAATGATGATCTACCTACAAATGTGAACTGCCGTTCAAAAATAAAATATTTGAAAACGGACCATTTTTCACCTTTCTGAAGCATGATGTAATGGGGGGGTGTTATCTCTTATGTCAAAAATCACCTGTTTTGCTTGAACATTAAATGCCTCCAAATGGTATTTAATTCACTTCCCGGGGTGAAGAAACACTGTTTGAGACCTCAGAGTGAGTAAATTGGCCATTTTCATGCACTTTTAACCATTCCACAAATCTTGTGTTTTGGGCCCCTGGAAGCATGAAAATCACTTTAAACATGCTAATTTTAGCTCTAAAAATGATGATCTACCTACAAATGTGAACTGACGTTAAAAAATAAAACATTTGAAAATGGACAATTTTTCACCTTTCTGCAGCATGACGTAATGGGGGGTGTTATCTCTTTTGTCAAAAATCACCTGTTTTTGCTTGAACGTTAAATGCATCCAAATGGTATTTAATTCACTTCCCGGGGTGAAGAAACACTTTTTGAGACCTCAGAGTGAGTAAATTGGCCATTTTCATGCACTTTTAACTATTCCACAAATCTTGTGCTTTGGGCCCCTGGAAGCATGAAAATCACTTTAAACATGCTAATTTTAGCTCTAAAACTGATGATCTACCTACAAATGTGAACTGACGTTAAAAAATAAAACATTTGAAAACTGACCATTTTTCACCTTTCTGCAGCATGACGTAATGGGGGGGTGTTATCTCTTTTGTCAAAAATCACCTGTTTTTGCTTGAACATTAAATGCCTCCAAATGGTATTTAATTCGCTTCCCGGGCCCCTGGAAGAATGAAAATCACTTTAAACATGCTAATTTTAGCTCTAAAACTGATGATCTACCTACAAATGTTAACTGACTTTCAAAAATAAAACATTTGAAAACGGACAATTTTTCACCTTTCTGAAGCATGACGTAATGGGGGGTGTTATCTCTTTTGTCAAAAATCACCTGTTTTTGCTTGAACATTAAATGCCTCCAAATGGTATTTAATTCACTTCCCGGGCCCCTGGAAGCATGAAAATCACTTTAAACATGCTAATTTTAGCTCTAAAACTGATGATCTACCTACAAATATGAACTGACGTTCAAAAATAAAACATTTGAAAACGGACCATTTTTCACCTTTCTGAAGCATGACGTAATGGGGGGGTGTTATCTCTTTTGTCAAAAATCACCTGTTTTTGCTTGAACATTAAATGCCCCCAAATGGTATTTAATTCACTTCCCGGGGTGAAGAAACACTTTTTGAGACCTCAGAGTGAGTAAATTGGCAATTTTCATGCACTTTTAACCATTCCACAAATCTTGTGTTTTGGGCCCCTGGAAGCATGAAAATCACTTTAAACATGCTAATTTTAGCTCTAAAACTGATGATCTACCTACAAATGTGAACTGACGTTAAAAAATAAAACATTTGAAAACGGACCATTTTTCACCTTTCTGCAGCATGACGTAATGGGGGGGTGTTATCTCTTTTGTCAAAAATCACCTGTTTTTGCTTGAACATTAAATGCCTCCAAATGGTATTTAATTCGCTTCCCGGGCCCCTGGAAGAATGAAAATCACTTTAAACATGCTAATTTTAGCTCTAAAACTGATGATCTACCTACAAATGTTAACTGACTTTCAAAAATAAAACATTTGAAAACGGACAATTTTTCACCTTTCTGAAGCATGACGTAATGGGGGGTGTTATCTCTTTTGTCAAAAATCACCTGTTTTTGCTTGAACATTAAATGCCTCCAAATGGTATTTAATTCACTTCCCAGGCCCCTGGAAGCATGAAAATCACTTTAAACATGCTAATTTTAGCTCTAAAACTGATGATCTACCTACAAATGTGAACTGCCGTTCAAAAATAAAATATTTGAAAACGGACCATTTTTCACCTTTCTGAAGCATGACGTAATGGGGGGGTGTTATCTCTTATGTCAAAAATCACCTGTTTTGCTTGAACATTAAATGCCTCCAAATGGTATTTAATTCACTTCCCGGGGTGAAGAAACACTGTTTGAGACCTCAGAGTGAGTAAATTGGCCATTTTCATGCACTTTTAACCATTCCACAAATCTTGTGTTTTGGGCCCCTGGAAGCATGAAAATCACTTTAAACATGCTAATTTTAGCTCTAAAAATGATGATCTACCTACAAATGTGAACTGACGTTAAAAAATAAAACATTTGAAAATGGACCATTTTTCACCTTTCTGCAGCATGACGTAATGGGGGGTGTTATCTCTTTTGTCAAACATCACCTGTTTTTGCTTGAACATTAAATGCCTCCAAATGGTATTTAATTCACTTCCCGGGGTGAAGAAACACTGTTTGAGACCTCAGAGTGAGTAAATTGGCCATTTTCATGCACTTTTAACCATTCCACAAATCTTGTGTTTTGGGCCCCTGGAAGCATGAAAATCACTTTAAACATGCTAATTTTAGCTCTAAAAATGATGATCTACCTACAAATGTGAACTGACGTTAAAAAATAAAACATTTGAAAATGGACCATTTTTCACCTTTTTGCAGCATGACGTAATGGGGGGTGTTATCTCTTTTGTCAAAAATCACCTGTTTTTGCTTGAACATTAAATGCCCCCAAATGGTATTTAATTCACTTCCCGGGGTGAAGAAACACTTTTTGAGACCTCAGAGTGAGTAAATTGGCAATTTTCATGCACTTTTAACCATTCCACAAATCTTGTGTTTTGGGCCCCTGGAAGCATGAAAATCACTTTAAACATGCTAATTTTAGCTCTAAAACTGATGATCTACCTACAAATGTGAACTGACGTTAAAAAATAAAACATTTGAAAACGGACCATTTTTCACCTTTCTGCAGCATGACGTAATGGGGGGGTGTTATCTCTTTTGTCAAAAATCACCTGTTTTTGCTTGAACATTAAATGCCTCCAAATGGTATTTAATTCACTTCCCGGGGTGAAGAAACACTTTTTGAGACCTCAGAGTGAGTAAATTGGCAATTTTCATGCACTTTTAACCATTCCACAAATCTTGTGTTTTGGGCCCCTGGAAGCATGAAAATCACTTTAAACATGCTAATTTTAGCTCTAAAACTGATGATCTACCTACAAAATTGAACTGACGTTAAAAAATAAAACATTTGAAAACGGACCATTTTTCACCTTTCTGCAGCATGACGTAATGGGGGGATGTTATCTCTTTTGTCAAAAATCACCTGTTTTTGCTTGAACATTAAATGCCTCCAAATGGTATTTAATTCACTTCCCAGGCCCCTGGAAGCATGAAAATCACTTTAAACATGCTAATTTTAGCTCTAAAACTGATGATCTACCTACAAATGTGAACTGCCGTTCAAAAATAAAATATTTGAAAACGGACCATTTTTCACCTTTCTGAAGCATGATGTAATGGGGGGGTGTTATCTCTTATGTCAAAAATCACCTGTTTTGCTTGAACATTAAATGCCTCCAAATGGTATTTAATTCACTTCCCGGGGTGAAGAAACACTGTTTGAGACCTCAGAGTGAGTAAATTGGCCATTTTCATGCACTTTTAACCATTCCACAAATCTTGTGTTTTGGGCCCCTGGAAGCATGAAAATCACTTTAAACATGCTAATTTTAGCTCTAAAAATGATGATCTACCTACAAATGTGAACTGACGTTAAAAAATAAAACATTTGAAAATGGACCATTTTTCACCTTTCTGCAGCATGACGTAATGGGGGGTGTTATCTCTTTTGTCAAAAATCACCTGTTTTTGCTTGAACGTTAAATGCATCCAAATGGTATTTAATTCACTTCCCGGGGTGAAGAAACACTTTTTGAGACCTCAGAGTGAGTAAATTGGCCATTTTCATGCACTTTTAACTATTCCACAAATCTTGTGCTTTGGGCCCCTGGAAGCATGAAAATCACTTTAAACATGCTAATTTTAGCTCTAAAACTGATGATCTACCTACAAATGTGAACTGACGTTAAAAAATAAAACATTTGAAAACTGACCATTTTTCACCTTTCTGCAGCATGACGTAATGGGGGGGTGTTATCTCTTTTGTCAAAAATCACCTGTTTTTGCTTGAACATTAAATGCCTCCAAATGGTATTTAATTCGCTTCCCGGGCCCCTGGAAGAATGAAAATCACTTTAAACATGCTAATTTTAGCTCTAAAACTGATGATCTACCTACAAATGTTAACTGACTTTCAAAAATAAAACATTTGAAAACTGACAATTTTTCACCTTTCTGAAGCATGACGTAATGGGGGGTGTTATCTCTTTTGTCAAAAATCACCTGTTTTTGCTTGAACATTAAATGCCTCCAAATGGTATTTAATTCACTTCCCGGGCCCCTGGAAGCATGAAAATCACTTTAAACATGCTAATTTTAGCTCTAAAACTGATGATCTACCTACAAATATGAACTGACGTTCAAAAATAAAACATTTGAAAACGGACCATTTTTCACCTTTCTGAAGCATGACGTAATGGGGGGGTGTTATCTCTTTTGTCAAAAATCACCTGTTTTTGCTTGAACATTAAATGCCCCCAAATGGTATTTAATTCACTTCCCGGGGTGAAGAAACACTTTTTGAGACCTCAGAGTGAGTAAATTGGCAATTTTCATGCACTTTTAACCATTCCACAAATCTTGTGTTTTGGGCCCCTGGAAGCATGAAAATCACTTTAAACATGCTAATTTTAGCTCTAAAACTGATGATCTACCTACAAATGTGAACTGACGTTAAAAAATAAAACATTTGAAAACGGACCATTTTTCACCTTTCTGCAGCATGACGTAATGGGGGGGTGTTATCTCTTTTGTCAAAAATCACCTGTTTTTGCTTGAACATTAAATGCCTCCAAATGGTATTTAATTCGCTTCCCGGGCCCCTGGAAGAATGAAAATCACTTTAAACATGCTAATTTTAGCTCTAAAACTGATGATCTACCTACAAATGTTAACTGACTTTCAAAAATAAAACATTTGAAAACGGACAATTTTTCACCTTTCTGAAGCATGACGTAATGGGGGGTGTTATCTCTTTTGTCAAAAATCACCTGTTTTTGCTTGAACATTAAATGCCTCCAAATGGTATTTAATTCACTTCCCAGGCCCCTGGAAGCATGAAAATCACTTTAAACATGCTAATTTTAGCTCTAAAACTGATGATCTACCTACAAATGTGAACTGCCGTTCAAAAATAAAATATTTGAAAACGGACCATTTTTCACCTTTCTGAAGCATGACGTAATGGGGGGGTGTTATCTCTTATGTCAAAAATCACCTGTTTTGCTTGAACATTAAATGCCTCCAAATGGTATTTAATTCACTTCCCGGGGTGAAGAAACACTGTTTGAGACCTCAGAGTGAGTAAATTGGCCATTTTCATGCACTTTTAACCATTCCACAAATCTTGTGTTTTGGGCCCCTGGAAGCATGAAAATCACTTTAAACATGCTAATTTTAGCTCTAAAAATGATGATCTACCTACAAATGTGAACTGACGTTAAAAAATAAAACATTTGAAAATGGACCATTTTTCACCTTTCTGCAGCATGACGTAATGGGGGGTGTTATCTCTTTTGTCAAACATCACCTGTTTTTGCTTGAACATTAAATGCCTCCAAATGGTATTTAATTCACTTCCCGGGGTGAAGAAACACTGTTTGAGACCTCAGAGTGAGTAAATTGGCCATTTTCATGCACTTTTAACCATTCCACAAATCTTGTGTTTTGGGCCCCTGGAAGCATGAAAATCACTTTAAACATGCTAATTTTAGCTCTAAAAATGATGATCTACCTACAAATGTGAACTGACGTTAAAAAATAAAACATTTGAAAATGGACCATTTTTCACCTTTTTGCAGCATGACGTAATGGGGGGTGTTATCTCTTTTGTCAAAAATCACCTGTTTTTGCTTGAACATTAAATGCCCCCAAATGGTATTTAATTCACTTCCCGGGGTGAAGAAACACTTTTTGAGACCTCAGAGTGAGTAAATTGGCAATTTTCATGCACTTTTAACCATTCCACAAATCTTGTGTTTTGGGCCCCTGGAAGCATGAAAATCACTTTAAACATGCTAATTTTAGCTCTAAAACTGATGATCTACCTACAAATGTGAACTGACGTTAAAAAATAAAACATTTGAAAACGGACCATTTTTCACCTTTCTGCAGCATGACGTAATGGGGGGGTGTTATCTCTTTTGTCAAAAATCACCTGTTTTTGCTTGAACATTAAATACCTCCAAATGGTATTTAATTCGCTTCCCGGGCCCCTGGAAGAATGAAAATCACTTTAAACATGCTAATTTTAGCTCTAAAACTGATGATCTACCTGCAAATGTTAACTGACTTTCAAAAATAAAACATTTGAAAACGGACAATTTTTCACCTTTCTGAAGCATGACGTAATGGGGGGTGTTATCTCTTATGTCAAAAATCACCTGTTTTGCTTGAACATTAAATGCCTCCAAATGGTATTTAATTCACTTCCCGGGGTGAAGAAACACTGTTTGAGACCTCAGAGTGAGTAAATTGGCCATTTTCATGCACTTTTAACCATTCCACAAATCTTGTGTTTTGGGCCCCTCGAAGCATGAAAATCACTTTAAACATGCTAATTTTAGCTCTAAAAATGATGATCTACCTACAAATGTGAACTGCCGTTCAAAAATAAAATATTTGAAAACGGACCATTTTTCACCTTTCTGAAGCATGATGTAATGGGGGGGTGTTATCTCTTATGTCAAAAATCACCTGTTTTGCTTGAACATTAAATGCCTCCAAATGGTATTTAATTCACTTCCCGGGGTGAAGAAACACTGTTTGAGACCTCAGAGTGAGTAAATTGGCCATTTTCATGCACTTTTAACCATTCCACAAATCTTGTGTTTTGGGCCCCTGGAAGCATGAAAATCACTTTAAACATGCTAATTTTAGCTCTAAAAATGATGATCTACCTACAAATGTGAACTGACGTTAAAAAATAAAACATTTGAAAATGGACAATTTTTCACCTTTCTGCAGCATGACGTAATGGGGGGTGTTATCTCTTTTGTCAAAAATCACCTGTTTTTGCTTGAACGTTAAATGCATCCAAATGGTATTTAATTCACTTCCCGGGGTGAAGAAACACTTTTTGAGACCTCAGAGTGAGTAAATTGGCCATTTTCATGCACTTTTAACTATTCCACAAATCTTGTGCTTTGGGCCCCTGGAAGCATGAAAATCACTTTAAACATGCTAATTTTAGCTCTAAAACTGATGATCTACCTACAAATGTGAACTGACGTTAAAAAATAAAACATTTGAAAACTGACCATTTTTCACCTTTCTGCAGCATGACGTAATGGGGGGGTGTTATCTCTTTTGTCAAAAATCACCTGTTTTTGCTTGAACATTAAATGCCTCCAAATGGTATTTAATTCGCTTCCCGGGCCCCTGGAAGAATGAAAATCACTTTAAACATGCTAATTTTAGCTCTAAAACTGATGATCTACCTACAAATGTTAACTGACTTTCAAAAATAAAACATTTGAAAACGGACAATTTTTCACCTTTCTGAAGCATGACGTAATGGGGGGTGTTATCTCTTTTGTCAAAAATCACCTGTTTTTGCTTGAACATTAAATGCCTCCAAATGGTATTTAATTCACTTCCCGGGCCCCTGGAAGCATGAAAATCACTTTAAACATGCTAATTTTAGCTCTAAAACTGATGATCTACCTACAAATATGAACTGACGTTCAAAAATAAAACATTTGAAAACGGACCATTTTTCACCTTTCTGAAGCATGACGTAATGGGGGGGTGTTATCTCTTTTGTCAAAAATCACCTGTTTTTGCTTGAACATTAAATGCCCCCAAATGGTATTTAATTCACTTCCCGGGGTGAAGAAACACTTTTTGAGACCTCAGAGTGAGTAAATTGGCAATTTTCATGCACTTTTAACCATTCCACAAATCTTGTGTTTTGGGCCCCTGGAAGCATGAAAATCACTTTAAACATGCTAATTTTAGCTCTAAAACTGATGATCTACCTACAAATGTGAACTGACGTTAAAAAATAAAACATTTGAAAACGGACCATTTTTCACCTTTCTGCAGCATGACGTAATGGGGGGGTGTTATCTCTTTTGTCAAAAATCACCTGTTTTTGCTTGAACATTAAATGCCTCCAAATGGTATTTAATTCGCTTCCCGGGCCCCTGGAAGAATGAAAATCACTTTAAACATGCTAATTTTAGCTCTAAAACTGATGATCTACCTACAAATGTTAACTGACTTTCAAAAATAAAACATTTGAAAACGGACAATTTTTCACCTTTCTGAAGCATGACGTAATGGGGGGTGTTATCTCTTTTGTCAAAAATCACCTGTTTTTGCTTGAACATTAAATGCCTCCAAATGGTATTTAATTCACTTCCCAGGCCCCTGGAAGCATGAAAATCACTTTAAACATGCTAATTTTAGCTCTAAAACTGATGATCTACCTACAAATGTGAACTGCCGTTCAAAAATAAAATATTTGAAAACGGACCATTTTTCACCTTTCTGAAGCATGACGTAATGGGGGGGTGTTATCTCTTATGTCAAAAATCACCTGTTTTGCTTGAACATTAAATGCCTCCAAATGGTATTTAATTCACTTCCCGGGGTGAAGAAACACTGTTTGAGACCTCAGAGTGAGTAAATTGGCCATTTTCATGCACTTTTAACCATTCCACAAATCTTGTGTTTTGGGCCCCTGGAAGCATGAAAATCACTTTAAACATGCTAATTTTAGCTCTAAAAATGATGATCTACCTACAAATGTGAACTGACGTTAAAAAATAAAACATTTGAAAATGGACCATTTTTCACCTTTCTGCAGCATGACGTAATGGGGGGTGTTATCTCTTTTGTCAAACATCACCTGTTTTTGCTTGAACATTAAATGCCTCCAAATGGTATTTAATTCACTTCCCGGGGTGAAGAAACACTGTTTGAGACCTCAGAGTGAGTAAATTGGCCATTTTCATGCACTTTTAACCATTCCACAAATCTTGTGTTTTGGGCCCCTGGAAGCATGAAAATCACTTTAAACATGCTAATTTTAGCTCTAAAAATGATGATCTACCTACAAATGTGAACTGACGTTAAAAAATAAAACATTTGAAAATGGACCATTTTTCACCTTTTTGCAGCATGACGTAATGGGGGTGTTATCTCTTTTGTCAAAAATCACCTGTTTTTGCTTGAACATTAAATGCCCCCAAATGGTATTTAATTCACTTCCCGGGGTGAAGAAACACTTTTTGAGACCTCAGAGTGAGTAAATTGGCAATTTTCATGCACTTTTAACCATTCCACAAATCTTGTGTTTTGGGCCCCTGGAAGCATGAAAATCACTTTAAACATGCTAATTTTAGCTCTAAAACTGATGATCTACCTACAAATGTGAACTGACGTTAAAAAATAAAACATTTGAAAACGGACCATTTTTCACCTTTCTGCAGCATGACGTAATGGGGGGGTGTTATCTCTTTTGTCAAAAATCACCTGTTTTTGCTTGAACATTAAATACCTCCAAATGGTATTTAATTCGCTTCCCGGGCCCCTGGAAGAATGAAAATCACTTTAAACATGCTAATTTTAGCTCTAAAACTGATGATCTACCTACAAATGTTAACTGACTTTCAAAAATAAAACATTTGAAAACGGACAATTTTTCACCTTTCTGAAGCATGACGTAATGGGGGGTGTTATCTCTTTTGTCAAAAATCACCTGTTTTTTCTTGAACATTAAATGCCTCCAAATGGTATTTAATTCACTTCCCAGGCCCCTGGAAGCATGAAAATCACTTTAAACATGCTAATTTTAGCTCTAAAACTGATGATCTACCTACAAATGTGAACTGCCGTTCAAAAATAAAATATTTGAAAACGGACCATTTTTCACCTTTCTGAAGCATGACGTAATGGGGGGGTGTTATCTCTTATGTCAAAAATCACCTGTTTTGCTTGAACATTAAATGCCTCCAAATGGTATTTAATTCACTTCCCGGGGTGAAGAAACACTGTTTGAGACCTCAGAGTGAGTAAATTGGCCATTTTCATGCACTTTTAACCATTCCACAAATCTTGTGTTTTGGGCCCCTGGAAGCATGAAAATCACTTTAAACATGCTAATTTTAGCTCTAAAAATGATGATCTACCTACAAATGTGAACTGACGTTAAAAAATAAAACATTTGAAAATGGACCATTTTTCACCTTTCTGCAGCATGACGTAATGTGGGGTGTTATCTCTTTTGTCAAAAATCACCTGTTTTTGCTTGAACGTTAAATGCATCCAAATGGTATTTAATTCACTTCCCGGGGTGAAGAAACACTGTTTGAGACCTCAGAGTGAGTAAATTGGCCATTTTCATGCACTTTTAACCATTCCACAAATCTTGTGTTTTGGGCCCCTGGAAGCATGAAAATCACTTTAAACATGCTAATTTTAGCTCTAAAAATGATGATCTACCTACAAATGTGAACTGACGTTAAAAAATAAAACATTTGAAAATGGACCATTTTTCACCTTTCTGCAGCATGACGTAATGGGGGGTGTTATCTCTTTTGTCAAACATCACCTGTTTTTGCTTGAACATTAAATGCCTCCAAATGGTATTTAATTCACTTCCCGGGGTGAAGAAACACTGTTTGAGACCTCAGAGTGAGTAAATTGGCCATTTTCATGCACTTTTAACCATTCCACAAATCTTGTGTTTTGGGCCCCTGGAAGCATGAAAATCACTTTAAACATGCTAATTTTAGCTCTAAAAATGATGATCTACCTACAAATGTGAACTGACGTTAAAAAATAAAACATTTGAAAATGGACCATTTTTCACCTTTCTGCAGCATGACGTAATGTGGGGTGTTATCTCTTTTGTCAAAAATCACCTGTTTTTGCTTGAACGTTAAATGCATCCAAATGGTATTTAATTCACTTCCCGGGGTGAAGAAACACTTTTTGAGACCTCAGAGTGAGTAAATTGGCCATTTTCATGCACTTTTAACTATTCCACAAATCTTGTGCTTTGGGCCCCTGGAAGCATGAAAATCACTTTAAACATGCTAATTTTAGCTCTAAAACTGATGATCTACCTACAAATGTGAACTGACGTTAAAAAATAAAACATTTGAAAACTGACCATTTTTCACCTTTCTGAAGCATGACGTAATGGGGGGGTGTTATCTCTTTTGTCAAAAATCACCTGTTTTTGCTTGAACATTAAATGCCTCCAAATGGTATTTAATTCACTTCCCGGGCCCCTGGAAGCATGAAAATCACTTTAAACATGCTAATTTTAGCTCTAAAACTGATGATCTACCTACAAATGTGAACTGACGTTCAAAAATAAAACATTTGAAAACGGACCATTTTTCACCTTTCTGCAGCATGACGTAATGGGGGGGTGTTATCTCTTTTATCAAAAATCACCTGTTTTTGCTTGAACATTGAATGCCTCCAAATGGTATTTAATTCACTTCCCGGGGTGAAGAAACACTTTTTGAGACCTCAGAGTGAGTAAATTGGCCATTTTCATGCACTTTTAACCATTCCACAAATCTTGTGTTTTGGGCCCCTGGAAGCATGAAAATCACTTTAAACATGCTAATTTTAGCTCTAAAACTGATGATCTACCTACAAATGTGAACTGACATTAAAAAATAAAACATTTGAAAATGGACCATTTTTCACCTTTCTGCAGCATGACGTAATGGGGGGGTGTTATCTCTTTTGTCAAAAATCACCTGTTTTTGCTTGAACATTAAATGCCTCCAAATGGTATTTAATTCACTTCCCGGGGTGAAGAAACACTTTTTGAGACCTCAGAGTGAGTAAATTGGCAATTTTCATGCACTTTTAACCATTCCACAAATCTTGTGTTTTGGGCCCCTGGAAGCATGAAAATCACTTTAAACATGCTAATTTTAGCTCTAAAACTGATGATCTACCTACAAATGTGAACTGACGTTAAAAAATAAAACATTTGAAAACGGACCATTTTTCACCTTTCTGCAGCATGACGTAATGGGGGGATGTTATCTCTTTTGTCAAAAATCACCTGTTTTTGCTTGAACATTAAATGCCTCCAAATGGTATTTAATTCACTTCCCAGGCCCCTGGAAGCATGAAAATCACTTTAAACATGCTAATTTTAGCTCTAAAACTGATGATCTACCTACAAATGTGAACTGCCGTTCAAAAATAAAATATTTGAAAACGGACCATTTTTCACCTTTCTGAAGCATGACGTAATGGGGGGGTGTTATCTCTTATGTCAAAAATCACCTGTTTTGCTTGAACATTAAATGCCTCCAAATGGTATTTAATTCACTTCCCGGGGTGAAGAAACACTGTTTGAGACCTCAGAGTGAGTAAATTGGCCATTTTCATGCACTTTTAACCATTCCACAAATCTTGTGTTTTGGGCCCCTGGAAGCATGAAAATCACTTTAAACATGCTAATTTTAGCTCTAAAAATGATGATCTACCTACAAATGTGAACTGACGTTAAAAAATAAAACATTTGAAAATGGACCATTTTTCACCTTTCTGCAGCATGACGTAATGGGGGTGTTATCTCTTTTGTCAAAAATCACCTGTTTTTGCTTGAACGTTAAATGCATCCAAATGGTATTTAATTCACTTCCCGGGGTGAAGAAACACTTTTTGAGACCTCAGAGTGAGTAAATTGGCCATTTTCATGCACTTTTAACTATTCCACAAATCTTGTGCTTTGGGCCCCTGGAAGCATGAAAATCACTTTAAACATGCTAATTTTAGCTCTAAAACTGATGATCTACCTACAAATGTGAACTGACGTTAAAAAATAAAACATTTGAAAACTGACCATTTTTCACCTTTCTGCAGCATGACGTAATGGGGGGGTGTTATCTCTTTTGTCAAAAATCACCTGTTTTTGCTTGAACATTAAATGCCTCCAAATGGTATTTAATTCACTTCCCGGGGTGAAGAAACACTTTTTGAGACCTCAGAGTGAGTAAATTGGCCATTTTCATGCACTTTTAACCATTCCACAAATCTTGTGTTTTGGGCCCCTGGAAGCATGAAAATCACTTTAAACATGCTAATTTTAGCTCTAAAACTGATGATCTACCTACAAATGTGAACTGACGTTAAAAAATAAAACATTTGAAAACGGACCATTTTTCACCTTTCTGCAGCATGACGTAATGGGGGGGTGTTATCTCTTTTGTCAAAAATCACCTGTTTTTGCTTGAACATTAAATGCCTCCAAATGGTATTTAATTCGCTTCCCGGGCCCCTGGAAGAATGAAAATCACTTTAAACATGCTAATTTTAGCTCTAAAACTGATGATCTACCTACAAATGTGAACTGCCGTTCAAAAATAAAATATTTGAAAACGGACCATTTTTCACCTTTCTGAAGCATGACGTAATGGGGGGGTGTTATCTCTTATGTCAAAAATCACCTGTTTTGCTTGAACATTAAATGCCTCCAAATGGTATTTAATTCACTTCCCGGGGTGAAGAAACACTGTTTGAGACCTCAGAGTGAGTAAATTGGCCATTTTCATGCACTTTTAACCATTCCACAAATCTTGTGTTTTGGGCCCCTGGAAGCATGAAAATCACTTTAAACATGCTAATTTTAGCTCTAAAAATGATGATCTACCTACAAATGTGAACTGACGTTAAAAAATAAAACATTTGAAAATGGACCATTTTTCACCTTTCTGCAGCATGACGTAATGGGGGTGTTATCTCTTTTGTCAAAAATCACCTGTTTTTGCTTGAACGTTAAATGCATCCAAATGGTATTTAATTCACTTCCCGGGGTGAAGAAACACTTTTTGAGACCTCAGAGTGAGTAAATTGGCCATTTTCATGCACTTTTAACTATTCCACAAATCTTGTGCTTTGGGCCCCTGGAAGCATGAAAATCACTTTAAACATGCTAATTTTAGCTCTAAAACTGATGATCTACCTACAAATGTGAACTGACGTTAAAAAATAAAACATTTGAAAACTGACCATTTTTCACCTTTCTGCAGCATGACGTAATGGGGGGGTGTTATCTCTTTTGTCAAAAATCACCTGTTTTTGCTTGAACATTAAATGCCTCCAAATGGTATTTAATTCGCTTCCCGGGCCCCTGGAAGAATGAAAATCACTTTAAACATGCTAATTTTAGCTCTAAAACTGATGATCTACCTACAAATGTTAACTGACTTTCAAAAATAAAACATTTGAAAACGGACAATTTTTCACCTTTCTGAAGCATGACGTAATGGGGGGTGTTATCTCTTTTGTCAAAAATCACCTGTTTTTGCTTGAACATTAAATGCCTCCAAATGGTATTTAATTCACTTCCCGGGCCCCTGGAAGCATGAAAATCACTTTAAACATGCTAATTTTAGCTCTAAAACTGATGATCTACCTACAAATATGAACTGACGTTCAAAAATAAAACATTTGAAAACGGACCATTTTTCACCTTTCTGAAGCATGACGTAATGGGGGGGGTGTTATCTCTTTTGTCAAAAATCACCTGTTTTTGCTTGAACATTAAATGCCCCCAAATGGTATTTAATTCACTTCCCGGGGTGAAGAAACACTTTTTGAGACCTCAGAGTGAGTAAATTGGCAATTTTCATGCACTTTTAACCATTCCACAAATCTTGTGTTTTGGGCCCCTGGAAGCATGAAAATCACTTTAAACATGCTAATTTTAGCTCTAAAACTGATGATCTACCTACAAATGTGAACTGACGTTAAAAAATAAAACATTTGAAAACGGACCATTTTTCACCTTTCTGCAGCATGACGTAATGGGGGGGTGTTATCTCTTTTGTCAAAAATCACCTGTTTTTGCTTGAACATTAAATGCCTCCAAATGGTATTTAATTCGCTTCCCGGGCCCCTGGAAGAATGAAAATCACTTTAAACATGCTAATTTTAGCTCTAAAACTGATGATCTACCTACAAATGTTAACTGACTTTCAAAAATAAAACATTTGAAAACGGACAATTTTTCACCTTTCTGAAGCATGACGTAATGGGGGGTGTTATCTCTTTTGTCAAAAATCACCTGTTTTTGCTTGAACATTAAATGCCTCCAAATGGTATTTAATTCACTTCCCGGGGTGAAGAAACACTGTTTGAGACCTCAGAGTGAGTAAATTGGCCATTTTCATGCACTTTTAACCATTCCACAAATCTTGTGTTTTGGGCCCCTGGAAGCATGAAAATCACTTTAAACATGCTAATTTTAGCTCTAAAAATGATGATCTACCTACAAATGTGAACTGACGTTAAAAAATAAAACATTTGAAAATAGACCATTTTTCACCTTTCTGCAGCATGACGTAATGGGGGGTGTTATCTCTTTTGTCAAACATCACCTGTTTTTGCTTGAACATTAAATGCCTCCAAATGGTATTTAATTCACTTCCCGGGGTGAAGAAACACTGTTTGAGACCTCAGAGTGAGTAAATTGGCCATTTTCATGCACTTTTAACCATTCCACAAATCTTGTGTTTTGGGCCCCTGGAAGCATGAAAATCACTTTAAACATGCTAATTTTAGCTCTAAAAATGATGATCTACCTACAAATGTGAACTGACGTTAAAAAATAAAACATTTGAAAATGGACCATTTTTCACCTTTCTGCAGCATGACGTAATGGGGGGTGTTATCTCTTTTGTCAAAAATCACCTGTTTTTGCTTGAACATTAAATGCCCCCAAATGGTATTTAATTCACTTCCCGGGGTGAAGAAACACTTTTTGAGACCTCAGAGTGAGTAAATTGGCAATTTTCATGCACTTTTAACCATTCCACAAATCTTGTGTTTTGGGCCCCTGGAAGCATGAAAATCACTTTAAACATGCTAATTTTAGCTCTAAAACTGATGATCTACCTACAAATGTGTACTGACGTTAAAAAATAAAACATTTGAAAACGGACCATTTTTCACCTTTCTGCAGCATGACGTAATGGGGGGGTGTTATCTCTTTTGTCAAAAATCACCTGTTTTTGCTTGAACATTAAATGTGTCAGGCCTTTCGTCGTGGCTCCTCAGGATTGGTTTGATGCTGAAAAAGGGCCCACCTCTAGATCATCCCAAGTCTGGCTCTTTGTGACGCAGACTATTAAGGAGATCAAGCGGGGGAAAATGAGGATAGTCCGGAGGGGAACAGCTGGGCAACTGGAACTGAAAACCTGCAACATACAAAGCAAGGAATCAGTGGGCGAGTCCCTCTATGCCTAACTATTCTCTAGTCACAGCTTTATGTTTGACACCCACCTGATTAAACTACAGGCGTATTGGAACCAAGAGGGACAGATCAGGCGTCTTCTCGATTCCCAGGATTTCCTGCTTAAAGATATAAAGAAGACCATCAATATGCCCCCTATCTCCCACCACTCGATATAGGGTTTCACAAGTACTGAGTGTAAGGAAGATCATTCACCACCTACCCCCTGAGAACTGGAAGGGAACCTGAATGCCAAAGAGGATACCATTCACCTGTCACACAGTATGGAAAAGAAAAGTTCCCCTCCGAGAGGATGGATAATGAAGTGTACCGTCAGGTACACGAATACCCCAAAAGTTTCTCAACCACAAGTACACGGGAGTCAATTAGGGTATTCCAACCAGGAATAAAGACAGGAACATAACTGTTGCCCAGCAAAACAAAAAGGTTGTTGTGAAAACACGCACTCCCCTGCAGATACGTCTCTGCAGGAAAGAGCAGGAACACTTTTCCTTTACAGTACACAGATACTTGATATCAGTAACTGCTCAGACCTCCGAACTCAGCCGAGTTGGAGGCAACAGGAAGACAGTGACAATGAGTACAGTACAGTACCGAGTAACGCCACCCCCTTAGTTCAGGGATAACCTGTAGCAGGACCTCGCAAGACGCGAAGCGGGCGCTTCCTAAGCCCCTCCAGTTAATCCACAAGGCGATGTATAGCCGGTTTCCAATACCGACAGATAAGCCACCGGGACGGGCGCTTCCTAAGCCCCACCTGATAATCCAGCGGTTTCCAAACACCATTCAGCGTGAGCTTCCGCCCAACTCACCTGAACCAGGACAAAACAAAGAGCCGGTCACACGAGCCTCTAGTCCGCTCGTTCGAACTGAATAATCGGCAAAGTGTCTTCCGCAAACACCAGGATATCCTGTTTCCTGGTCGCGCTGCATCATTCTGACGCGCCGCTTTAGGAAACATGGGAAATGTAGTTTTTTCATGTTCCAGACAAGTTCACAATGCAGGCAGTGATTTACCAGCGGCCGGGGCTTCCTGACAAAATGCCTCCAAATGGTATTTAATTCGCTTCCCGGGCCCCTGGAAGAATGAAAATCACTTTAAACATGCTAATTTTAGCTCTAAAACTGATGATCTACCTACAAATGTTAACTGACTTTCAAAAATAAAACATTTGAAAACGGACAATTTTTCACCTTTCTGAAGCATGACGTAATGGGGGGTGTTATCTCTTTTGTCAAAAATCACCTGTATTTGCTTGAACATTAAATGCCTCCAAATGGTATTTAATTCACTTCCCAGGCCCCTGGAAGCATGAAAATCACTTTAAACATGCTAATTTTAGCTCTAAAACTGATGATCTACCTACAAATGTGAACTGCCGTTCAAAAATAAAATATTTGAAAACGGACCATTTTTCACCTTTCTGAAGCATGACGTAATGGGGGGGTGTTATCTCTTATGTCAAAAATCACCTGTTTTGCTTGAACATTAAATGCCTCCAAATGGTATTTAATTCACTTCCCGGGGTGAAGAAACACTGTTTGAGACCTCAGAGTGAGTAAATTGGCCATTTTCATGCACTTTTAACCATTCCACAAATCTTGTGTTTTGGGCCCCTGGAAGCATGAAAATCACTTTAAACATGCTAATTTTAGCTCTAAAAATGATGATCTACCTACAAATGTGAACTGACGTTAAAAAATAAAACATTTGAAAATGGACCATTTTTCACCTTTCTGCAGCATGACGTAATGGGGGGTGTTATCTCTTTTGTCAAACATCACCTGTTTTTGCTTGAACATTAAATGCCTCCAAATGGTATTTAATTCACTTCCCGGGGTGAAGAAACACTGTTTGAGACCTCAGAGTGAGTAAATTGGCCATTTTCATGCACTTTTAACCATTCCACAAATCTTGTGTTTTGGGCCCCTGGAAGCATGAAAATCACTTTAAACATGCTAATTTTAGCTCTAAAAATGATGATCTACCTACAAATGTGAACTGACGTTAAAAAATAAAACATTTGAAAATGGACCATTTTTCACCTTTCTGCAGCATGACGTAATGTGGGGTGTTATCTCTTTTGTCAAAAATCACCTGTTTTTGCTTGAACGTTAAATGCATCCAAATGGTATTTAATTCACTTCCCGGGGTGAAGAAACACTTTTTGAGACCTCAGAGTGAGTAAATTGGCCATTTTCATGCACTTTTAACTATTCCACAAATCTTGTGCTTTGGGCCCCTGGAAGCATGAAAATCACTTTAAACATGCTAATTTTAGCTCTAAAACTGATGATCTACCTACAAATGTGAACTGACGTTAAAAAATAAAACATTTGAAAACTGACCATTTTTCACCTTTCTGAAGCATGACGTAATGGGGGGGTGTTATCTCTTTTGTCAAAAATCACCTGTTTTTGCTTGAACATTAAATGCCTCCAAATGGTATTTAATTCACTTCCCGGGCCCCTGGAAGCATGAAAATCACTTTAAACATGCTAATTTTAGCTCTAAAACTGATGATCTACCTACAAATGTGAACTGACGTTCAAAAATAAAACATTTGAAAACGGACCATTTTTCACCTTTCTGCAGCATGACGTAATGGGGGGGTGTTATCTCTTTTGTCAAAAATCACCTGTTTTTGCTTGAACATTGAATGCCTCCAAATGGTATTTAATTCACTTCCCGGGGTGAAGAAACACTTTTTGAGACCTCAGAGTGAGTAAATTGGCCATTTTCATGCACTTTTAACCATTCCACAAATCTTGTGTTTTGGGCCCCTGGAAGCATGAAAATCACTTTAAACATGCTAATTTTAGCTCTAAAACTGATGATCTACCTACAAATGTGAACATACATTAAAAAATAAAACATTTGAAAATGGACCATTTTTCACCTTTCTGCAGCATGACGTAATGGGGGGGGGTGTTATCTCTTTTGTCAAAAATCACCTGTTTTTGTTTGAACATTAAATGCCTCCAAATGGTATTTAATTCACTTCCCGGGGTGAAGAAACACTTTTTGAGACCTCAGAGTGAGTAAATTGGCAATTTTCATGCACTTTTAACCATTCCACAAATCTTGTGTTTTGGGCCCCTGGAAGCATGAAAATCACTTTAAACATGCTAATTTTAGCTCTAAAACTGATGATCTACCTACAAATGTGAACTGACGTTAAAAAATAAAACATTTGAAAACGGACCATTTTTCACCTTTCTGCAGCATGACGTAATGGGGGGATGTTATCTCTTTTGTCAAAAATCACCTGTTTTTGCTTGAACATTAAATGCCTCCAAATGGTATTTAATTCACTTCCCAGGCCCCTGGAAGCATGAAAATCACTTTAAACATGCTAATTTTAGCTCTAAAACTGATGATCTACCTACAAATGTGAACTGCCGTTCAAAAATAAAATATTTGAAAACGGACCATTTTTCACCTTTCTGAAGCATGACGTAATGGGGGGGTGTTATCTCTTATGTCAAAAATCACCTGTTTTGCTTGAACATTAAATGCCTCCAAATGGTATTTAATTCACTTCCCGGGGTGAAGAAACACTGTTTGAGACCTCAGAGTGAGTAAATTGGCCATTTTCATGCACTTTTAACCATTCCACAAATCTTGTGTTTTGGGCCCCTGGAAGCATGAAAATCACTTTAAACATGCTAATTTTAGCTCTAAAAATGATGATCTACCTACAAATGTGAACTGACGTTAAAAAATAAAACATTTGAAAATGGACCATTTTTCACCTTTCTGCAGCATGACGTAATGGGGGGTGTTATCTCTTTTGTCAAAAATCACCTGTTTTTGCTTGAACGTTAAATGCATCCAAATGGTATTTAATTCACTTCCCGGGGTGAAGAAACACTTTTTGAGACCTCAGAGTGAGTAAATTGGCCATTTTCATGCACTTTTAACTATTCCACAAATCTTGTGCTTTGGGCCCCTGGAAGCATGAAAATCACTTTAAACATGCTAATTTTAGCTCTAAAACTGATGATCTACCTACAAATGTGAACTGACGTTAAAAAATAAAACATTTGAAAACTGACCATTTTTCACCTTTCTGCAGCATGACGTAATGGGGGGGTGTTATCTCTTTTGTCAAAAATCACCTGTTTTTGCTTGAACATTAAATGCCTCCAAATGGTATTTAATTCGCTTCCCGGGCCCCTGGAAGAATGAAAATCACTTTAAACATGCTAATTTTAGCTCTAAAACTGATGATCTACCTACAAATGTTAACTGACTTTCAAAAATAAAACATTTGAAAACGGACAATTTTTCACCTTTCTGAAGCATGACGTAATGGGGGGTGTTATCTCTTTTGTCAAAAATCACCTGTTTTTGCTTGAACATTAAATGCCTCCAAATGGTATTTAATTCACTTCCCGGGCCCCTGGAAGCATGAAAATCACTTTAAACATGCTAATTTTAGCTCTAAAACTGATGATCTACCTACAAATATGAACTGACGTTCAAAAATAAAACATTTGAAAACGGACCATTTTTCACCTTTCTGAAGCATGACGTAATGGGGGGGTGTTATCTCTTTTGTCAAAAATCACCTGTTTTTGCTTGAACATTAAATGCCCCCAAATGGTATTTAATTCACTTCCCGGGGTGAAGAAACACTTTTTGAGACCTCAGAGTGAGTAAATTGGCAATTTTCATGCACTTTTAACCATTCCACAAATCTTGTGTTTTGGGCCCCTGGAAGCATGAAAATCACTTTAAACATGCTAATTTTAGCTCTAAAACTGATGATCTACCTACAAATGTGAACTGACGTTAAAAAATAAAACATTTGAAAACGGACCATTTTTCACCTTTCTGCAGCATGACGTAATGGGGGGGTGTTATCTCTTTTGTCAAAAATCACCTGTTTTTGCTTGAACATTAAATGCCTCCAAATGGTATTTAATTCGCTTCCCGGGCCCCTGGAAGAATGAAAATCACTTTAAACATGCTAATTTTAGCTCTAAAACTGATGATCTACCTACAAATGTTAACTGACTTTCAAAAATAAAACATTTGAAAACGGACAATTTTTCACCTTTCTGAAGCATGACGTAATGGGGGGTGTTATCTCTTTTGTCAAAAATCACCTGTTTTTGCTTGAACATTAAATGCCTCCAAATGGTATTTAATTCACTTCCCAGGCCCCTGGAAGCATGAAAATCACTTTAAACATGCTAATTTTAGCTCTAAAACTGATGATCTACCTACAAATGTGAACTGCCGTTCAAAAATAAAATATTTGAAAACGGACCATTTTTCACCTTTCTGAAGCATGACGTAATGGGGGGGTGTTATCTCTTATGTCAAAAATCACCTGTTTTGCTTGAACATTAAATGCCTCCAAATGGTATTTAATTCACTTCCCGGGGTGAAGAAACACTGTTTGAGACCTCAGAGTGAGTAAATTGGCCATTTTCATGCACTTTTAACCATTCCACAAATCTTGTGTTTTGGGCCCCTGGAAGCATGAAAATCACTTTAAACATGCTAATTTTAGCTCTAAAAATGATGATCTACCTACAAATGTGAACTGACGTTAAAAAATAAAACATTTGAAAATGGACCATTTTTCACCTTTCTGCAGCATGACGTAATGGGGGGTGTTATCTCTTTTGTCAAACATCACCTGTTTTTGCTTGAACATTAAATGCCTCCAAATGGTATTTAATTCACTTCCCGGGGTGAAGAAACACTGTTTGAGACCTCAGAGTGAGTAAATTGGCCATTTTCATGCACTTTTAACCATTCCACAAATCTTGTGTTTTGGGCCCCTGGAAGCATGAAAATCACTTTAAACATGCTAATTTTAGCTCTAAAAATGATGATCTACCTACAAATGTGAACTGACGTTAAAAAATAAAACATTTGAAAATGGACCATTTTTCACCTTTCTGCAGCATGACGTAATGTGGGGTGTTATCTCTTTTGTCAAAAATCACCTGTTTTTGCTTGAACGTTAAATGCATCCAAATGGTATTTAATTCACTTCCCGGGGTGAAGAAACACTTTTTGAGACCTCAGAGTGAGTAAATTGGCCATTTTCATGCACTTTTAACTATTCCACAAATCTTGTGCTTTGGGCCCCTGGAAGCATGAAAATCACTTTAAACATGCTAATTTTAGCTCTAAAACTGATGATCTACCTACAAATGTGAACTGACGTTAAAAAATAAAACATTTGAAAACTGACCATTTTTCACCTTTCTGAAGCATGACGTAATGGGGGGGTGTTATCTCTTTTGTCAAAAATCACCTGTTTTTGCTTGAACATTAAATGCCTCCAAATGGTATTTAATTCACTTCCCGGGCCCCTGGAAGCATGAAAATCACTTTAAACATGCTAATTTTAGCTCTAAAACTGATGATCTACCTACAAATGTGAACTGACGTTCAAAAATAAAACATTTGAAAACGGACCATTTTTCACCTTTCTGCAGCATGACGTAATGGGGGGGTGTTATCTCTTTTGTCAAAAATCACCTGTTTTTGCTTGAACATTGAATGCCTCCAAATGGTATTTAATTCACTTCCCGGGGTGAAGAAACACTTTTTGAGACCTCAGAGTGAGTAAATTGGCCATTTTCATGCACTTTTAACCATTCCACAAATCTTGTGTTTTGGGCCCCTGGAAGCATGAAAATCACTTTAAACATGCTAATTTTAGCTCTAAAACTGATGATCTACCTACAAATGTGAACTGACGTTAAAAAATAAAACATTTGAAAACGGACCATTTTTCACCTTTCTGCAGCATGACGTAATGGGGGGGTGTTATCTCTTTTGTCAAAAATCACCTGTTTTTGCTTGAACATTAAATGCCTCCAAATGGTATTTAATTCACTTCCCGGGCCCCTGGAAGCATGAAAATCACTTTAAACATGCTAATTTTAGCTCTAAAACTGATGATCTACCTACAAATGTTAACTGACTTTCAAAAATAAAACATTTGAAAACGGACAATTTTTCACCTTTCTGAAGCATGACGTAATGGGGGGTGTTATCTCTTTTGTCAAAAATCACCTGTTTTTGCTTGAACATTAAATGCCTCCAAATGGTATTTAATTCACTTCCCGGGCCCCTGGAAGCATGAAAATCACTTTAAACATGCTAATTTTAGCTCTAAAACTGATGATCTACCTACAAATATGAACTGACGTTCAAAAATAAAACATTTGAAAACGGACCATTTTTCACCTTTCTGAAGCATGACGTAATGGGGGGGGTGTTATCTCTTTTGTCAAAAATCACCTGTTTTTGCTTGAACATTAAATGCCTCCAAATGGTATTTAATTCACTTCCCGGGGTGAAGAAACACTTTTTGAGACCTCAGAGTGAGTAAATTGGCCATTTTCATGCACTTTTAACCATTCCACAAATCTTGTGTTTTGGGCCCCTGGAAGCATGAAAATCACTTTAAACATGCTAATTTTAGCTCTAAAACTGATGATCTACCTACAAACGTGAACTGACGTTAAAAAATAAAACATTTGAAAACGGACCATTTTTCACCTTTCTGCAGCATGACGTAATGGGGGGGGTGTTATCTCTTTTGTCAAAAATCACCTGTTTTTGCTTGAACATTAAATGCCTCCAAATGGTATTTAATTCACTTCCCGGGCCCCTGGAAGCATGAAAATCACTTTAAACATGCTAATTTTAGCTCTAAAACTGATGATCTACCTACAAATGTGAACTGATGTTCAAAAATAAAACATTTGAAAACGGACCATTTTTCACCTTTCTGAAGCATGACGTAATGGGGGGGGTATCTCTTTTGTCAAAAATCACCTGTTTTTGCTTGAACATAAAATGCCTCCAAATGGTATTTAATTCACTTTCCGGGGTGAAGAAACACTTTTTGAGACCTCAGAGTGAGTAAATTGGCCATTTTCATGCACTTTTAACCATTCCACAAATCTTGTGTTTTGGGCCCCTGGAAGCATGAAAATCACTTTAAACATGCTAATTTTAGCTCTAAAACTGATGATCTACCTACAAATGTGAACTGACGTTAAAAAATAAAACATTTGAAAACGGACCATTTTTCACCTTTCTGCAGCATGACGTAATGGGGGGGTGTTATCTCTTTTGTCAAAAATCACCTGTTTTTGCTTGAACATTAAATGCCTCCAAATGGTATTTAATTCACTTCCCGGGGTGAAGAAACACTTTTTGAGACCTCAGAGTGAGTAAATTGGCCATTTTCATGCACTTTTAACCATTCCACAAATCTTGTGTTTTGGGCCCCTGGAAGCATGAAAATCACTTTAAACATGCTAATTTTAGCTCTAAAACTGATGATCTACCTACAAATGTGTACTGACGTTAAAAAATAAAACATTTGAAAACTGACCATTTTTCACCTTTCTGCAGCATGACGTAATGGGGGGGTGTTATCTCTTTTGTCAAAAATCACCTGTTTTTGCTTGAACATTAAATGCCTCCAAATGGTATTTAATTCGCTTCCCGGGCCCCTGGAAGAATGAAAATCACTTTAAACATGCTAATTTTAGCTCTAAAACTGATGATCTACCTACAAATGTTAACTGACTTTCAAAAATAAAACATTTGAAAACGGACAATTTTTCACCTTTCTGAAGCATGACGTAATGGGGGGTGTTATCTCTTTTGTCAAAAATCACCTGTTTTTGCTTGAACATTAAATGCCTCCAAATGGTATTTAATTCACTTCCCAGGCCCCTGGAAGCATGAAAATCACTTTAAACATGCTAATTTTAGCTCTAAAACTGATGATCTACCTACAAATGTGAACTGCCGTTCAAAAATAAAATATTTGAAAACGGACCATTTTTCACCTTTCTGAAGCATGACGTAATGGGGGGGTGTTATCTCTTATGTCAAAAATCACCTGTTTTGCTTGAACATTAAATGCCTCCAAATGGTATTTAATTCACTTCCCGGGGTGAAGAAACACTGTTTGAGACCTCAGAGTGAGTAAATTGGCCATTTTCATGCACTTTTAACCATTCCACAAATCTTGTGTTTTGGGCCCCTGGAAGCATGAAAATCACTTTAAACATGCTAATTTTAGCTCTAAAAATGATGATCTACCTACAAATGTGAACTGACGTTAAAAAATAAAACATTTGAAAATGGACCATTTTTCACCTTTCTGCAGCATGACGTAATGGGGGGTGTTATCTCTTTTGTCAAACATCACCTGTTTTTGCTTGAACATTAAATGCCTCCAAATGGTATTTAATTCACTTCCCGGGGTGAAGAAACACTGTTTGAGACCTCAGAGTGAGTAAATTGGCCATTTTCATGCACTTTTAACCATTCCACAAATCTTGTGTTTTGGGCCCCTGGAAGCATGAAAATCACTTTAAACATGCTAATTTTAGCTCTAAAAATGATGATCTACCTACAAATGTGAACTGACGTTAAAAAATAAAACATTTGAAAATGGACCATTTTTCACCTTTCTGCAGCATGACGTAATGTGGGGTGTTATCTCTTTTGTCAAAAATCACCTGTTTTTGCTTGAACGTTAAATGCATCCAAATGGTATTTAATTCACTTCCCGGGGTGAAGAAACACTTTTTGAGACCTCAGAGTGAGTAAATTGGCCATTTTCATGCACTTTTAACTATTCCACAAATCTTGTGCTTTGGGCCCCTGGAAGCATGAAAATCACTTTAAACATGCTAATTTTAGCTCTAAAACTGATGATCTACCTACAAATGTGAACTGACGTTAAAAAATAAAACATTTGAAAACTGACCATTTTTCACCTTTCTGAAGCATGACGTAATGGGGGGGTGTTATCTCTTTTGTCAAAAATCACCTGTTTTTGCTTGAACATTAAATGCCTCCAAATGGTATTTAATTCACTTCCCGGGCCCCTGGAAGCATGAAAATCACTTTAAACATGCTAATTTTAGCTCTAAAACTGATGATCTACCTACAAATGTGAACTGACGTTCAAAAATAAAACATTTGAAAACGGACCATTTTTCACCTTTCTGCAGCATGACGTAATGGGGGGGTGTTATCTCTTTTGTCAAAAATCACCTGTTTTTGCTTGAACATTGAATGCCTCCAAATGGTATTTAATTCACTTCCCGGGGTGAAGAAACACTTTTTGAGACCTCAGAGTGAGTAAATTGGCCATTTTCATGCACTTTTAACCATTCCACAAATCTTGTGTTTTGGGCCCCTGGAAGCATGAAAATCACTTTAAACATGCTAATTTTAGCTCTAAAACTGATGATCTACCTACAAATGTGAACTGACGTTAAAAAATAAAACATTTGAAAACGGACCATTTTTCACCTTTCTGCAGCATGACGTAATGGGGGGGTGTTATCTCTTTTGTCAAAAATCACCTGTTTTTGCTTGAACATTAAATGCCTCCAAATGGTATTTAATTCACTTCCCGGGCCCCTGGAAGCATGAAAATCACTTTAAACATGCTAATTTTAGCTCTAAAACTGATGATCTACCTACAAATGTTAACTGACTTTCAAAAATAAAACATTTGAAAACGGACAATTTTTCACCTTTCTGAAGCATGACGTAATGGGGGGTGTTATCTCTTTTGTCAAAAATCACCTGTTTTTGCTTGAACATTAAATGCCTCCAAATGGTATTTAATTCACTTCCCGGGCCCCTGGAAGCATGAAAATCACTTTAAACATGCTAATTTTAGCTCTAAAACTGATGATCTACCTACAAATATGAACTGACGTTCAAAAATAAAACATTTGAAAACGGACCATTTTTCACCTTTCTGAAGCATGACGTAATGGGGGGGGTGTTATCTCTTTTGTCAAAAATCACCTGTTTTTGCTTGAACATTAAATGCCTCCAAATGGTATTTAATTCACTTCCCGGGGTGAAGAAACACTTTTTGAGACCTCAGAGTGAGTAAATTGGCCATTTTCATGCACTTTTAACCATTCCACAAATCTTGTGTTTTGGGCCCCTGGAAGCATGAAAATCACTTTAAACATGCTAATTTTAGCTCTAAAACTGATGATCTACCTACAAACGTGAACTGACGTTAAAAAATAAAACATTTGAAAACGGACCATTTTTCACCTTTCTGCAGCATGACGTAATGGGGGGGGTGTTATCTCTTTTGTCAAAAATCACCTGTTTTTGCTTGAACATTAAATGCCTCCAAATGGTATTTAATTCACTTCCCGGGCCCCTGGAAGCATGAAAATCACTTTAAACATGCTAATTTTAGCTCTAAAACTGATGATCTACCTACAAATGTGAACTGATGTTCAAAAATAAAACATTTGAAAACGGACCATTTTTCACCTTTCTGAAGCATGACGTAATGGGGGGGGTATCTCTTTTGTCAAAAATCACCTGTTTTTGCTTGAACATAAAATGCCTCCAAATGGTATTTAATTCACTTTCCGGGGTGAAGAAACACTTTTTGAGACCTCAGAGTGAGTAAATTGGCCATTTTCATGCACTTTTAACCATTCCACAAATCTTGTGTTTTGGGCCCCTGGAAGCATGAAAATCACTTTAAACATGCTAATTTTAGCTCTAAAACTGATGATCTACCTACAAATGTGAACTGACGTTAAAAAATAAAACATTTGAAAACGGACCATTTTTCACCTTTCTGCAGCATGACGTAATGGGGGGGTGTTATCTCTTTTGTCAAAAATCACCTGTTTTTGCTTGAACATTAAATGCCTCCAAATGGTATTTAATTCACTTCCCGGGGTGAAGAAACACTTTTTGAGACCTCAGAGTGAGTAAATTGGCCATTTTCATGCACTTTTAACCATTCCACAAATCTTGTGTTTTGGGCCCCTGGAAGCATGAAAATCACTTTAAACATGCTAATTTTAGCTCTAAAACTGATGATCTACCTACAAATGTGAACTGACATTAAAAAATAAAACATTTGAAAATGGACCATTTTTCACCTTTCTGCAGCATGACGTAATGGGGGGTGTTATCTCTTTTGTCAAAAATCACCTGTTTTTGCTTGAACATTAAATGCCTCCAAATGGTATTTAATTCACTTCCCGGGCCCCTGGAAGCATGAAAATCACTTTAAACATGCTAATTTTAGCTCTAAAACTGACGATCTACCTACAAATGTGAACTGACGTTCAAAAATAAAACATTTGAAAACGGACCATTTTTCACCTTTCTGAAGCATGACGTAATGGGGGGTGTTATCTCTTTTGTCAAAAATCACCTGTTTTTGCTTGAACATTAAATGCCTACAAATGGTATTTAATTCACTTCCCGGGGTGAAGAAACACTTTTTTGAGACCTCAGAGTGAGTAAATTGGCCATTTTCATGCACTTTTAACCATTCCACAAATCTTGTGTTTTGGGCCCCTGGAAGCATGAAAATCACTTTAAACATGCTAATTTTAGCTCTAAAACTGATGATCTACCTACAAATGTGAACTGACGTTAAAAAATAAAACATTTGAAAACGGACCATTTTTCACCTTTCTGCAGCATAACATAATGGGGGGGTGTTATCTCTTTTGTCAAAAATCACCTGTTTTTGCTTGAACATTAAATGCCTCCAAATGGTATTTAATTCACTTCCCGGGCCCCTGGAAGCATGAAAATCACTTTAAACATGCTAATTTTAGCTCTAAAACTGATGATCTACCTACAAATGTGAACTGACGTTCAAAAATAAAACATTTGAAAACGGACCATTTTTCACCTTTCTGAAGCATGACGTAATGGGGGGGTGTTATCTCTTTTGTCAAAAATCACCTGTTTTTGCTTGAACATTAAATGCCTCCAAATGGTATTTAATTCACTTCCCGGGGTGAAGAAACACTTTTTGAGACCTCAGAGTGAGTAAATTGGCCATTTTCATGCACTTTTAACCATTCCACAAATCTTGTGTTTTGGGCCCCTGGAAGCATGAAAATCACTTTAAACATGCTAATTTTAGCTCTAAAACTGATGATCTACCTACAAATGTGAACTGACGTTAAAAAATAAAACATTTGAAAACGGACCATTTTTCACCTTTCTGCAGCATGACGTAATGGGGGGGTGTTATCTCTTTTGTCAAAAATCACCTGTTTTTGCTTGAACATTAAATGCCTCCAAATGGTATTTAATTCACTTCCCGGGGTGAAGAAACACTTTTTGAGACCTCAGAGTGAGTAAATTGGCCATTTTCATGCACTTTTAACTATTCCACAAATCTTGTGCTTTGGGCCCCTGGAAGCATGAAAATCACTTTAAACATGCCAATTTTAGCTCTAAAACTGATGATCTACCTACAAATGTGAACTGACGTTAAAAAATAAAACATTTGAAAACGGACCATTTTTCACCTTTCTGCAGCATGACGTAATGGGGGGGTGTTATCTCTTTTGTCAAAAATCACCTGTTTTTGCTTGAACATTAAATGCCTCCAAATGGTATTTAATTCACTGACCGGGCCCCTGGAAGCATGAAAATCACTTTAAACATGCTAATTTTAGCTCTAAAACTGATGATCTACCTACAAATGTTAACTGACTTTCAAAAATAAAACATTTGAAAACGGACAATTTTTCACCTTTCTGAAGCATGACGTAATGGGGGGTGTTATCTCTTTTGTCAAAAATCACCTGTTTTTGCTTGAACATTAAATGCCTCCAAATGGTATTTAATTCACTTCCCGGGCCCCTGGAAGCATGAAAATCACTTTAAACATGCTAATTTTAGCTCTAAAACTGATGATCTACCTACAAATATGAACTGACGTTCAAAAATAAAACATTTGAAAACGGACCATTTTTCACCTTTCTGAAGCATGACGTAATGGGGGGGTGTTATCTCTTTTGTCAAAAATCACCTGTTTTTGCTTGAACATTAAATGCCCCCAAATGGTATTTAATTCACTTCCCGGGGTGAAGAAACACTTTTTGAGACCTCAGAGTGAGTAAATTGGCCATTTTCATGCACTTTTAACCATTCCACAAATCTTGTGTTTTGGGCCCCTGGAAGCATGAAAATCACTTTAAACATGCTAATTTTAGCTCTAAAACTGATGATCTACCTACAAACGTGAACTGACGTTAAAAAATAAAACATTTGAAAACGGACCATTTTTCACCTTTCTGCAGCATGACGTAATGGGGGGGGTGTTATCTCTTTTGTCAAAAATCACCTGTTTTTGCTTGAACATTAAATGCCTCCAAATGGTATTTAATTCACTTCCCGGGCCCCTGGAAGCATGAAAATCACTTTAAACATGCTAATTTTAGCTCTAAAACTGATGATCTACCTACAAATGTGAACTGATGTTCAAAAATAAAACATTTGAAAACGGACCATTTTTCACCTTTCTGAAGCATGACGTAATGGGGGGGGTATCTCTTTTGTCAAAAATCACCTGTTTTTGCTTGAACATAAAATGCCTCCAAATGGTATTTAATTCACTTTCCGGGGTGAAGAAACACTTTTTGAGACCTCAGAGTGAGTAAATTGGCCATTTTCATGCACTTTTAACCATTCCACAAATCTTGTGTTTTGGGCCCCTGGAAGCATGAAAATCACTTTAAACATGCTAATTTTAGCTCTAAAACTGATGATCTACCTACAAATGTGAACTGACGTTAAAAAATAAAACATTTGAAAACGGACCATTTTTCACCTTTCTGCAGCATGACGTAATGGGGGGGTGTTATCTCTTTTGTCAAAAATCACCTGTTTTTGCTTGAACATTAAATGCCTCCAAATGGTATTTAATTCACTTCCCGGGGTGAAGAAACACTTTTTGAGACCTCAGAGTGAGTAAATTGGCCATTTTCATGCACTTTTAACCATTCCACAAATCTTGTGTTTTGGGCCCCTGGAAGCATGAAAATCACTTTAAACATGCTAATTTTAGCTCTAAAACTGATGATCTACCTACAAATGTGTACTGACGTTAAAAAATAAAACATTTGAAAACTGACCATTTTTCACCTTTCTGCAGCATGACGTAATGGGGGGGTGTTATCTCTTTTGTCAAAAATCACCTGTTTTTGCTTGAACATTAAATGCCTCCAAATGGTATTTAATTCGCTTCCCGGGCCCCTGGAAGAATGAAAATCACTTTAAACATGCTAATTTTAGCTCTAAAACTGATGATCTACCTACAAATGTTAACTGACTTTCAAAAATAAAACATTTGAAAACGGACAATTTTTCACCTTTCTGAAGCATGACGTAATGGGGGGTGTTATCTCTTTTGTCAAAAATCACCTGTTTTTGCTTGAACATTAAATGCCTCCAAATGGTATTTAATTCACTTCCCAGGCCCCTGGAAGCATGAAAATCACTTTAAACATGCTAATTTTAGCTCTAAAACTGATGATCTACCTACAAATGTGAACTGCCGTTCAAAAATAAAATATTTGAAAACGGACCATTTTTCACCTTTCTGAAGCATGACGTAATGGGGGGGTGTTATCTCTTATGTCAAAAATCACCTGTTTTGCTTGAACATTAAATGCCTCCAAATGGTATTTAATTCACTTCCCGGGGTGAAGAAACACTGTTTGAGACCTCAGAGTGAGTAAATTGGCCATTTTCATGCACTTTTAACCATTCCACAAATCTTGTGTTTTGGGCCCCTGGAAGCATGAAAATCACTTTAAACATGCTAATTTTAGCTCTAAAAATGATGATCTACCTACAAATGTGAACTGACGTTAAAAAATAAAACATTTGAAAATGGACCATTTTTCACCTTTCTGCAGCATGACGTAATGGGGGGTGTTATCTCTTTTGTCAAACATCACCTGTTTTTGCTTGAACATTAAATGCCTCCAAATGGTATTTAATTCACTTCCCGGGGTGAAGAAACACTGTTTGAGACCTCAGAGTGAGTAAATTGGCCATTTTCATGCACTTTTAACCATTCCACAAATCTTGTGTTTTGGGCCCCTGGAAGCATGAAAATCACTTTAAACATGCTAATTTTAGCTCTAAAAATGATGATCTACCTACAAATGTGAACTGACGTTAAAAAATAAAACATTTGAAAATGGACCATTTTTCACCTTTCTGCAGCATGACGTAATGTGGGGTGTTATCTCTTTTGTCAAAAATCACCTGTTTTTGCTTGAACGTTAAATGCATCCAAATGGTATTTAATTCACTTCCCGGGGTGAAGAAACACTTTTTGAGACCTCAGAGTGAGTAAATTGGCCATTTTCATGCACTTTTAACTATTCCACAAATCTTGTGCTTTGGGCCCCTGGAAGCATGAAAATCACTTTAAACATGCTAATTTTAGCTCTAAAACTGATGATCTACCTACAAATGTGAACTGACGTTAAAAAATAAAACATTTGAAAACTGACCATTTTTCACCTTTCTGAAGCATGACGTAATGGGGGGGTGTTATCTCTTTTGTCAAAAATCACCTGTTTTTGCTTGAACATTAAATGCCTCCAAATGGTATTTAATTCACTTCCCGGGCCCCTGGAAGCATGAAAATCACTTTAAACATGCTAATTTTAGCTCTAAAACTGATGATCTACCTACAAATGTGAACTGACGTTCAAAAATAAAACATTTGAAAACGGACCATTTTTCACCTTTCTGCAGCATGACGTAATGGGGGGGTGTTATCTCTTTTGTCAAAAATCACCTGTTTTTGCTTGAACATTGAATGCCTCCAAATGGTATTTAATTCACTTCCCGGGGTGAAGAAACACTTTTTGAGACCTCAGAGTGAGTAAATTGGCCATTTTCATGCACTTTTAACCATTCCACAAATCTTGTGTTTTGGGCCCCTGGAAGCATGAAAATCACTTTAAACATGCTAATTTTAGCTCTAAAACTGATGATCTACCTACAAATGTGAACTGACGTTAAAAAATAAAACATTTGAAAACGGACCATTTTTCACCTTTCTGCAGCATGACGTAATGGGGGGGTGTTATCTCTTTTGTCAAAAATCACCTGTTTTTGCTTGAACATTAAATGCCTCCAAATGGTATTTAATTCACTTCCCGGGCCCCTGGAAGCATGAAAATCACTTTAAACATGCTAATTTTAGCTCTAAAACTGATGATCTACCTACAAATGTTAACTGACTTTCAAAAATAAAACATTTGAAAACGGACAATTTTTCACCTTTCTGAAGCATGACGTAATGGGGGGTGTTATCTCTTTTGTCAAAAATCACCTGTTTTTGCTTGAACATTAAATGCCTCCAAATGGTATTTAATTCACTTCCCGGGCCCCTGGAAGCATGAAAATCACTTTAAACATGCTAATTTTAGCTCTAAAACTGATGATCTACCTACAAATATGAACTGACGTTCAAAAATAAAACATTTGAAAACGGACCATTTTTCACCTTTCTGAAGCATGACGTAATGGGGGGGGTGTTATCTCTTTTGTCAAAAATCACCTGTTTTTGCTTGAACATTAAATGCCTCCAAATGGTATTTAATTCACTTCCCGGGGTGAAGAAACACTTTTTGAGACCTCAGAGTGAGTAAATTGGCCATTTTCATGCACTTTTAACCATTCCACAAATCTTGTGTTTTGGGCCCCTGGAAGCATGAAAATCACTTTAAACATGCTAATTTTAGCTCTAAAACTGATGATCTACCTACAAACGTGAACTGACGTTAAAAAATAAAACATTTGAAAACGGACCATTTTTCACCTTTCTGCAGCATGACGTAATGGGGGGGGTGTTATCTCTTTTGTCAAAAATCACCTGTTTTTGCTTGAACATTAAATGCCTCCAAATGGTATTTAATTCACTTCCCGGGCCCCTGGAAGCATGAAAATCACTTTAAACATGCTAATTTTAGCTCTAAAACTGATGATCTACCTACAAATGTGAACTGATGTTCAAAAATAAAACATTTGAAAACGGACCATTTTTCACCTTTCTGAAGCATGACGTAATGGGGGGGGTATCTCTTTTGTCAAAAATCACCTGTTTTTGCTTGAACATAAAATGCCTCCAAATGGTATTTAATTCACTTTCCGGGGTGAAGAAACACTTTTTGAGACCTCAGAGTGAGTAAATTGGCCATTTTCATGCACTTTTAACCATTCCACAAATCTTGTGTTTTGGGCCCCTGGAAGCATGAAAATCACTTTAAACATGCTAATTTTAGCTCTAAAACTGATGATCTACCTACAAATGTGAACTGACGTTAAAAAATAAAACATTTGAAAACGGACCATTTTTCACCTTTCTGCAGCATGACGTAATGGGGGGGTGTTATCTCTTTTGTCAAAAATCACCTGTTTTTGCTTGAACATTAAATGCCTCCAAATGGTATTTAATTCACTTCCCGGGGTGAAGAAACACTTTTTGAGACCTCAGAGTGAGTAAATTGGCCATTTTCATGCACTTTTAACCATTCCACAAATCTTGTGTTTTGGGCCCCTGGAAGCATGAAAATCACTTTAAACATGCTAATTTTAGCTCTAAAACTGATGATCTACCTACAAATGTGAACTGACATTAAAAAATAAAACATTTGAAAATGGACCATTTTTCACCTTTCTGCAGCATGACGTAATGGGGGGTGTTATCTCTTTTGTCAAAAATCACCTGTTTTTGCTTGAACATTAAATGCCTCCAAATGGTATTTAATTCACTTCCCGGGCCCCTGGAAGCATGAAAATCACTTTAAACATGCTAATTTTAGCTCTAAAACTGACGATCTACCTACAAATGTGAACTGACGTTCAAAAATAAAACATTTGAAAACGGACCATTTTTCACCTTTCTGAAGCATGACGTAATGGGGGGTGTTATCTCTTTTGTCAAAAATCACCTGTTTTTGCTTGAACATTAAATGCCTACAAATGGTATTTAATTCACTTCCCGGGGTGAAGAAACACTTTTTTGAGACCTCAGAGTGAGTAAATTGGCCATTTTCATGCACTTTTAACCATTCCACAAATCTTGTGTTTTGGGCCCCTGGAAGCATGAAAATCACTTTAAACATGCTAATTTTAGCTCTAAAACTGATGATCTACCTACAAATGTGAACTGACGTTAAAAAATAAAACATTTGAAAACGGACCATTTTTCACCTTTCTGCAGCATAACATAATGGGGGGGTGTTATCTCTTTTGTCAAAAATCACCTGTTTTTGCTTGAACATTAAATGCCTCCAAATGGTATTTAATTCACTTCCCGGGCCCCTGGAAGCATGAAAATCACTTTAAACATGCTAATTTTAGCTCTAAAACTGATGATCTACCTACAAATGTGAACTGACGTTCAAAAATAAAACATTTGAAAACGGACCATTTTTCACCTTTCTGAAGCATGACGTAATGGGGGGGTGTTATCTCTTTTGTCAAAAATCACCTGTTTTTGCTTGAACATTAAATGCCTCCAAATGGTATTTAATTCACTTCCCGGGGTGAAGAAACACTTTTTGAGACCTCAGAGTGAGTAAATTGGCCATTTTCATGCACTTTTAACCATTCCACAAATCTTGTGTTTTGGGCCCCTGGAAGCATGAAAATCACTTTAAACATGCTAATTTTAGCTCTAAAACTGATGATCTACCTACAAATGTGAACTGACGTTAAAAAATAAAACATTTGAAAACGGACCATTTTTCACCTTTCTGCAGCATGACGTAATGGGGGGGTGTTATCTCTTTTGTCAAAAATCACCTGTTTTTGCTTGAACATTAAATGCCTCCAAATGGTATTTAATTCACTTCCCGGGGTGAAGAAACACTTTTTGAGACCTCAGAGTGAGTAAATTGGCCATTTTCATGCACTTTTAACTATTCCACAAATCTTGTGCTTTGGGCCCCTGGAAGCATGAAAATCACTTTAAACATGCCAATTTTAGCTCTAAAACTGATGATCTACCTACAAATGTGAACTGACGTTAAAAAATAAAACATTTGAAAACGGACCATTTTTCACCTTTCTGCAGCATGACGTAATGGGGGGGTGTTATCTCTTTTGTCAAAAATCACCTGTTTTTGCTTGAACATTAAATGCCTCCAAATGGTATTTAATTCACTGACCGGGCCCCTGGAAGCATGAAAATCACTTTAAACATGCTAATTTTAGCTCTAAAACTGATGATCTACCTACAAATGTTAACTGACTTTCAAAAATAAAACATTTGAAAACGGACAATTTTTCACCTTTCTGAAGCATGACGTAATGGGGGGTGTTATCTCTTTTGTCAAAAATCACCTGTTTTTGCTTGAACATTAAATGCCTCCAAATGGTATTTAATTCACTTCCCGGGCCCCTGGAAGCATGAAAATCACTTTAAACATGCTAATTTTAGCTCTAAAACTGATGATCTACCTACAAATATGAACTGACGTTCAAAAATAAAACATTTGAAAACGGACCATTTTTCACCTTTCTGAAGCATGACGTAATGGGGGGGTGTTATCTCTTTTGTCAAAAATCACCTGTTTTTGCTTGAACATTAAATGCCCCCAAATGGTATTTAATTCACTTCCCGGGGTGAAGAAACACTTTTTGAGACCTCAGAGTGAGTAAATTGGCAATTTTCATGCACTTTTAACCATTCCACAAATCTTGTGTTTTGGGCCCCTGGAAGCATGAAAATCACTTTAAACATGCTAATTTTAGCTCTAAAACTGATGATCTACCTACAAATGTGAACTGACGTTAAAAAATAAAACATTTGAAAACGGACCATTTTTCACCTTTCTGCAGCATGACGTAATGGGGGGGTGTTATCTCTTTTGTCAAAAATCACCTGTTTTTGCTTGAACATTAAATGCCTCCAAATGGTATTTAATTCGCTTCCCGGGCCCCTGGAAGAATGAAAATCACTTTAAACATGCTAATTTTAGCTCTAAAACTGATGATCTACCTACAAATGTTAACTGACTTTCAAAAATAAAACATTTGAAAACGGACAATTTTTCACCTTTCTGAAGCATGACGTAATGGGGGGTGTTATCTCTTTTGTCAAAAATCACCTGTTTTTGCTTGAACATTAAATGCCTCCAAATGGTATTTAATTCACTTCCCAGGCCCCTGGAAGCATGAAAATCACTTTAAACATGCTAATTTTAGCTCTAAAACTGATGATCTACCTACAAATGTGAACTGCCGTTCAAAAATAAAATATTTGAAAACGGACCATTTTTCACCTTTCTGAAGCATGACGTAATGGGGGGGTGTTATCTCTTATGTCAAAAATCACCTGTTTTGCTTGAACATTAAATGCCTCCAAATGGTATTTAATTCACTTCCCGGGGTGAAGAAACACTGTTTGAGACCTCAGAGTGAGTAAATTGGCCATTTTCATGCACTTTTAACCATTCCACAAATCTTGTGTTTTGGGCCCCTGGAAGCATGAAAATCACTTTAAACATGCTAATTTTAGCTCTAAAAATGATGATCTACCTACAAATGTGAACTGACGTTAAAAAATAAAACATTTGAAAATGGACCATTTTTCACCTTTCTGCAGCATGACGTAATGGGGGGTGTTATCTCTTTTGTCAAACATCACCTGTTTTTGCTTGAACATTAAATGCCTCCAAATGGTATTTAATTCACTTCCCGGGGTGAAGAAACACTGTTTGAGACCTCAGAGTGAGTAAATTGGCCATTTTCATGCACTTTTAACCATTCCACAAATCTTGTGTTTTGGGCCCCTGGAAGCATGAAAATCACTTTAAACATGCTAATTTTAGCTCTAAAAATGATGATCTACCTACAAATGTGAACTGACGTTAAAAAATAAAACATTTGAAAATGGACCATTTTTCACCTTTCTGCAGCATGACGTAATGGGGGGTGTTATCTCTTTTGTCAAAAATCACCTGTTTTTGCTTGAACATTAAATGCCCCCAAATGGTATTTAATTCACTTCCCGGGGTGAAGAAACACTTTTTGAGACCTCAGAGTGAGTAAATTGGCAATTTTCATGCACTTTTAACCATTCCACAAATCTTGTGTTTTGGGCCCCTGGAAGCATGAAAATCACTTTAAACATGCTAATTTTAGCTCTAAAACTGATGATCTACCTACAAATGTGTACTGACGTTAAAAAATAAAACATTTGAAAACGGACCATTTTTCACCTTTCTGCAGCATGACGTAATGGGGGGGTGTTATCTCTTTTGTCAAAAATCACCTGTTTTTGCTTGAACATTAAATGCCTCCAAATGGTATTTAATTCGCTTCCCGGGCCCCTGGAAGAATGAAAATCACTTTAAACATGCTAATTTTAGCTCTAAAACTGATGATCTACCTACAAATGTTAACTGACTTTCAAAAATAAAACATTTGAAAACGGACAATTTTTCACCTTTCTGAAGCATGACGTAATGGGGGGTGTTATCTCTTTTGTCAAAAATCACCTGTTTTTGCTTGAACATTAAATGCCTCCAAATGGTATTTAATTCACTTCCCAGGCCCCTGGAAGCATGAAAATCACTTTAAACATGCTAATTTTAGCTCTAAAACTGATGATCTACCTACAAATGTGAACTGCCGTTCAAAAATAAAATATTTGAAAACGGACCATTTTTCACCTTTCTGAAGCATGACGTAATGGGGGGGTGTTATCTCTTATGTCAAAAATCACCTGTTTTGCTTGAACATTAAATGCCTCCAAATGGTATTTAATTCACTTCCCGGGGTGAAGAAACACTGTTTGAGACCTCAGAGTGAGTAAATTGGCCATTTTCATGCACTTTTAACCATTCCACAAATCTTGTGTTTTGGGCCCCTGGAAGCATGAAAATCACTTTAAACATGCTAATTTTAGCTCTAAAAATGATGATCTACCTACAAATGTGAACTGACGTTAAAAAATAAAACATTTGAAAATGGACCATTTTTCACCTTTCTGCAGCATGACGTAATGGGGGGTGTTATCTCTTTTGTCAAACATCACCTGTTTTTGCTTGAACATTAAATGCCTCCAAATGGTATTTAATTCACTTCCCGGGGTGAAGAAACACTGTTTGAGACCTCAGAGTGAGTAAATTGGCCATTTTCATGCACTTTTAACCATTCCACAAATCTTGTGTTTTGGGCCCCTGGAAGCATGAAAATCACTTTAAACATGCTAATTTTAGCTCTAAAAATGATGATCTACCTACAAATGTGAACTGACGTTAAAAAATAAAACATTTGAAAATGGACCATTTTTCACCTTTCTGCAGCATGACGTAATGTGGGGTGTTATCTCTTTTGTCAAAAATCACCTGTTTTTGCTTGAACGTTAAATGCATCCAAATGGTATTTAATTCACTTCCCGGGGTGAAGAAACACTTTTTGAGACCTCAGAGTGAGTAAATTGGCCATTTTCATGCACTTTTAACTATTCCACAAATCTTGTGCTTTGGGCCCCTGGAAGCATGAAAATCACTTTAAACATGCTAATTTTAGCTCTAAAACTGATGATCTACCTACAAATGTGAACTGACGTTAAAAAATAAAACATTTGAAAACTGACCATTTTTCACCTTTCTGAAGCATGACGTAATGGGGGGGTGTTATCTCTTTTGTCAAAAATCACCTGTTTTTGCTTGAACATTAAATGCCTCCAAATGGTATTTAATTCACTTCCCGGGCCCCTGGAAGCATGAAAATCACTTTAAACATGCTAATTTTAGCTCTAAAACTGATGATCTACCTACAAATGTGAACTGACGTTCAAAAATAAAACATTTGAAAACGGACCATTTTTCACCTTTCTGCAGCATGACGTAATGGGGGGGTGTTATCTCTTTTGTCAAAAATCACCTGTTTTTGCTTGAACATTGAATGCCTCCAAATGGTATTTAATTCACTTCCCGGGGTGAAGAAACACTTTTTGAGACCTCAGAGTGAGTAAATTGGCCATTTTCATGCACTTTTAACCATTCCACAAATCTTGTGTTTTGGGCCCCTGGAAGCATGAAAATCACTTTAAACATGCTAATTTTAGCTCTAAAACTGATGATCTACCTACAAATGTGAACTGACGTTAAAAAATAAAACATTTGAAAACGGACCATTTTTCACCTTTCTGCAGCATGACGTAATGGGGGGGTGTTATCTCTTTTGTCAAAAATCACCTGTTTTTGCTTGAACATTAAATGCCTCCAAATGGTATTTAATTCACTTCCCGGGCCCCTGGAAGCATGAAAATCACTTTAAACATGCTAATTTTAGCTCTAAAACTGATGATCTACCTACAAATGTTAACTGACTTTCAAAAATAAAACATTTGAAAACGGACAATTTTTCACCTTTCTGAAGCATGACGTAATGGGGGGTGTTATCTCTTTTGTCAAAAATCACCTGTTTTTGCTTGAACATTAAATGCCTCCAAATGGTATTTAATTCACTTCCCGGGCCCCTGGAAGCATGAAAATCACTTTAAACATGCTAATTTTAGCTCTAAAACTGATGATCTACCTACAAATATGAACTGACGTTCAAAAATAAAACATTTGAAAACGGACCATTTTTCACCTTTCTGAAGCATGACGTAATGGGGGGGGTGTTATCTCTTTTGTCAAAAATCACCTGTTTTTGCTTGAACATTAAATGCCTCCAAATGGTATTTAATTCACTTCCCGGGGTGAAGAAACACTTTTTGAGACCTCAGAGTGAGTAAATTGGCCATTTTCATGCACTTTTAACCATTCCACAAATCTTGTGTTTTGGGCCCCTGGAAGCATGAAAATCACTTTAAACATGCTAATTTTAGCTCTAAAACTGATGATCTACCTACAAACGTGAACTGACGTTAAAAAATAAAACATTTGAAAACGGACCATTTTTCACCTTTCTGCAGCATGACGTAATGGGGGGGGGTGTTATCTCTTTTGTCAAAAATCACCTGTTTTTGCTTGAACATTAAATGCCTCCAAATGGTATTTAATTCACTTCCCGGGCCCCTGGAAGCATGAAAATCACTTTAAACATGCTAATTTTAGCTCTAAAACTGATGATCTACCTACAAATGTGAACTGATGTTCAAAAATAAAACATTTGAAAACGGACCATTTTTCACCTTTCTGAAGCATGACGTAATGGGGGGGGTATCTCTTTTGTCAAAAATCACCTGTTTTTGCTTGAACATAAAATGCCTCCAAATGGTATTTAATTCACTTTCCGGGGTGAAGAAACACTTTTTGAGACCTCAGAGTGAGTAAATTGGCCATTTTCATGCACTTTTAACCATTCCACAAATCTTGTGTTTTGGGCCCCTGGAAGCATGAAAATCACTTTAAACATGCTAATTTTAGCTCTAAAACTGATGATCTACCTACAAATGTGAACTGACGTTAAAAAATAAAACATTTGAAAACGGACCATTTTTCACCTTTCTGCAGCATGACGTAATGGGGGGGTGTTATCTCTTTTGTCAAAAATCACCTGTTTTTGCTTGAACATTAAATGCCTCCAAATGGTATTTAATTCACTTCCCGGGGTGAAGAAACACTTTTTGAGACCTCAGAGTGAGTAAATTGGCCATTTTCATGCACTTTTAACCATTCCACAAATCTTGTGTTTTGGGCCCCTGGAAGCATGAAAATCACTTTAAACATGCTAATTTTAGCTCTAAAACTGATGATCTACCTACAAATGTGTACTGACGTTAAAAAATAAAACATTTGAAAACGGACCATTTTTCACCTTTCTGCAGCATGACGTAATGGGGGGGTGTTATCTCTTTTGTCAAAAATCACCTGTTTTTGCTTGAACATTAAATGCCTCCAAATGGTATTTAATTCGCTTCCCGGGCCCCTGGAAGAATGAAAATCACTTTAAACATGCTAATTTTAGCTCTAAAACTGATGATCTACCTACAAATGTTAACTGACTTTCAAAAATAAAACATTTGAAAACGGACAATTTTTCACCTTTCTGAAGCATGACGTAATGGGGGGTGTTATCTCTTTTGTCAAAAATCACCTGTTTTTGCTTGAACATTAAATGCCTCCAAATGGTATTTAATTCACTTCCCAGGCCCCTGGAAGCATGAAAATCACTTTAAACATGCTAATTTTAGCTCTAAAACTGATGATCTACCTACAAATGTGAACTGCCGTTCAAAAATAAAATATTTGAAAACGGACCATTTTTCACCTTTCTGAAGCATGACGTAATGGGGGGGTGTTATCTCTTATGTCAAAAATCACCTGTTTTGCTTGAACATTAAATGCCTCCAAATGGTATTTAATTCACTTCCCGGGGTGAAGAAACACTGTTTGAGACCTCAGAGTGAGTAAATTGGCCATTTTCATGCACTTTTAACCATTCCACAAATCTTGTGTTTTGGGCCCCTGGAAGCATGAAAATCACTTTAAACATGCTAATTTTAGCTCTAAAAATGATGATCTACCTACAAATGTGAACTGACGTTAAAAAATAAAACATTTGAAAATGGACCATTTTTCACCTTTCTGCAGCATGACGTAATGGGGGGTGTTATCTCTTTTGTCAAACATCACCTGTTTTTGCTTGAACATTAAATGCCTCCAAATGGTATTTAATTCACTTCCCGGGGTGAAGAAACACTGTTTGAGACCTCAGAGTGAGTAAATTGGCCATTTTCATGCACTTTTAACCATTCCACAAATCTTGTGTTTTGGGCCCCTGGAAGCATGAAAATCACTTTAAACATGCTAATTTTAGCTCTAAAAATGATGATCTACCTACAAATGTGAACTGACGTTAAAAAATAAAACATTTGAAAATGGACCATTTTTCACCTTTCTGCAGCATGACGTAATGTGGGGTGTTATCTCTTTTGTCAAAAATCACCTGTTTTTGCTTGAACGTTAAATGCATCCAAATGGTATTTAATTCACTTCCCGGGGTGAAGAAACACTTTTTGAGACCTCAGAGTGAGTAAATTGGCCATTTTCATGCACTTTTAACTATTCCACAAATCTTGTGCTTTGGGCCCCTGGAAGCATGAAAATCACTTTAAACATGCTAATTTTAGCTCTAAAACTGATGATCTACCTACAAATGTGAACTGACGTTAAAAAATAAAACATTTGAAAACTGACCATTTTTCACCTTTCTGAAGCATGACGTAATGGGGGGGTGTTATCTCTTTTGTCAAAAATCACCTGTTTTTGCTTGAACATTAAATGCCTCCAAATGGTATTTAATTCACTTCCCGGGCCCCTGGAAGCATGAAAATCACTTTAAACATGCTAATTTTAGCTCTAAAACTGATGATCTACCTACAAATGTGAACTGACGTTCAAAAATAAAACATTTGAAAACGGACCATTTTTCACCTTTCTGCAGCATGACGTAATGGGGGGGTGTTATCTCTTTTGTCAAAAATCACCTGTTTTTGCTTGAACATTGAATGCCTCCAAATGGTATTTAATTCACTTCCCGGGGTGAAGAAACACTTTTTGAGACCTCAGAGTGAGTAAATTGGCCATTTTCATGCACTTTTAACCATTCCACAAATCTTGTGTTTTGGGCCCCTGGAAGCATGAAAATCACTTTAAACATGCTAATTTTAGCTCTAAAACTGATGATCTACCTACAAATGTGAACTGACGTTAAAAAATAAAACATTTGAAAACGGACCATTTTTCACCTTTCTGCAGCATGACGTAATGGGGGGGTGTTATCTCTTTTGTCAAAAATCACCTGTTTTTGCTTGAACATTAAATGCCTCCAAATGGTATTTAATTCACTTCCCGGGCCCCTGGAAGCATGAAAATCACTTTAAACATGCTAATTTTAGCTCTAAAACTGATGATCTACCTACAAATGTTAACTGACTTTCAAAAATAAAACATTTGAAAACGGACAATTTTTCACCTTTCTGAAGCATGACGTAATGGGGGGTGTTATCTCTTTTGTCAAAAATCACCTGTTTTTGCTTGAACATTAAATGCCTCCAAATGGTATTTAATTCACTTCCCGGGCCCCTGGAAGCATGAAAATCACTTTAAACATGCTAATTTTAGCTCTAAAACTGATGATCTACCTACAAATATGAACTGACGTTCAAAAATAAAACATTTGAAAACGGACCATTTTTCACCTTTCTGAAGCATGACGTAATGGGGGGGGTGTTATCTCTTTTGTCAAAAATCACCTGTTTTTGCTTGAACATTAAATGCCTCCAAATGGTATTTAATTCACTTCCCGGGGTGAAGAAACACTTTTTGAGACCTCAGAGTGAGTAAATTGGCCATTTTCATGCACTTTTAACCATTCCACAAATCTTGTGTTTTGGGCCCCTGGAAGCATGAAAATCACTTTAAACATGCTAATTTTAGCTCTAAAACTGATGATCTACCTACAAACGTGAACTGACGTTAAAAAATAAAACATTTGAAAACGGACCATTTTTCACCTTTCTGCAGCATGACGTAATGGGGGGGGGTGTTATCTCTTTTGTCAAAAATCACCTGTTTTTGCTTGAACATTAAATGCCTCCAAATGGTATTTAATTCACTTCCCGGGCCCCTGGAAGCATGAAAATCACTTTAAACATGCTAATTTTAGCTCTAAAACTGATGATCTACCTACAAATGTGAACTGATGTTAAAAAATAAAACATTTGAAAACGGACCATTTTTCACCTTTCTGAAGCATGACGTAATGGGGGGGGTATCTCTTTTGTCAAAAATCACCTGTTTTTGCTTGAACATAAAATGCCTCCAAATGGTATTTAATTCACTTTCCGGGGTGAAGAAACACTTTTTGAGACCTCAGAGTGAGTAAATTGGCCATTTTCATGCACTTTTAACCATTCCACAAATCTTGTGTTTTGGGCCCCTGGAAGCATGAAAATCACTTTAAACATGCTAATTTTAGCTCTAAAACTGATGATCTACCTACAAATGTGAACTGACGTTAAAAAATAAAACATTTGAAAACGGACCATTTTTCACCTTTCTGCAGCATGACGTAATGGGGGGGTGTTATCTCTTTTGTCAAAAATCACCTGTTTTTGCTTGAACATTAAATGCCTCCAAATGGTATTTAATTCACTTCCCGGGGTGAAGAAACACTTTTTGAGACCTCAGAGTGAGTAAATTGGCCATTTTCATGCACTTTTAACCATTCCACAAATCTTGTGTTTTGGGCCCCTGGAAGCATGAAAATCACTTTAAACATGCTAATTTTAGCTCTAAAACTGATGATCTACCTACAAATGTGAACTGACATTAAAAAATAAAACATTTGAAAATGGACCATTTTTCACCTTTCTGCAGCATGACGTAATGGGGGGTGTTATCTCTTTTGTCAAAAATCACCTGTTTTTGCTTGAACATTAAATGCCTCCAAATGGTATTTAATTCACTTCCCGGGCCCCTGGAAGCATGAAAATCACTTTAAACATGCTAATTTTAGCTCTAAAACTGACGATCTACCTACAAATGTGAACTGACGTTCAAAAATAAAACATTTGAAAACGGACCATTTTTCACCTTTCTGAAGCATGACGTAATGGGGGGTGTTATCTCTTTTGTCAAAAATCACCTGTTTTTGCTTGAACATTAAATGCCTACAAATGGTATTTAATTCACTTCCCGGGGTGAAGAAACACTTTTTTGAGACCTCAGAGTGAGTAAATTGGCCATTTTCATGCACTTTTAACCATTCCACAAATCTTGTGTTTTGGGCCCCTGGAAGCATGAAAATCACTTTAAACATGCTAATTTTAGCTCTAAAACTGATGATCTACCTACAAATGTGAACTGACGTTAAAAAATAAAACATTTGAAAACGGACCATTTTTCACCTTTCTGCAGCATAACATAATGGGGGGGTGTTATCTCTTTTGTCAAAAATCACCTGTTTTTGCTTGAACATTAAATGCCTCCAAATGGTATTTAATTCACTTCCCGGGCCCCTGGAAGCATGAAAATCACTTTAAACATGCTAATTTTAGCTCTAAAACTGATGATCTACCTACAAATGTGAACTGACGTTCAAAAATAAAACATTTGAAAACGGACCATTTTTCACCTTTCTGAAGCATGACGTAATGGGGGGGTGTTATCTCTTTTGTCAAAAATCACCTGTTTTTGCTTGAACAATAAATGCCTCCAAATGGTATTTAATTCACTTCCCGGGGTGAAGAAACACTTTTTGAGACCTCAGAGTGAGTAAATTGGCCATTTTCATGCACTTTTAACCATTCCACAAATCTTGTGTTTTGGGCCCCTGGAAGCATGAAAATCACTTTAAACATGCTAATTTTAGCTCTAAAACTGATGATCTACCTACAAATGTGAACTGACGTTAAAAAATAAAACATTTGAAAACGGACCATTTTTCACCTTTCTGCAGCATGACGTAATGGGGGGGTGTTATCTCTTTTGTCAAAAATCACCTGTTTTTGCTTGAACATTAAATGCCTCCAAATGGTATTTAATTCACTTCCCGGGGTGAAGAAACACTTTTTGAGACCTCAGAGTGAGTAAATTGGCCATTTTCATGCACTTTTAACTATTCCACAAATCTTGTGCTTTGGGCCCCTGGAAGCATGAAAATCACTTTAAACATGCCAATTTTAGCTCTAAAACTGATGATCTACCTACAAATGTGAACTGACGTTAAAAAATAAAACATTTGAAAACGGACCATTTTTCACCTTTCTGCAGCATGACGTAATGGGGGGGTGTTATCTCTTTTGTCAAAAATCACCTGTTTTTGCTTGAACATTAAATGCCTCCAAATGGTATTTAATTCACTGACCGGGCCCCTGGAAGCATGAAAATCACTTTAAACATGCTAATTTTAGCTCTAAAACTGATGATCTACCTACAAATGTTAACTGACTTTCAAAAATAAAACATTTGAAAACGGACAATTTTTCACCTTTCTGAAGCATGACGTAATGGGGGGTGTTATCTCTTTTGTCAAAAATCACCTGTTTTTGCTTGAACATTAAATGCCTCCAAATGGTATTTAATTCACTTCCCGGGCCCCTGGAAGCATGAAAATCACTTTAAACATGCTAATTTTAGCTCTAAAACTGATGATCTACCTACAAATGTGAACTGACGTTCAAAAATAAAACATTTGAAAACGGACCATTTTTCACCTTTCTGAAGCATGACGTAATGGGGGGGTGTTATCTCTTTTGTCAAAAATCACCTGTTTTTGCTTGAACATTGAATGCCTCCAAATGGTATTTAATTCACTTCCCGGGGTGAAGAAACACTTTTTGAGACCTCAGAGTGAGTAAATTGGCCATTTTCATGCCCTTTTAACCATTTCACAAATCTTGTGTTTTGGGCCCCTGGAAGCATGAAAATCACTTTAAACATGCTAATTTTAGCTCTAAAACTGATGATCTACCTACAAATGTGAACTGACAATAAAAAATAAAACATTTGAAAACGGACCATTTTTCACCTTTCTGCAGCATGACGTAATGGGGGGGTGTTATCTCTTTTGTCAAAAATCACCTGTTTTTGCTTGAACATTAAATGCCTCCAAATGGTATTTAATTCACTTCCCGGGGTGAAGAAACACTTTTTGAGACCTCAGAGTGAGTAAATTTACCATTTTCATGCACTTTTAACCATTCCACAAACCTTGTGTTTTGGGCCCCTGGAAGCATGAAAATCACTTTAAACATGCTAATTTTAGATCTAAAACTGATGATCTACCTACAAATGTGAACTGGCGTTAAACAATAAAACATTTGAAAACGGACCATTTTTCACCTTTCTGAAGCATGACGTAATGGGGGGTGTTATCTCTTTTGTCAAAAATCACCTGTTTTTGCTTGAACATTAAATGCCTCCAAATGGTATTTAATTCACTTCCCGGGGTGAAGAAACACTTTTTGAGACCTCAGAGTGAGTAAATTGGCCATTTTCATGCACTTTTAACCATTCCACAAATCTTGTATTTTGGGCCCCTGGAAGCATGAAAATCACTTTAAACATGCTAATTTTATCTCTAAAACTGATGATCTACCTACAAATGTGAACTGACGTTAAAAAATAAAACATTTGAAAACGGACCATTTTTCACCTTTCTGCAGCATGACGTAATGGGGGGATGTTATCTCTTTTGTCAAAAATCACCTGTTTTTGCTTGAACATTAAATGCCTCCAAATGGTATTTAATTCACTTCCCAGGCCCCTGGAAGCATGAAAATCACTTTAAACATGCTAATTTTAGCTCTAAAACTGATGATCTACCTACAAATGTGAACTGACGTTCAAAAATAAAACATTTGAAAATGGACCATTTTTCACCTTTCTGCAGCAAGACGTAATGGGGGGTGTTATCTCTTTTGTCAAAAATCACCTGTTTTTGCTTGAACATTAAATGCCTCCAAATGGTATTTAATTCACTTCCCGGGCCCCTGGAAGCATGAAAATCACTTTAAACATGCTAATTTTAGCTCTAAAACTGATGATCTACCTACAAATGTGAACTGACGTTAAAAAAGTAAAACATTTGAAAACGGACCATTTTTCACCTTTCTGCAGCATGACGTAATGGGGGGGTGTTATCTCTTTTGTCAAAAATCACCTGTTTTTGCTTGAACATTAAATGCCTCCAAATGGTATTTAATTCACTTCCCGGGGTGAAGAAACACTTTTTGAGACCTCAGAGTGAGTAAATTGGCAATTTTCATGCACTTTTAACCATTCCACAAATCTTGTGTTTTGGGCCCCTGGAAGCATGAAAATCACTTTAAACATGCTAATTTTAGATCTAAAACTGATGATCTACCTACAAATGTGAACTGGCGTTAAACAATAAAACATTTGAAAACGGACCATTTTTCACCTTTCTGAAGCATGACGTAATGGGGGGTGTTATCTCTTTTGTCAAAAATCACCTGTTTTTGCTTGAACATTAAATGCCTCCAAATGGTATTTAATTCACTTCCCGGGGTGAAGAAACACTTTTTGAGACCTCAGAGTGAGTAAATTGGCCATTTTCATGCACTTTTAACCATTCCACAAATCTTGTATTTTGGGCCCCTGGAAGCATGAAAATCACTTTAAACATGCTAATTTTATCTCTAAAACTGATGATCTACCTACAAATGTGAACTGACGTTAAAAAATAAAACATTTGAAAACGGACCATTTTTCACCTTTCTGCAGCATGACGTAATGGGGGGATGTTATCTCTTTTGTCAAAAATCACCTGTTTTTGCTTGAACATTAAATGCCTCCAAATGGTATTTAATTCACTTCCCAGGCCCCTGGAAGCATGAAAATCACTTTAAACATGCTAATTTTAGCTCTAAAACTGATGATCTACCTACAAATGTGAACTGACGTTCAAAAATAAAACATTTGAAAACGGACCATTTTTCACCTTTCTGCAGCAAGACGTAATGGGGGGTGTTATCTCTTTTGTCAAAAATCACCTGTTTTTGCTTGAACATTAAATGCCTCCAAATGGTATTTAATTCACTTCCCGGGCCCCTGGAAGCATGAAAATCACTTTAAACATGCTAATTTTAGCTCTAAAACTGATGATCTACCTACAAATGTGAACTGACGTTAAAAAAGTAAAACATTTGAAAACGGACCATTTTTCACCTTTCTGCAGCATGACGTAATGGGGGGGTGTTATCTCTTTTGTCAAAAATCACCTGTTTTTGCTTGAACATTAAATGCCTCCAAATGGTATTTAATTCACTTCCCGGGGTGAAGAAACACTTTTTGAGACCTCAGAGTGAGTAAATTGGCAATTTTCATGCACTTTTAACCATTCCACAAATCTTGTGTTTTGGGCCCCTGGAAGCATGAAAATCACTTTAAACATGCTAATTTTAGCTCTAAAACTGATGATCTACCTACAAATGTGAACTGACGTTAAAAAATAAAACATTTGAAAACGGACCATTTTTCACCTTTCTGCAGCATGACGTAATGGGGGGATGTTATCTCTTTTGTCAAAAATCACCTGTTTTTGCTTGAACATTAAATGCCTCCAAATGGTATTTAATTCACTTCCCAGGCCCCTGGAAGCATGAAAATCACTTTAAACATGCTAATTTTAGCTCTAAAACTGATGATCTACCTACAAATGTGAACTGCCGTTCAAAAATAAAATATTTGAAAACGGACCATTTTTCACCTTTCTGAAGCATGACGTAATGGGGGGGTGTTATCTCTTATGTCAAAAATCACCTGTTTTGCTTGAACATTAAATGCCTCCAAATGGTATTTAATTCACTTCCCGGGGTGAAGAAACACTGTTTGAGACCTCAGAGTGAGTAAATTGGCCATTTTCATGCACTTTTAACCATTCCACAAATCTTGTGTTTTGGGCCCCTGGAAGCATGAAAATCACTTTAAACATGCTAATTTTAGCTCTAAAAATGATGATCTACCTACAAATGTGAACTGACGTTAAAAAATAAAACATTTGAAAATGGACCATTTTTCACCTTTCTGCAGCATGACGTAATGGGGGGTGTTATCTCTTTTGTCAAAAATCACCTGTTTTTGCTTGAACGTTAAATGCATCCAAATGGTATTTAATTCACTTCCCGGGGTGAAGAAACACTTTTTGAGACCTCAGAGTGAGTAAATTGGCCATTTTCATGCACTTTTAACTATTCCACAAATCTTGTGCTTTGGGCCCCTGGAAGCATGAAAATCACTTTAAACATGCTAATTTTAGCTCTAAAACTGATGATCTACCTACAAATGTGAACTGACGTTAAAAAAGTAAAACATTTGAAAACTGACCATTTTTCACCTTTCTGCAGCATGACGTAATGGGGGGGTGTTATCTCTTTTGTCAAAAATCACCTGTTTTTGCTTGAACATTAAATGCCTCCAAATGGTATTTAATTCGCTTCCCGGGCCCCTGGAAGAATGAAAATCACTTTAAACATGCTAATTTTAGCTCTAAAACTGATGATCTACCTACAAATGTTAACTGACTTTCAAAAATAAAACATTTGAAAACGGACAATTTTTCACCTTTCTGAAGCATGACGTAATGGGGGGTGTTATCTCTTTTGTCAAAAATCACCTGTTTTTGCTTGAACATTAAATGCCTCCAAATGGTATTTAATTCACTTCCCGGGCCCCTGGAAGCATGAAAATCACTTTAAACATGCTAATTTTAGCTCTAAAACTGATGATCTACCTACAAATATGAACTGACGTTCAAAAATAAAACATTTGAAAACGGACCATTTTTCACCTTTCTGAAGCATGACGTAATGGGGGGGGTGTTATCTCTTTTGTCAAAAATCACCTGTTTTTGCTTGAACATTAAATGCCCCCAAATGGTATTTAATTCACTTCCCGGGGTGAAGAAACACTGTTTGAGACCTCAGAGTGAGTAAATTGGCCATTTTCATGCACTTTTAACCATTCCACAAATCTTGTGTTTTGGGCCCCTGGAAGCATGAAAATCACTTTAAACATGCTAATTTTAGCTCTAAAAATGATGATCTACCTACAAATGTGAACTGACGTTAAAAAATAAAACATTTGAAAATGGACCATTTTTCACCTTTCTGCAGCATGACGTAATGGGGGGTGTTATCTCTTTTGTCAAAAATCACCTGTTTTTGCTTGAACGTTAAATGCATCCAAATGGTATTTAATTCACTTCCCGGGGTGAAGAAACACTTTTTGAGACCTCAGAGTGAGTAAATTGGCCATTTTCATGCACTTTTAACTATTCCACAAATCTTGTGCTTTGGGCCCCTGGAAGCATGAAAATCACTTTAAACATGCTAATTTTAGCTCTAAACTGATGATCTACCTACAAATGTGAACTGACGTTAAAAAATAAAACATTTAAAAACTGACCATTTTTCACCTTTCTGAAGCATGACGTAATGGGGGGGTGTTATCTCTTTTGTCAAAAATCACCTGTTTTTGCTTGAACATTAAATGCCTCCAAATGGTATTTAATTCACTTCCCGGGCCCCTGGAAGCATGAAAATCACTTTAAACATGCTAATTTTAGCTCTAAAACTGATGATCTACCTACAAATGTGAACTGACGTTCAAAAATAAAACATTTGAAAACGGACCATTTTTCACCTTTCTGCAGCATGACGTAATGGGGGGGTGTTATCTCTTTTGTCAAAAATCACCTGTTTTTGCTTGAACATTGAATGCCTCCAAATGGTATTTAATTCACTTCCCGGGGTGAAGAAACACTTTTTGAGACCTCAGAGTGAGTAAATTGGCCATTTTCATGCACTTTTAACCATTCCACAAATCTTGTGTTTTGGGCCCCTGGAAGCATGAAAATCACTTTAAACATGCTAATTTTAGCTCTAAAACTGATGATCTACCTACAAATGTGAACTGACGTTAAAAAATAAAACATTTGAAAACGGACCATTTTTCACCTTTCTGAAGCATGACGTAATGGGGGGTGTTATCTCTTTTGTCAAAAATCACCTGTTTTTGCTTGAACATTAAATGCCTCCAAATGGTATTTAATTCACTTCCCGGGGTGAAGAAACACTTTTTGAGACCTCAGAGTGAGTAAATTGGCCATTTTCATGCACTTTTAACCATTCCACAAATCTTGTGTTTTGGGCCCCTGGAAGCATGAAAATCACTTTAAACATGCTAATTTTAGCTCTAAAACTGACGATCTACCTACAAATGTGAACTGACGTTAAAAAATAAAACATTTGAAAACGGACCATTTTTCACCTTTCTGCAGCATGACGTAATGGGGGGTGTTATCTCTTTTGTCAAAAATCACCTGTTTTTGCTTGAACATTAAATGCCTCCAAATGGTATTTAATTCACTTCCCGGGCCCCTGGAAGCATGAAAATCACTTTAAACATGCTCATTTTAGCTCTAAAACTGATGATCTACCTACAAATGTGAACTGACGTTCAAAAATAAAACATTTGAAAACGGACCATTTTTCACCTTTCTGCAGCATGACGTAATGGGGGGTGTTATCTCTTTTGTCAAAAATCACCTGTTTTTGCTTGAACATTAAATGCCTCCAAATGGTATTTAATTCACTTCCCGGGCCCCTGGAAGCATGAAAATCACTTTAAACATGCTAATTTTAGCTCTAAAACTGATGATCTACCTACAAATGTGAACTGACGTTCAAAAATAAAACATTTGAAAACGGACCATTTTTCACCTTTCTGAAGCATGACGTAATGGGGGGGTGTTATCTCTTTTGTCAAAAATCACCTGTTTTTGCTTGAACATTAAATGCCTCCAAATGGTATTTAATTCACTTCCCGGGGTGAAGAAACACTTTTTGAGACCTCAGAGTGAGTAAATTGGCCATTTTCATGCACTTTTAACCATTCCACAAATCTTGTACTTTGGGCCCCTGGAAGCATGAAAATCACTTTAAACATGCTAATTTTAGCTCTAAAACTGATGATCTACCTACAAATGTGAACTGACGTTAAAAAATAAAACATTTGAAAACGGACCATTTTTCAACTTTCTGCAGTATGACGTAATGGGGGGGGTGTTATCTCTTTTGTCAAAAATCACCTGTTTTTGCTTGAACATTAAATGCCTCCAAATGGTATTTAATTCACCTCCCGGGCCCCTGGAAGCATGAAAATCACTTTAAACATGCTAATTTTAGCTCTAAAACTGATGATCTACCTACAAATGTGAACTGACTTTCAAAAATAAAACATTTGAAAACGGACAATTTTTCTCCTTTCTGAAGCATGGCGTAATGGGGGGGTGTTATCTCTTTTGTCAAAAATCACCTGTTTTTGATTGAACATTAAATGCCTCCAAATGGTATTTAATTCACTTCCCGGGGTGAAGAAACACTTTTTGAGACCTCAGAGTGAGTAAATTGGCCATTTTCATGCACTCTTAACCATTCCACAAATCTTGTGTTTTGGGCCCCTGGAAGCATGAAAATCACTTTAAACATGCTAATTTTAGCTCTAAAACTGATGATCTACCTACAAATGTGAACTGACGTTAAAAAATAAAACATTTGAAAACTGACCATTTTTCACCTTTCTGCAGCATGACGTAATGGGGGGATGTTATCTCTTTTGTCAAAAATCACCTGTTTTTGCTTGAACATTAAATGCCTCCAAATGGTATTTAATTCACTTCCCGGGCCCCTGGAAGCATGAAAATCACTTTAAACATGCTAATTTTAGCTCTAAAACTGACGATCTACCTACAAATGTGAACTGACGTTCAAAAATAAAACATTTGAAAACGGACCATTTTTCACCTTTCTGAAGCATGACGTAATGGGGGGTGTTATCTCTTTTGTCAAAAATCACCTGTTTTTGCTTGAACATTAAATGCCTACAAATGGTATTTAATTCACTTCCCGGGGTGAAGAAACACTTTTTGAGACCTCAGAGTGAGTAAATTGGCCATTTTCATGCACTTTTAACCATTCCACAAATCTTGTGTTTTGGGCCCCAGGAAGCATGAATATCACTTTAAACATGCTAATTTTAGCTCTAAAACTGATGATCTACCTACAAATGTGAACTGACGTTAAAAAATAAAACATTTGAAAACGGACCATTTTTCACCTTTCTGCAGCATGACGTAATGGGGGGGGTGTTATCTCTTTTGTCAAAAATCACCTGTTTTTGCTTGAACATTAAATGCCTCCAAATGGTATTTAATTCACTTCCCGGGCCCCTGGAAGCATGAAAATCACTTTAAACATGCTAATTTTAGCTCTAAAACTGATGATCTACCTACAAATGTGAACTGACGTTCAAAAATAAAACATTTGTCAACTTTCTGAAGCATGACGTAATGGGGGGGTGTTATCTCTTTTGTCAAAAATCACCTGTTTTTGCTTGAACATTAAATGCCTCCAAATGGTATTTAATTCACTTCCCGGGGTGAAGAAACACTTTTTGAGACCTCAGAGTGAGTAAATTGGCCATTTTCATGCACTTTTAACCATTCCACAAATCTTGTGTTTTGGGCCCCTGGAAGCATGAAAATCACTTTAAACATGCTAATTTTAGCTCTAAAACTGATGATCTACCTACAAATGTGAACTGACGTTAAAAAATAAAACATTTGAAAACTGACCATTTTTCACCTTTCTGCAGCATGACGAAATGGGGGGATGTTATCTCTTTTGTCAAAAATCACCTGTTTTTGCTTGAACATTAAATGCCTCCAAATGGTATTTAATTCACTTCCCGGGGTGAAGAAACACTTTTTGAGACCTCAGAGTGAGTAAATTGGCCATTTTCATGCACTTTTAACCATTCCACAAATCCTGTGTTTTGGGCCCCTGGAAGCATGAAAATCACTTTAAACATGCTAATTTTAGCTCTAAAACTGATGATCTACCTACAAATGTGAACTGACGTTAAAAAATAAAACATTTGAAAACGGACCATTTTTCAACTTTCTGCAGTATGACGTAATGGGGGGGGTGTTATCTCTTTTGTCAAAAATCACCTGTTTTTGCTTGAACATTAAATGCCTCCAAATGGTATTTAATTCACCTCCCGGGCCCCTGGAAGCATGAAAATCACTTTAAACATGCTAATTTTAGCTCTAAAACTGATGATCTACCTACAAATGTGAACTGACTTTCAAAAATAAAACATTTGAAAACGGACAATTTTCTCCTTTCTGAAGCATGGCGTAATGGGGGGGTGTTATCTCTTTTGTCAAAAATCACCTGTTTTTGATTGAACATTAAATGCCTCCAAATGGTATTTAATTCACTTCCCGGGGTGAAGAAACACTTTTTGAGACCTCAGAGTGAGTAAATTGGCCATTTTCATGCACTTTTAACCATTCCACAAATCTTGTGTTTTTGGCCCCTGGAAGCATGAAAATCACTTTAAACATGCTAATCTTAGCTCTAAAACTGATGATCTACCTACAAATGTGAACTGACGTTAAAAAATAAAACATTTGAAAACTGACCATTTTTCACCTTTCTGCAGCATGACGTAATGGGGGGATGTTATCTCTTTTGTCAAAAATCACCTGTTTTTGCTTGAACATTAAATGCCTCCAAATGGTATTTAATTCACTTCCTGGGCCCCTGGATGCATGAAAATCACTTTAAACATGCTAATTTTAGCTCTAAAACGGATGATCTACCTACAAATGTGAACTGACGTTCAAAAATAAAATATTTGAAAACGGACCATTTTTCACCTTTCTGAAGCATGACGTAATGGGGGGTGTTATCTCTTTTGTCAAAAATCACCTGTTTTTGCTTGAACATTAAATGCCTCCAAATGGTATTTAATTCACTTCCCGGGGTGAAGAAACACTTTTTGAGACCTCAGAGTGAGTAAATTGGCCATTTTCATGCACTTTTAACCATTCCACAAATCTTGTGTTTTGGGCCCCTGGAAGCATGAAAATAACTTTAAACATGCTAATTTTAGCTCTAAAACTGATGATCTACCTACAAATGTGAACTGACGTTAAAAAATAAAACATTTGAAAACTGACCATTTTTCAACTTTCTGCAGTATGACGTAATGGGGGGGTGTTATCTCTTTTGTCAAAAATCACTTGTTTTTGCTTGAACATTAAATGCCTCCAAATGGTATTTAATTCACCTCCCGGGCCCCTGGAAGCATGAAAATCACTTTAAACATGCTAATTTTAGCTCTAAAACTGATGATCTACCTACAAATGTGAACTGACTTTCAAAAATAAAACATTTGAAAACGGACCATTTTTCACCTTTCTGAAGCATGACGTAATGGGGGGTGTTATCTCTTTTGTCAAAAATCACCTGTTTTTGCTTGAACATTAAATGCCTACAAATGGTATTTAATTCACTTCCCGGGGTGAAGAAACACTTTTTGAGACCTCAGAGTGAGTAAATTGGCCATTTTCATGCACTTTTAACCATTCCACAAATCTTGTGTTTTGGGCCCCAGGAAGCATGAAAATCACTTTAAACATGCTAATTTTAGCTCTAAAACTGATGATCTACCTACAAATGTGAACTGACGTTAAAAAATAAAACATTCGAAAACGGACCATTTTTCACCTTTCTGCAGCATGACGTAAGGGGGGGTGTTATCTCTTTTGTCAAAAATCACCTGTTTTTGCTTGAACATTAAATGCCTCCAAATGGTATTTAATTCACTTCCCGGCCCCTGGAAGCATGAAAATCACTTTAAACATGCTAATTTTAGCTCTAAAACTGATGATCTACCTACAAATGTGAACTGACGTTCAAAAATAAAACATTTGAAAACGGACCATTTTTTCACCTTTCTGCAGCATGACGTAATGGGGGGTGTTATCTCTTTTGTCAAAAATCACCTGTTTTTGCTTGAACATTAAATGCCTCCAAATGGTATTTAATTCACTTCCCGGGCCCCTGGAAGCATGAAAATCACTTTAAACATGCAAATTTTAGCTCTAAAACTGATGATCTACCTACAAATGTGAACTGACGTTCAAAAATAAAACATTTGAAAATGGACCATTTTTCACCTTTCTGAAGCATGACGTAATGGGGGGGTGTTATCTCTTTTGTCAAAAATCACCTGTTTTTGCTTGAACATTAAATGCCTCCAAATGGTATTTAATTCACTTCCCGGGGTGAAGAAACACTTTTTGAGACCTCAGAGTGAGTAAATTGGCCATTTTCATGCACTTTTAACCATTCCACAAATCTTGTGTTTTGGGCCCCTGGAAGCATGAAAATCACTTTAAACATGCTAATTTTAGCTCTAAAACTGATGATCTACCTACAAATGTGAACTGACGTTAAAAAATAAAACATTTGAAAATGGACCATTTTTCACCTTTCTGCAGCATAACGTAATGGGGGGGTGTTATCTCTTTTGTCAAAAATCACCTGTTTTTGCTTGAACATTAAATGCCTCCAAATGGTATTTAATTCACTTCCCGGGCCCCTGGAAGCATGAAAATCACTTTAAACATGCTAATTTTAGCTCTAAAACTGATGATCTACCTACAAATGTGAACTGACGTTCAAAAATAAAACATTTGAAAACGGACCATTTTTCACCTTTCTGCAGCATGACGTAATGGGGGGTGTTATCTCTTTTGTCAAAAATCACCTGTTTTTGCTTGAACATTAAATGCCTACAAATGGTATTTAATTCACTTCCCGGGCCCCTGGAAGCATGAAAATCACTTTAAACATGCAAATTTTAGCTCTAAAACTGATGATCTACCTACAAATGTGAACTGACGTTCAAAAATAAAACATTTGAAAACGGACCATTTTTCACCTTTCTGAAGCATGACGTAATGGGGGGTGTTATCTCTTTTGTCAAAAATCACCTGTTTTTGCTTGAACATTAAATGCCTCCAAATGGTATTTAATTCACTTCCCGGGGTGAAGAAACACTTTTTGAGACCTCAGAGTGAGTAAATTAGCCATTTTCATGCACTTTTAACCATTCCACAAATCTTGTGTTTTGGGCCCCTGGAAGCATGAAAATCACTTTAAACATGCTAATTTTAGCTCTAAAACTGATGATCTACCTACAAATGTGAACTGACGTTAAAAAATAAAACATTTGAAAACGGACCATTTTTCACCTTTCTGCAGCATAACGTAATGGGGGGGTGTTATCTCTTTTGTCAAAAATCACCTGTTTTTGCTTGAACATTAAATGCCTCCAAATGGTATTTAATTCACTTCCCGGGGTGAAGAAACACTTTTTGAGACCTCAGAGTGAGTAAATTGGCCATTTTCACGCACTTTTAACCATTCTACAAATCTTGTGTTTTGGGCCCCTGGAAGCATGAAAATCACTTTAAACATGCTAATTTGAGTTCTAAAACTGATGATCTACCTACAAATGTGAACTGACGTTAAAAAATAAAACATTTGAAAACTGACCATTTTTCACCTTTCTGCAGCATGACGTAATGGGGGGATGTTATCTCTTTTGTCAAAAATCACCTGTTTTTGCTTGAACATTAAATGCCTCCAAATGGTATTTAATTCACTTCCCGGGCCCCTGGAAGCATGAAAATCACTTTAAACATGCTAATTTTAGCTCTAAAACTGATGATCTACCTACAAATGTGAACTGACGTTCAAAAATAAAACATTTGAAAACGGACCATTTTTCACCTTTCTGAAGCATGACGTAATGGGGGGGTGTTATCTCTTTTGTCAAAAATCACCTGTTTTTGCTTGAACATTAGATGCCTCCAAATGGTATTTAATTCACTTCCCGGGGTGAAGAAACACTTTTTGAGACCTCAGAGTGAGTAAATTGGCCATTTTCATGCACTTTTAACCATTCTACAAATCTTGTGTTTTGGGCCCCTGGAAGCATGAAAATCACTTTAAACATGCTAATTTTAGCTCTAAAACTGATGATCTACCTACAAATGTGAACTGACGTTAAAAAATAAAACATTTGAAAACGGACAATTTTTCACCTTTCTGCAGCATAACGTAATGGGGGGGGGGTGTTATCTCTTTTGTCAAAAATCACCTGTTTTTGCTTGAACATTAAATGCCTCCAAATGGTATTTAATTCACTTCCCGGGGTGAAGAAACACTTTTTGAGACCTCAGAGTGAGTAAATTGGCCATTTTCATGCACTTTTAACCATTCTACAAATCTTGTGTTTTGGGCCCCTGGAAGCATGAAAATCACTTTAAACATGCTAATTTTAGTTCTAAAACTGATGATCTACCTACAAATGTGAACTGACGTTAAAAAATAAAACATTTGAAAACTGACCATTTTTCACCTTTCTGCAGCATGACGTAATGGGGGGATGTTATCTCTTTTGTCAAAAATCACCTGTTTTTGCTTGAACATTAAATGCCTCCAAATGGTATTTAATTCACTTCCCGGGCCCCTGGAAGCATGAAAATCACTTTAAACATGCTAATTTTAGCTCTAAAACTGATGATCTACCTACAAATGTGAACTGACGTTCAAAAATAAAACATTTGAAAACGGACCATTTTTCACCTTTCTGCAGCATGACGTAATGGGGGGTGTTATCTCTTTTGTCAAAAATCACCTGTTTTTGCTTGAACATTAAATGCCTACAAATGGTATTTAATTCACTTCCCGGGCCCCTGGAAGCATGAAAATCACTTTAAACATGCAAATTTTAGCTCTAAAACTGATGATCTACCTACAAATGTGAACTGACGTTCAAAAATAAAACATTTGAAAACGGACCATTTTTCACCTTTCTGAAGCATGACGTAATGGGGGGTGTTATCTCTTTTGTCAAAAATCACCTGTTTTTGCTTGAACATTAAATGCCTCCAAATGGTATTTAATTCACTTCCCGGGGTGAAGAAACACTTTTTGAGACCTCAGAGTGAGTAAATTAGCCATTTTCATGCACTTTTAACCATTCCACAAATCTTGTGTTTTGGGCCCCTGGAAGCATGAAAATCACTTTAAACATGCTAATTTTAGCTCTAAAACTGATGATCTACCTACAAATGTGAACTGACGTTAAAAAATAAAACATTTGAAAACGGACCATTTTTCACCTTTCTGCAGCATAACGTAATGGGGGGGTGTTATCTCTTTTGTCAAAAATCACCTGTTTTTGCTTGAACATTAAATGCCTCCAAATGGTATTTAATTCACTTCCCGGGGTGAAGAAACACTTTTTGAGACCTCAGAGTGAGTAAATTGGCCATTTTCACGCACTTTTAACCATTCTACAAATCTTGTGTTTTGGGCCCCTGGAAGCATGAAAATCACTTTAAACATGCTAATTTGAGTTCTAAAACTGATGATCTACCTACAAATGTGAACTGACGTTAAAAAATAAAACATTTGAAAACTGACCATTTTTCACCTTTCTGCAGCATGACGTAATGGGGGGATGTTATCTCTTTTGTCAAAAATCACCTGTTTTTGCTTGAACATTAAATGCCTCCAAATGGTATTTAATTCACTTCCCGGGCCCCTGGAAGCATGAAAATCACTTTAAACATGCTAATTTTAGCTCTAAAACTGATGATCTACCTACAAATGTGAACTGACGTTCAAAAATAAAACATTTGAAAACGGACCATTTTTCACCTTTCTGAAGCATGACGTAATGGGGGGGTGTTATCTCTTTTGTCAAAAATCACCTGTTTTTGCTTGAACATTAAATGCCTCCAAATGGTATTTAATTCACTTCCCGGGGTGAAGAAACACTTTTTGAGACCTCAGAGTGAGTAAATTGGCCATTTTCATGCACTTTTAACCATTCTACAAATCTTGTGTTTTGGGCCCCTGGAAGCATGAAAATCACTTTAAACATGCTAATTTTAGCTCTAAAACTGATGATCTACCTACAAATGTGAACTGACGTTAAAAAATAAAACATTTGAAAACGGACAATTTTTCACCTTTCTGCAGCATAACGTAATGGGGGGGGTGTTATCTCTTTTGTCAAAAATCACCTGTTTTTGCTTGAACATTAAATGCCTCCAAATGGTATTTAATTCACTTCCCGGGGTGAAGAAACACTTTTTGAGACCTCAGAGTGAGTAAATTGGCCATTTTCATGCACTTTTAACCATTCTACAAATCTTGTGTTTTGGTCCCCTGGAAGCATGAAAATCACTTTAAACATGCTAATTTTAGTTCTAAAACTGATGATCTACCTACAAATGTGAACTGACGTTAAAAAATAAAACATTTGAAAACTGACCATTTTTCACCTTTCTGCAGCATGACGTAATGGGGGGATGTTATCTCTTTTGTCAAAAATCACCTGTTTTTGCTTGAACATTAAATGCCTCCAAATGGTATTTAATTCACTTCCCGGGCCCCTGGAAGCATGAAAATCACTTTAAACATGCTAATTTTAGCTCTAAAACTGATGATCTACCTACAAATGTGAACTGACGTTCAAAAATAAAACATTTGAAAACGGACCATTTTTCACCTTTCTGCAGCATGACGTAATGGGGGGTGTTATCTCTTTTGTCAAAAATCACCTGTTTTTGCTTGAACATTAAATGCCTACAAATGGTATTTAATTCACTTCCCGGGCCCCTGGAAGCATGAAAATCACTTTAAACATGCTAATTTTAGCTCTAAAACTGATGATCTACCTACAAATGTGAACTGACGTTCAAAAATAAAACATTTGAAAACGGACCATTTTTCACCTTTCTGAAGCATGACGTAATGGGGGGGTGTTATCTCTTTTGTCAAAAATCACCTGTTTTTGCTTGAACATTAAATGCCTCCAAATGGTATTTAATTCACTTCCCGGGGTGAAGAAACACTTTTTGAGACCTCAGAGTGAGTAAATTAGCCATTTTCATGCACTTTTAACCATTCCACAAATCTTGTGTTTTGGGCCCCTGGAAGCATGAAAATCACTTTAAACATGCTAATTTTAGCTCTAAAACTGATGATCTACCTACAAATGTGAACTGACGTTAAAAAATAAAACATTTGAAAACGGACCATTTTTCACCTTTCTGCAGCATAACGTAATGGGGGGTGTTATCTCTTTTGTCAAAAATCACCTGTTTTTGCTTGAACATTAAATGCCTCCAAATGGTATTTAATTCACTTCCCGGGGTGAAGAAACACTTTTTGAGACCTCAGAGTGAGTAAATTGGCCATTTTCACGCACTTTTAACCATTCTACAAATCTTGTGTTTTGGGCCCCTGGAAGCATGAAAATCACTTTAAACATGCTAATTTGAGTTCTAAAACTGATGATCTACCTACAAATGTGAACTGACGTTAAAAAATAAAACATTTGAAAACTGACCATTTTTCACCTTTCTGCAGCATGACGTAATGGGGGGATGTTATCTCTTTTGTCAAAAATCACCTGTTTTTGCTTGAACATTAAATGCCTCCAAATGGTATTTAATTCACTTCCCGGGCCCCTGGAAGCATGAAAATCACTTTAAACATGCTAATTTTAGCTCTAAAACTGATGATCTACCTACAAATGTGAACTGACGTTCAAAAATAAAACATTTGAAAACGGACCATTTTTCACCTTTCTGAAGCATGACGTAATGGGGGGGTGTTATCTCTTTTGTCAAAAATCACCTGTTTTTGCTTGAACATTAAATGCCTCCAAATGGTATTTAATTCACTTCCCGGGGTGAAGAAACACTTTTTGAGACCTCAGAGTGAGTAAATTGGCCATTTTCATGCACTTTTAACCATTCTACAAATCTTGTGTTTTGGGCCCCTGGAAGCATGAAAATCACTTTAACATGCTAATTTTAGCTCTAAAACTGATGATCTACCTACAAATGTGAACTGACGTTAAAAAATAAAACATTTGAAAACGGACAATTTTTCACCTTTCTGCAGCATAACGTAATGGGGGGGGTGTTATCTCTTTTGTCAAAAATCACCTGTTTTTGCTTGAACATTAAATGCCTCCAAATGGTATTTAATTCACTTCCCGGGCCCCTGGAAGCATGAAAATCACTTTAAACATGCTAATTTTAGCTCTAAAACTGATGATCTAACTACAAATGTGAACTGACGTTCAAAAATAAAACATTTGAAAACGGACCGTTTTTCACCTTTCTGAAGCATGACGTAATGGGGGGTGTTATCTCTTTTGTCAAAAATCACCTGTTTTTGCTTGAACATTAAATGCCTCCAAATGGTATTTAATTCACTTCCCGGGGTGAAGAAACACTTTTTGAGACCTCAGAGTGAGTAAATTAGCCATTTTCATGCACTTTTAACCATTCCACAAATCTTGTGTTTTGGGCCCCTGGAAGCATGAAAATCACTTTAAACATGCTAATTTTAGCTCTAAAACTGATGATCTACCTACAAATGTGAACTGACGTTAAAAAATAAAACATTTGAAAACGGACCATTTTTCACCTTTCTGCAGCATAACGTAATGGGGGGTGTTATCTCTTTTGTCAAAAATCACCTGTTTTTGCTTGAACATTAAATGCCTCCAAATAGTATTTAATTCACTTCCCGGGGTGAAGAAACACTTTTTGAGACCTCAGAGTGAGTAAATTGGCCATTTTCATGCACTTTTAACCATTCTACAAATCTTGTGTTTTGGGCCCCTGGAAGCATGAAAATCACTTTAAACATGCTAATTTTAGTTCTAAAACTGATGATCTACCTACAAATGTGAACTGTCGTTAAAAAATAAAACATTTGAAAACTGACCATTTTTCACCTTTCTGCAGCATGACGTAATGGGGGGATGTTATCTCTTTTGTCAAAAATCACCTGTTTTTGCTTGAACATTAAATGCCTCCAAATGGTATTTAATTCACTTCCCGGGCCCCTGGAAGCATGAAAATCACTTTAAACATGCTAATTTTAGCTCTAAAACTGATGATCTACCTACAAATGTGAACTGACGTTCAAAAATAAAACATTTGAAAACGGACCATTTTTCACCTTTCTGAAGCATGACGTAATGGGGGGGTGTTATCTCTTTTGTCAAAAATCACCTGTTTTTGCTTGAACATTAAATGCCTCCAAATGGTATTTAATTCACTTCCCGGGGTGAAGAAACACTTTTTGAGACCTCAGAGTGAGTAAATTGGCCATTTTCATGCACTTTTAACCATTCCACAAATCTTGTGTTTTGGGCCCCTGGAAGCATGAAAATCACTTTAAACATGCTAATTTTAGCTCTAAAACTGATGATCTACCTACAAATGTGAACTGACGTTAAAAAATAAAACATTTGAAAACGGACCATTTTTCACCTTTCTGCAGCATGACGTAATGGGGGGGTGTTATCTCTTTTGTCAAAAATCACCTGTTTTTGCTTGAACATTAAATGCCTCCAAATGGTATTTAATTCACTTCCCGGGGTGAAGAAACACTTTTTGAGACCTCAGAGTGAGTAAATTGGCCATTTTCATGCACTTTTAACTATTCCACAAATCTTGTGCTTTGGGCCCCTGGAAGCATGAAAATCACTTTAAACATGCTAATTTTAGCTCTAAAACTGATGATCTACCTACAAATGTGAACTGACGTTAAAAAATAAAACATTTGAAAACGGACCATTTTTCACCTTTCTGCAGCATGACGTAATGGGGGGTGTTATCTCTTTTGTCAAAAATCACCTGTTTTTGATTGAACATTAAATGCCTCCAAATGGTATTTAATTCACCTCCCGGGCCCCTGGAAGCATGAAAATCACTTTAAACATGCTAATTTTAGCTCTAAAACTGATGATCTACCTACAAATGTGAACTGACTTTCAAAAATAAAACATTTGAAAACGGACCATTTTTCACCTTTCTGAAGCATGACGTAATGGGGGGGTGTTATCTCTTTTGTCAAAAATCACCTGTTTTTGCTTGAACATTAAATGCCTCCAAATGGTATTTAATTCACTTCCCGGGGTGAAGAAACACTTTTTGAGACCTCAGAGTGAGTAAATTGGCCATTTTCATGCACTTTTAACCATTCCACAAATCTTGTGCTTTGGGCCCCTGGAAGCATGAAAATCACTTTAAACATGCTAATTTTAGCTCTAAAACTGATGATCTACCTACAAATGTGAACTGACGTTAAAAAATAAAACATTTGAAAACGGACCATTTTTCACCTTTCTGCAGCATAACGTAATGGGGGGTGTTATCTCTTTTGTCAAAAATCACCTGTTTTTGCTTGAACATTAAATGCCTCCAAATGGTATTTAATTCACTTCCCGGGGTGAAGAAACACTTTTTGAGACCTCAGAGTGAGTAAATTGGCCATTTTCATGCACTTTTAACCATTCTACAAATCTTGTGTTTTGGGCCCCTGGAAGCATGAAAATCACTTTAAACATGCTAATTTTAGTTCTAAAACTGATGATCTACCTACAAATGTGAACTGACGTTAAAAAATAAAACATTTGAAAACTGACCATTTTTCACCTTTCTGCAGCATGACGTAATGGGGGGATGTTATCTCTTTTGTCAAAAATCACCTGTTTTTGCTTGAACATTAAATGCCTCCAAATGGTATTTAATTCACTTCCCGGGCCCCTGGAAGCATGAAAATCACTTTAAACATGCTAATTTTAGCTCTAAAACTGATGATCTACCTACAAATGTGAACTGACGTTCAAAAATAAAACATTTGAAAACGGACCATTTTTCACCTTTCTGCAGCATGACGTAATGGGGGGTGTTATCTCTTTTGTCAAAAATCACCTGTTTTTGCTTGAACATTAAATGCCTACAAATGGTATTTAATTCACTTCCCGGGCCCCTGGAAGCATGAAAATCACTTTAAACATGCAAATTTTAGCTCTAAAACTGATGATCTACCTACAAATGTGAACTGACGTTCAAAAATAAAACATTTGAAAACGGACCATTTTTCACCTTTCTGAAGCATGACGTAATGGGGGGTGTTATCTCTTTTGTCAAAAATCACCTGTTTTTGCTTGAACATTAAATGCCTCCAAATGGTATTTAATTCACTTCCCGGGGTGAAGAAACACTTTTTGAGACCTCAGAGTGAGTAAATTAGCCATTTTCATGCACTTTTAACCATTCCACAAATCTTGTGTTTTGGGCCCCTGGAAGCATGAAAATCACTTTAAACATGCTAATTTTAGCTCTAAAACTGATGATCTACCTACAAATGTGAACTGACGTTAAAAAATAAAACATTTGAAAACGGACCATTTTTCACCTTTCTGCAGCATAACGTAATGGGGGGGTGTTATCTCTTTTGTCAAAAATCACCTGTTTTTGCTTGAACATTAAATGCCTCCAAATGGTATTTAATTCACTTCCCGGGGTGAAGAAACACTTTTTGAGACCTCAGAGTGAGTAAATTGGCCATTTTCACGCACTTTTAACCATTCTACAAATCTTGTGTTTTGGGCCCCTGGAAGCATGAAAATCACTTTAAACATGCTAATTTGAGTTCTAAAACTGATGATCTACCTACAAATGTGAACTGACGTTAAAAAATAAAACATTTGAAAACTGACCATTTTTCACCTTTCTGCAGCATGACGTAATGGGGGGATGTTATCTCTTTTGTCAAAAATCACCTGTTTTTGCTTGAACATTAAATGCCTCCAAATGGTATTTAATTCACTTCCCGGGCCCCTGGAAGCATGAAAATCACTTTAAACATGCTAATTTTAGCTCTAAAACTGATGATCTACCTACAAATGTGAACTGACGTTCAAAAATAAAACATTTGAAAACGGACCATTTTTCACCTTTCTGAAGCATGACGTAATGGGGGGGTGTTATCTCTTTTGTCAAAAATCACCTGTTTTTGCTTGAACATTAAATGCCTCCAAATGGTATTTAATTCACTTCCCGGGGTGAAGAAACACTTTTTGAGACCTCAGAGTGAGTAAATTGGCCATTTTCATGCACTTTTAACCATTCTACAAATCTTGTGTTTTGGGCCCCTGGAAGCATGAAAATCACTTTAAACATGCTAATTTTAGCTCTAAAACTGATGATCTACCTACAAATGTGAACTGACGTTAAAAAATAAAACATTTGAAAACGGACAATTTTTCACCTTTCTGCAGCATAACGTAATGGGGGGGGTGTTATCTCTTTTGTCAAAAATCACCTGTTTTTGCTTGAACATTAAATGCCTCCAAATGGTATTTAATTCACTTCCCGGGGTGAAGAAACACTTTTTGAGACCTCAGAGTGAGTAAATTGGCCATTTTGATGCACTTTTAACCATTCTACAAATCTTGTGTTTTGGTCCCCTGGAAGCATGAAAATCACTTTAAACATGCTAATTTTAGTTCTAAAACTGATGATCTACCTACAAATGTGAACTGACGTTAAAAAATAAAACATTTGAAAACTGACCATTTTTCACCTTTCTGCAGCATGACGTAATGGGGGGATGTTATCTCTTTTGTCAAAAATCACCTGTTTTTGCTTGAACATTAAATGCCTCCAAATGGTATTTAATTCACTTCCCGGGCCCCTGGAAGCATGAAAATCACTTTAAACATGCTAATTTTAGCTCTAAAACTGATGATCTACCTACAAATGTGAACTGACGTTCAAAAATAAAACATTTGAAAACGGACCATTTTTCACCTTTCTGCAGCATGACGTAATGGGGGGTGTTATCTCTTTTGTCAAAAATCACCTGTTTTTGCTTGAACATTAAATGCCTACAAATGGTATTTAATTCACTTCCCGGGCCCCTGGAAGCATGAAAATCACTTTAAACATGCTAATTTTAGTTCTAAAACTGATGATCTACCTACAAATGTGAACTGACGTTCAAAAATAAAACATTTGAAAACGGACCATTTTTCACCTTTCTGAAGCATGACGTAATGGGGGGGTGTTATCTCTTTTGTCAAAAATCACCTGTTTTTGCTTGAACATTAAATGCCTCCAAATGGTATTTAATTCACTTCCCGGGGTGAAGAAACACTTTTTGAGACCTCAGAGTGAGTAAATTAGCCATTTTCATGCACTTTTAACCATTCCACAAATCTTGTGTTTTGGGCCCCTGGAAGCATGAAAATCACTTTAAACATGCTAATTTTAGCTCTAAAACTGATGATCTACCTACAAATGTGAACTGACGTTAAAAAATAAAACATTTGAAAACGGACCATTTTTCACCTTTCTGCAGCATAACGTAATGGGGGGTGTTATCTCTTTTGTCAAAAATCACCTGTTTTTGCTTGAACATTAAATGCCTCCAAATGGTATTTAATTCACTTCCCGGGGTGAAGAAACACTTTTTGAGACCTCAGAGTGAGTAAATTGGCCATTTTCACGCACTTTTAACCATTCTACAAATCTTGTGTTTTGGGCCCCTGGAAGCATGAAAATCACTTTAAACATGCTAATTTGAGTTCTAAAACTGATGATCTACCTACAAATGTGAACTGACGTTAAAAAATAAAACATTTGAAAACTGACCATTTTTCACCTTTCTGCAGCATGACGTAATGGGGGGATGTTATCTCTTTTGTCAAAAATCACCTGTTTTTGCTTGAACATTAAATGCCTCCAAATGGTATTTAATTCACTTCCCGGGCCCCTGGAAGCATGAAAATCACTTTAAACATGCTAATTTTAGCTCTAAAACTGATGATCTACCTACAAATGTGAACTGACGTTCAAAAATAAAACATTTGAAAACGGACCATTTTTCACCTTTCTGAAGCATGACGTAATGGGGGGGTGTTATCTCTTTTGTCAAAAATCACCTGTTTTTGCTTGAACATTAAATGCCTCCAAATGGTATTTAATTCACTTCCCGGGGTGAAGAAACACTTTTTGAGACCTCAGAGTGAGTAAATTGGCCATTTTCATGCACTTTTAACCATTCTACAAATCTTGTGTTTTGGGCCCCTGGAAGCATGAAAATCACTTTAAACATGCTAATTTTAGCTCTAAAACTGATGATCTACCTACAAATGTGAACTGACGTTAAAAAATAAAACATTTGAAAACGGACAATTTTTCACCTTTCTGCAGCATAACGTAATGGGGGGGGTGTTATCTCTTTTGTCAAAAATCACCTGTTTTTGCTTGAACATTAAATGCCTCCAAATGGTATTTAATTCACTTCCCGGGCCCCTGGAAGCATGAAAATCACTTTAAACATGCTAATTTTAGCTCTAAAACTGATGATCTAACTACAAATGTGAACTGACGTTCAAAAATAAAACATTTGAAAACGGACCGTTTTTCACCTTTCTGAAGCATGACGTAATGGGGGGTGTTATCTCTTTTGTCAAAAATCACCTGTTTTTGCTTGAACATTAAATGCCTCCAAATGGTATTTAATTCACTTCCCGGGGTGAAGAAACACTTTTTGAGACCTCAGAGTGAGTAAATTAGCCATTTTCATGCACTTTTAACCATTCCACAAATCTTGTGTTTTGGGCCCCTGGAAGCATGAAAATCACTTTAAACATGCTAATTTTAGCTCTAAAACTGATGATCTACCTACAAATGTGAACTGACGTTAAAAAATAAAACATTTGAAAACGGACCATTTTTCACCTTTCTGCAGCATAACGTAATGGGGGGTGTTATCTCTTTTGTCAAAAATCACCTGTTTTTGCTTGAACATTAAATGCCTCCAAATAGTATTTAATTCACTTCCCGGGGTGAAGAAACACATTTTGAGACCTCAGAGTGAGTAAATTGGCCATTTTCATGCACTTTTAACCATTCTACAAATCTTGTGTTTTGGGCCCCTGGAAGCATGAAAATCACTTTAAACATGCTAATTTTAGTTCTAAAACTGATGATCTACCTACAAATGTGAACTGTCGTTAAAAAATAAAACATTTGAAAACTGACCATTTTTCACCTTTCTGCAGCATGACGTAATGGGGGGATGTTATCTCTTTTGTCAAAAATCACCTGTTTTTGCTTGAACATTAAATGCCTCCAAATGGTATTTAATTCACTTCCCGGGCCCCTGGAAGCATGAAAATCACTTTAAACATGCTAATTTTAGCTCTAAAACTGATGATCTACCTACAAATGTGAACTGACGTTCAAAAATAAAACATTTGAAAACGGACCATTTTTCACCTTTCTGAAGCATGACGTAATGGGGGGGTGTTATCTCTTTTGTCAAAAATCACCTGTTTTTGCTTGAACATTAAATGCCTCCAAATGGTATTTAATTCACTTCCCGGGGTGAAGAAACACTTTTTGAGACCTCAGAGTGAGTAAATTGGCCATTTTCATGCACTTTTAACCATTCCACAAATCTTGTGTTTTGGGCCCCTGGAAGCATGAAAATCACTTTAAACATGCTAATTTTAGCTCTAAAACTGATGATCTACCTACAAATGTGAACTGACGTTAAAAAATAAAACATTTGAAAACGGACCATTTTTCACCTTTCTGCAGCATGACGTAATGGGGGGATGTTATCTCTTTTGTCAAAAATCACCTGTTTTTGCTTGAACATTAAATGCCTCCAAATGGTATTTAATTCACTTCCCGGGCCCCTGGAAGCATGAAAATCACTTTAAACATGCTAATTTTAGCTCTAAAACTGATGATCTACCTACAAATGTGAACTGACGTTCAAAAATAAAACATTTGAAAACGGACCATTTTTCACCTTTCTGAAGCATGACGTAATGGGGGGGTGTTATCTCTTTTGTCAAAAATCACCTGTTTTTGCTTGAACATTAAATGCCTCCAAATGGTATTTAATTCACTTCCCGGGGTGAAGAAACACTTTTTGAGACCTCAGAGTGAGTAAATTGGCCATTTTCATGCACTTTTAACCATTCCACAAATCTTGTGTTTTGGGCCCCTGGAAGCATGAAAATCACTTTAAACATGCTAATTTTAGCTCTAAAACTGATGATCTACCTACAAATGTGAACTGACGTTAAAAAATAAAACATTTGAAAACGGACCATTTTTCACCTTTCTGCAGCATGACGTAATGGGGGGGTGTTATCTCTTTTGTCAAAAATCACCTGTTTTTGCTTGAACATTAAATGCCTCCAAATGGTATTTAATTCACTTCCCGGGGTGAAGAAACACTTTTTGAGACCTCAGAGTGAGTAAATTGGCCATTTTCATGCACTTTTAACTATTCCACAAATCTTGTGCTTTGGGCCCCTGGAAGCATGAAAATCACTTTAAACATGCTAATTTTAGCTCTAAAACTGATGATCTACCTACAAATGTGAACTGACGTTAAAAAATAAAACATTTGAAAACGGACCATTTTTCACCTTTCTGCAGCATGACGTAATGGGGGGTGTTATCTCTTTTGTCAAAAATCACCTGTTTTTGATTGAACATTAAATGCCTCCAAATGGTATTTAATTCACCTCCCGGGCCCCTGGAAGCATGAAAATCACTTTAAACATGCTAATTTTAGCTCTAAAACTGATGATCTACCTACAAATGTGAACTGACTTTCAAAAATAAAACATTTGAAAACGGACCATTTTTCACCTTTCTGAAGCATGACGTAATGGGGGGGTGTTATCTCTTTTGTCAAAAATCACCTGTTTTTGCTTGAACATTAAATGCCTCCAAATGGTATTTAATTCACTTCCCGGGGTGAAGAAACACTTTTTGAGACCTCAGAGTGAGTAAATTGGCCATTTTCATGCACTTTTAACTATTCCACAAATCTTGTGCTTTGGGCCCCTGGAAGCATGAAAATCACTTTAAACATGCTAATTTTAGCTCTAAAACTGATGATCTACCTACAAATGTGAACTGACGTTCAAAAATAAAACATTTGAAAACGGACCATTTTTCACCTTTCTGCAGCATGACGTAATGGGGGGGTGTTATCTCTTTTGTCAAAAATCACCTGTTTTTGCTTGAACATTAAATGCCTCCAAATGGTATTTAATTCACTTCCCGGGCCCCTGGAAGCATGAAAATCACTTTAAACATGCAAATTTTAGCTCTAAAACTGATGATCTACCTACAAATGTGAACTGACGTTCAAAAATAAAACATTTCAAAACGGACCATTTTTCACCTTTCTGAAGCATGACGTAATGGGGCGGTGTTATCTCTTTTGTCAAAAATCACCTGTTTTTGCTTGAACATTAAATGCCTCCAAATGGTATTTAATTCACTTCCCGGGGTGAAGAAACACTTTTTGAGACCTCAGAGTGAGTAAATTGGCCATTTTCATGCACTTTTAACCATTCTACAAATCTTGTGTTTTGGGCCCCTGGAAGCATGAAAATCACTTTAAACATGCTAATTTTAGTTCTAAAACTGATGATCTACCTACAAATGTGAACTGACGTTAAAAAATAAAACATTTGAAAACTGACCATTTTTCACCTTTCTGCAGCATGACGTAATGGGGGGATGTTATCTCTTTTGTCAAAAATCACCTGTTTTTGCTTGAACATTAAATGCCTCCAAATGGTATTTAATTCACTTCCCGGGCCCCTGGAAGCATGAAAATCACTTTAAACATGCTAATTTTAGCTCTAAAACTGATGATCTACCTACAAATGTGAACTGACGTTCAAAAATAAAACATTTGAAAACGGACCATTTTTCACCTTTCTGCAGCATGACGTAATGGGGGGTGTTATCTCTTTTGTCAAAAATCACCTGTTTTTGCTTGAACATTAAATGCCTACAAATGGTATTTAATTCACTTCCCGGGCCCCTGGAAGCATGAAAATCACTTTAAACATGCAAATTTTAGCTCTAAAACTGATGATCTACCTACAAATGTGAACTGACGTTCAAAAATAAAACATTTGAAAACGGACCATTTTTCACCTTTCTGAAGCATGACGTAATGGGGGGTGTTATCTCTTTTGTCAAAAATCACCTGTTTTTGCTTGAACATTAAATGCCTCCAAATGGTATTTAATTCACTTCCCGGGGTGAAGAAACACTTTTTGAGACCTCAGAGTGAGTAAATTAGCCATTTTCATGCACTTTTAACCATTCCACAAATCTTGTGTTTTGGGCCCCTGGAAGCATGAAAATCACTTTAAACATGCTAATTTTAGCTCTAAAACTGATGATCTACCTACAAATGTGAACTGACGTTAAAAAATAAAACATTTGAAAACGGACCATTTTTCACCTTTCTGCAGCATAACGTAATGGGGGGGTGTTATCTCTTTTGTCAAAAATCACCTGTTTTTGCTTGAACATTAAATGCCTCCAAATGGTATTTAATTCACTTCCCGGGGTGAAGAAACACTTTTTGAGACCTCAGAGTGAGTAAATTGGCCATTTTCACGCACTTTTAACCATTCTACAAATCTTGTGTTTTGGGCCCCTGGAAGCATGAAAATCACTTTAAACATGCTAATTTGAGTTCTAAAACTGATGATCTACCTACAAATGTGAACTGACGTTAAAAAATAAAACATTTGAAAACTGACCATTTTTCACCTTTCTGCAGCATGACGTAATGGGGGGATGTTATCTCTTTTGTCAAAAATCACCTGTTTTTGCTTGAACATTAAATGCCTCCAAATGGTATTTAATTCACTTCCCGGGCCCCTGGAAGCATGAAAATCACTTTAAACATGCTAATTTTAGCTCTAAAACTGATGATCTACCTACAAATGTGAACTGACGTTCAAAAATAAAACATTTGAAAACGGACCATTTTTCACCTTTCTGAAGCATGACGTAATGGGGGGGTGTTATCTCTTTTGTCAAAAATCACCTGTTTTTGCTTGAACATTAAATGCCTCCAAATGGTATTTAATTCACTTCCCGGGGTGAAGAAACACTTTTTGAGACCTCAGAGTGAGTAAATTGGCCATTTTCATGCACTTTTAACCATTCTACAAATCTTGTGTTTTGGGCCCCTGGAAGCATGAAAATCACTTTAAACATGCTAATTTTAGCTCTAAAACTGATGATCTACCTACAAATGTGAACTGACGTTAAAAAATAAAACATTTGAAAACGGACAATTTTTCACCTTTCTGCAGCATAACGTAATGGGGGGGGTGTTATCTCTTTTGTCAAAAATCACCTGTTTTTGCTTGAACATTAAATGCCTCCAAATGGTATTTAATTCACTTCCCGGGGTGAAGAAACACTTTTTGAGACCTCAGAGTGAGTAAATTGGCCATTTTCATGCACTTTTAACCATTCTACAAATCTTGTGTTTTGGTCCCCTGGAAGCATGAAAATCACTTTAAACATGCTAATTTTAGTTCTAAAACTGATGATCTACCTACAAATGTGAACTGACGTTAAAAAATAAAACATTTGAAAACTGACCATTTTTCACCTTTCTGCAGCATGACGTAATGGGGGGATGTTATCTCTTTTGTCAAAAATCACCTGTTTTTGCTTGAACATTAAATGCCTCCAAATGGTATTTAATTCACTTCCCGGGCCCCTGGAAGCATGAAAATCACTTTAAACATGCTAATTTTAGCTCTAAAACTGATGATCTACCTACAAATGTGAACTGACGTTCAAAAATAAAACATTTGAAAACGGACCATTTTTCACCTTTCTGCAGCATGACGTAATGGGGGGTGTTATCTCTTTTGTCAAAAATCACCTGTTTTTGCTTGAACATTAAATGCCTACAAATGGTATTTAATTCACTTCCCGGGCCCCTGGAAGCATGAAAATCACTTTAAACATGCTAATTTTAGCTCTAAAACTGATGATCTACCTACAAATGTGAACTGACGTTCAAAAATAAAACATTTGAAAACGGACCATTTTTCACCTTTCTGAAGCATGACGTAATGGGGGGGTGTTATCTCTTTTGTCAAAAATCACCTGTTTTTGCTTGAACATTAAATGCCTCCAAATGGTATTTAATTCACTTCCCGGGGTGAAGAAACACTTTTTGAGACCTCAGAGTGAGTAAATTGGCCATTTTCATGCACTTTTAACCATTCTACAAATCTTGTGTTTTGGGCCCCTGGAAGCATGAAAATCACTTTAAACATGCTAATTTTAGCTCTAAAACTGATGATCTACCTACAAATGTGAACTGACGTTAAAAAATAAAACATTTGAAAACGGACAATTTTTCACCTTTCTGCAGCATAACGTAATGGGGGGGGTGTTATCTCTTTTGTCAAAAATCACCTGTTTTTGCTTGAACATTAAATGCCTCCAAATGGTATTTAATTCACTTCCCGGGCCCCTGGAAGCATGAAAATCACTTTAAACATGCTAATTTTAGCTCTAAAACTGATGATCTAACTACAAATGTGAACTGACGTTCAAAAATAAAACATTTGAAAACGGACCGTTTTTCACCTTTCTGAAGCATGACGTAATGGGGGGTGTTATCTCTTTTGTCAAAAATCACCTGTTTTTGCTTGAACATTAAATGCCTCCAAATGGTATTTAATTCACTTCCCGGGGTGAAGAAACACTTTTTGAGACCTCAGAGTGAGTAAATTAGCCATTTTCATGCACTTTTAACCATTCCACAAATCTTGTGTTTTGGGCCCCTGGAAGCATGAAAATCACTTTAAACATGCTAATTTTAGCTCTAAAACTGATGATCTACCTACAAATGTGAACTGACGTTAAAAAATAAAACATTTGAAAACGGACCATTTTTCACCTTTCTGCAGCATAACGTAATGGGGGGTGTTATCTCTTTTGTCAAAAATCACCTGTTTTTGCTTGAACATTAAATGCCTCCAAATAGTATTTAATTCACTTCCCGGGGTGAAGAAACACTTTTTGAGACCTCAGAGTGAGTAAATTGGCCATTTTCATGCACTTTTAACCATTCTACAAATCTTGTGTTTTGGGCCCCTGGAAGCATGAAAATCACTTTAAACATGCTAATTTTAGTTCTAAAACTGATGATCTACCTACAAATGTGAACTGTCGTTAAAAAATAAAACATTTGAAAACTGACCATTTTTCACCTTTCTGCAGCATGACGTAATGGGGGGATGTTATCTCTTTTGTCAAAAATCACCTGTTTTTGCTTGAACATTAAATGCCTCCAAATGGTATTTAATTCACTTCCCGGGCCCCTGGAAGCATGAAAATCACTTTAAACATGCTAATTTTAGCTCTAAAACTGATGATCTACCTACAAATGTGAACTGACGTTCAAAAATAAAACATTTGAAAACGGACCATTTTTCACCTTTCTGAAGCATGACGTAATGGGGGGGTGTTATCTCTTTTGTCAAAAATCACCTGTTTTTGCTTGAACATTAAATGCCTCCAAATGGTATTTAATTCACTTCCCGGGGTGAAGAAACACTTTTTGAGACCTCAGAGTGAGTAAATTGGCCATTTTCATGCACTTTTAACCATTCCACAAATCTTGTGTTTTGGGCCCCTGGAAGCATGAAAATCACTTTAAACATGCTAATTTTAGCTCTAAAACTGATGATCTACCTACAAATGTGAACTGACGTTAAAAAATAAAACATTTGAAAACGGACCATTTTTCACCTTTCTGCAGCATGACGTAATGGGGGGGTGTTATCTCTTTTGTCAAAAATCACCTGTTTTTGCTTGAACATTAAATGCCTCCAAATGGTATTTAATTCACTTCCCGGGGTGAAGAAACACTTTTTGAGACCTCAGAGTGAGTAAATTGGCCATTTTCATGCACTTTTAACTATTCCACAAATCTTGTGCTTTGGGCCCCTGGAAGCATGAAAATCACTTTAAACATGCTAATTTTAGCTCTAAAACTGATGATCTACCTACAAATGTGAACTGACGTTAAAAAATAAAACATTTGAAAACGGACCATTTTTCACCTTTCTGCAGCATGACGTAATGGGGGGTGTTATCTCTTTTGTCAAAAATCACCTGTTTTTGATTGAACATTAAATGCCTCCAAATGGTATTTAATTCACCTCCCGGGCCCCTGGAAGCATGAAAATCACTTTAAACATGCTAATTTTAGCTCTAAAACTGATGATCTACCTACAAATGTGAACTGACTTTCAAAAATAAAACATTTGAAAACGGACCATTTTTCACCTTTCTGAAGCATGACGTAATGGGGGGTGTTATCTCTTTTGTCAAAAATCACCTGTTTTTGCTTGAACATTAAATGCCTACAAATGGTATTTAATTCACTTACCGGGGTGAAGAAACACTTTTTGAGACCTCAGAGTGAGTAAATTGGCCATTTTCATGCACTTTTAACTATTCCACAAATCTTGTGCTTTGGGCCCCTGGAAGCATGAAAATCACTTTAAACATGCTAATTTTAGCTCTAAAACTGATGATCTACCTACAAATGTGAACTGATGTTCAAAAATATAACATTTGAAAATGGACCATTTTTCACCTTTCTGAAGCATGACGTAATGGGGGGGTGTTATCTCTTTTGTCAAAAATCACCTGTTTTTGCTTGAACATTAAATGCCTCCAAATGGTATTTAATTCACTTCCCGGGGTGAAGAAACACTTTTTGAGACCTCAGAGTGAGTAAATTGGCCATTTTCATGCACTTTTAACTATTCCACAAATCTTGTGCTTTGGGCCCCTGGAAGCATGAAAATCACTTTAAACATGCTAATTTTAGCTCTAAAACTGATGATCTACCTACAAATGTGAACTGACGTTCAAAAATAAAACATTTGAAAACGGACCATTTTTCACCTTTCTGCAGCATGACGTAATGGGGGGGTGTTATCTCTTTTGTCAAAAATCACCTGTTTTTGCTTGAACATTAAATGCCTCCAAATGGTATTTAATTCACTTCCCGGGCCCCTGGAAGCATGAAAATCACTTTAAACATGCAAATTTTAGCTCTAAAACTGATGATCTACCTACAAATGTGAACTGACGTTCAAAAATAAAACATTTCAAAACGGACCATTTTTCACCTTTCTGAAGCATGACGTAATGGGGCGGTGTTATCTCTTTTGTCAAAAATCACCTGTTTTTGCTTGAACATTAAATGCCTCCAAATGGTATTTAATTCACTTCCCGGGGTGAAGAAACACTTTTTGAGACCTCAGAGTGAGTAAATTGGCCATTTTCATGCACTTTTAACCATTCTACAAATCTTGTGTTTTGGGCCCCTGGAAGCATGAAAATCACTTTAAACATGCTAATTTTAGTTCTAAAACTGATGATCTACCTACAAATGTGAACTGACGTTAAAAAATAAAACATTTGAAAACTGACCATTTTTCACCTTTCTGCAGCATGACGTAATGGGGGGATGTTATCTCTTTTGTCAAAAATCACCTGTTTTTGCTTGAACATTAAATGCCTCCAAATGGTATTTAATTCACTTCCCGGGCCCCTGGAAGCATGAAAATCACTTTAAACATGCTAATTTTAGCTCTAAAACTGATGATCTACCTACAAATGTGAACTGACGTTCAAAAATAAAACATTTGAAAACGGACCATTTTTCACCTTTCTGCAGCATGACGTAATGGGGGGTGTTATCTCTTTTGTCAAAAATCACCTGTTTTTGCTTGAACATTAAATGCCTACAAATGGTATTTAATTCACTTCCCGGGCCCCTGGAAGCATGAAAATCACTTTAAACATGCAAATTTTAGCTCTAAAACTGATGATCTACCTACAAATGTGAACTGACGTTCAAAAATAAAACATTTGAAAACGGACCATTTTTCACCTTTCTGAAGCATGACGTAATGGGGGGTGTTATCTCTTTTGTCAAAAATCACCTGTTTTTGCTTGAACATTAAATGCCTCCAAATGGTATTTAATTCACTTCCCGGGGTGAAGAAACACTTTTTGAGACCTCAGAGTGAGTAAATTAGCCATTTTCATGCACTTTTAACCATTCCACAAATCTTGTGTTTTGGGCCCCTGGAAGCATGAAAATCACTTTAAACATGCTAATTTTAGCTCTAAAACTGATGATCTACCTACAAATGTGAACTGACGTTAAAAAATAAAAAATTTGAAAACGGACCATTTTTCACCTTTCTGCAGCATAACGTAATGGGGGGGTGTTATCTCTTTTGTCAAAAATCACCTGTTTTTGCTTGAACATTAAATGCCTCCAAATGGTATTTAATTCACTTCCCGGGGTGAAGAAACACTTTTTGAGACCTCAGAGTGAGTAAATTGGCCATTTTCACGCACTTTTAACCATTCTACAAATCTTGTGTTTTGGGCCCCTGGAAGCATGAAAATCACTTTAAACATGCTAATTTGAGTTCTAAAACTGATGATCTACCTACAAATGTGAACTGACGTTAAAAAATAAAACATTTGAAAACTGACCATTTTTCACCTTTCTGCAGCATGACGTAATGGGGGGATGTTATCTCTTTTGTCAAAAATCACCTGTTTTTGCTTGAACATTAAATGCCTCCAAATGGTATTTAATTCACTTCCCGGGCCCCTGGAAGCATGAAAATCACTTTAAACATGCTAATTTTAGCTCTAAAACTGATGATCTACCTACAAATGTGAACTGACGTTCAAAAATAAAACATTTGAAAACGGACCATTTTTCACCTTTCTGAAGCATGACGTAATGGGGGGGTGTTATCTCTTTTGTCAAAAATCACCTGTTTTTGCTTGAACATTAAATGCCTCCAAATGGTATTTAATTCACTTCCCGGGGTGAAGAAACACTTTTTGAGACCTCAGAGTGAGTAAATTGGCCATTTTCATGCACTTTTAACCATTCTACAAATCTTGTGTTTTGGGCCCCTGGAAGCATGAAAATCACTTTAAACATGCTAATTTTAGCTCTAAAACTGATGATCTACCTACAAATGTGAACTGACGTTAAAAAATAAAACATTTGAAAACGGACAATTTTTCACCTTTCTGCAGCATAACGTAATGGGGGGGGTGTTATCTCTTTTGTCAAAAATCACCTGTTTTTGCTTGAACATTAAATGCCTCCAAATGGTATTTAATTCACTTCCCGGGGTGAAGAAACACTTTTTGAGACCTCAGAGTGAGTAAATTGGCCATTTTCATGCACTTTTAACCATTCTACAAATCTTGTGTTTTGGTCCCCTGGAAGCATGAAAATCACTTTAAACATGCTAATTTTAGTTCTAAAACTGATGATCTACCTACAAATGTGAACTGACGTTAAAAAATAAAACATTTGAAAACTGACCATTTTTCACCTTTCTGCAGCATGACGTAATGGGGGGATGTTATCTCTTTTGTCAAAAATCACCTGTTTTTGCTTGAACATTAAATGCCTCCAAATGGTATTTAATTCACTTCCCGGGCCCCTGGAAGCATGAAAATCACTTTAAACATGCTAATTTTAGCTCTAAAACTGATGATCTACCTACAAATGTGAACTGACGTTCAAAAATAAAACATTTGAAAACGGACCATTTTTCACCTTTCTGCAGCATGACGTAATGGGGGGTGTTATCTCTTTTGTCAAAAATCACCTGTTTTTGCTTGAACATTAAATGCCTACAAATGGTATTTAATTCACTTCCCGGGCCCCTGGAAGCATGAAAATCACTTTAAACATGCTAATTTTAGCTCTAAAACTGATGATCTACCTACAAATGTGAACTGACGTTCAAAAATAAAACATTTGAAAACGGACCATTTTTCACCTTTCTGAAGCATGACGTAATGGGGGGGTGTTATCTCTTTTGTCAAAAATCACCTGTTTTTGCTTGAACATTAAATGCCTCCAAATGGTATTTAATTCACTTCCCGGGGTGAAGAAACACTTTTTGAGACCTCAGAGTGAGTAAATTAGCCATTTTCATGCACTTTTAACCATTCCACAAATCTTGTGTTTTGGGCCCCTGGAAGCATGAAAATCACTTTAAACATGCTAATTTTAGCTCTAAAACTGATGATCTACCTACAAATGTGAACTGACGTTAAAAAATAAAACATTTGAAAACGGACCATTTTTCACCTTTCTGCAGCATAACGTAATGGGGGGTGTTATCTCTTTTGTCAAAAATCACCTGTTTTTGCTTGAACATTAAATGCCTCCAAATGGTATTTAATTCACTTCCCGGGGTGAAGAAACACTTTTTGAGACCTCAGAGTGAGTAAATTGGCCATTTTCACGCACTTTTAACCATTCTACAAATCTTGTGTTTTGGGCCCCTGGAAGCATGAAAATCACTTTAAACATGCTAATTTGAGTTCTAAAACTGATGATCTACCTACAAATGTGAACTGACGTTAAAAAATAAAACATTTGAAAACTGACCATTTTTCACCTTTCTGCAGCATGACGTAATGGGGGGATGTTATCTCTTTTGTCAAAAATCACCTGTTTTTGCTTGAACATTAAATGCCTCCAAATGGTATTTAATTCACTTCCCGGGCCCCTGGAAGCATGAAAATCACTTTAAACATGCTAATTTTAGCTCTAAAACTGATGATCTACCTACAAATGTGAACTGACGTTCAAAAATAAAACATTTGAAAACGGACCATTTTTCACCTTTCTGAAGCATGACGTAATGGGGGGGTGTTATCTCTTTTGTCAAAAATCACCTGTTTTTGCTTGAACATTAAATGCCTCCAAATGGTATTTAATTCACTTCCCGGGGTGAAGAAACACTTTTTGAGACCTCAGAGTGAGTAAATTGGCCATTTTCATGCACTTTTAACCATTCTACAAATCTTGTGTTTTGGGCCCCTGGAAGCATGAAAATCACTTTAAACATGCTAATTTTAGCTCTAAAACTGATGATCTACCTACAAATGTGAACTGACGTTAAAAAATAAAACATTTGAAAACGGACAATTTTTCACCTTTCTGCAGCATAACGTAATGGGGGGGGTGTTATCTCTTTTGTCAAAAATCACCTGTTTTTGCTTGAACATTAAATGCCTCCAAATGGTATTTAATTCACTTCCCGGGCCCCTGGAAGCATGAAAATCACTTTAAACATGCTAATTTTAGCTCTAAAACTGATGATCTAACTACAAATGTGAACTGACGTTCAAAAATAAAACATTTGAAAACGGACCGTTTTTCACCTTTCTGAAGCATGACGTAATGGGGGGTGTTATCTCTTTTGTCAAAAATCACCTGTTTTTGCTTGAACATTAAATGCCTCCAAATGGTATTTAATTCACTTCCCGGGGTGAAGAAACACTTTTTGAGACCTCAGAGTGAGTAAATTAGCCATTTTCATGCACTTTTAACCATTCCACAAATCTTGTGTTTTGGGCCCCTGGAAGCATGAAAATCACTTTAAACATGCTAATTTTAGCTCTAAAACTGATGATCTACCTACAAATGTGAACTGACGTTAAAAAATAAAACATTTGAAAACGGACCATTTTTCACCTTTCTGCAGCATAACGTAATGGGGGGTGTTATCTCTTTTGTCAAAAATCACCTGTTTTTGCTTGAACATTAAATGCCTCCAAATAGTATTTAATTCACTTCCCGGGGTGAAGAAACACTTTTTGAGACCTCAGAGTGAGTAAATTGGCCATTTTCATGCACTTTTAACCATTCTACAAATCTTGTGTTTTGGGCCCCTGGAAGCATGAAAATCACTTTAAACATGCTAATTTTAGTTCTAAAACTGATGATCTACCTACAAATGTGAACTGTCGTTAAAAAATAAAACATTTGAAAACTGACCATTTTTCTCCTTTCTGCAGCATGACGTAATGGGGGGATGTTATCTCTTTTGTCAAAAATCACCTGTTTTTGCTTGAACATTAAATGCCTCCAAATGGTATTTAATTCACTTCCCGGGCCCCTGGAAGCATGAAAATCACTTTAAACATGCTAATTTTAGCTCTAAAACTGATGATCTACCTACAAATGTGAACTGACGTTCAAAAATAAAACATTTGAAAACGGACCATTTTTCACCTTTCTGAAGCATGACGTAATGGGGGGGTGTTATCTCTTTTGTCAAAAATCACCTGTTTTTGCTTGAACATTAAATGCCTCCAAATGGTATTTAATTCACTTCCCGGGGTGAAGAAACACTTTTTGAGACCTCAGAGTGAGTAAATTGGCCATTTTCATGCACTTTTAACCATTCCACAAATCTTGTGTTTTGGGCCCCTGGAAGCATGAAAATCACTTTAAACATGCTAATTTTAGCTCTAAAACTGATGATCTACCTACAAATGTGAACTGACGTTAAAAAATAAAACATTTGAAAACGGACCATTTTTCACCTTTCTGCAGCATGACGTAATGGGGGGGTGTTATCTCTTTTGTCAAAAATCACCTGTTTTTGCTTGAACATTAAATGCCTCCAAATGGTATTTAATTCACTTCCCGGGGTGAAGAAACACTTTTTGAGACCTCAGAGTGAGTAAATTGGCCATTTTCATGCACTTTTAACTATTCCACAAATCTTGTGCTTTGGGCCCCTGGAAGCATGAAAATCACTTTAAACATGCTAATTTTAGCTCTAAAACTGATGATCTACCTACAAATGTGAACTGACGTTAAAAAATAAAACATTTGAAAACGGACCATTTTTCACCTTTCTGCAGCATGACGTAATGGGGGGGTGTTATCTCTTTTGTCAAAAATCACCTGTTTTTGATTGAACATTAAATGCCTCCAAATGGTATTTAATTCACCTCCCGGGCCCCTGGAAGCATGAAAATCACTTTAAACATGCTAATTTTAGCTCTAAAACTGATGATCTACCTACAAATGTGAACTGACTTTCAAAAATAAAACATTTGAAAACGGACCATTTTTCACCTTTCTGAAGCATGACGTAATGGGGGGTGTTATCTCTTTTGTCAAAAATCACCTGTTTTTGCTTGAACATTAAATGCCTACAAATGGTATTTAATTCACTTACCGGGGTGAAGAAACACTTTTTGAGACCTCAGAGTGAGTAAATTGGCCATTTTCATGCACTTTTAACTATTCCACAAATCTTGTGCTTTGGGCCCCTGGAAGCATGAAAATCACTTTAAACATGCTAATTTTAGCTCTAAAACTGATGATCTACCTACAAATGTGAACTGATGTTCAAAAATATAACATTTGAAAACGGACCATTTTTCACCTTTCTGAAGCATGACGTAATGGGGGGGTGTTATCTCTTTTGTCAAAAATCACCTGTTTTTGCTTGAACATTAAATGCCTCCAAATGGTATTTAATTCACTTCCCGGGGTGAAGAAACACTTTTTGAGACCTCAGAGTGAGTAAATTGGCCATTTTCATGCACTTTTAACTATTCCACAAATCTTGTGCTTTGGGCCCCTGGAAGCATGAAAATCACTTTAAACATGCTAATTTTAGCTCTAAAACTGATGATCTACCTACAAATGTGAACTGACGTTCAAAAATAAAACATTTGAAAACGGACCATTTTTCACCTTTCTGCAGCATGACGTAATGGGGGGTGTTATCTCTTTTGTCAAAAATCACCTGTTTTTGCTTGAACATTAAATGCCTCCAAATGGTATTTAATTCACTTCCCGGGCCCCTGGAAGCATGAAAATCACTTTAAACATGCAAATTTTAGCTCTAAAACTGATGATCTACCTACAAATGTGAACTGACGTTCAAAAATAAAACATTTCAAAACGGACCATTTTTCACCTTTCTGAAGCATGACGTAATGGGGCGGTGTTATCTCTTTTGTCAAAAATCACCTGTTTTTGCTTGAACATTAAATGCCTCCAAATGGTATTTAATTCACTTCCCGGGGTGAAGAAACACTTTTTGAGACCTCAGAGTGAGTAAATTGACCATTTTCATGCACTTTTAACCATTCCACAAATCTTGTGTTTTGGGCCCCTGGAAGCATGAAAATCACTTTAAACATGCTAATTTTAGCTCTAAAACTGATGATCTACCTACAAATGTGAACTGACGTTAAAAAATAAAACATTTGAAAATGGACCATTTTTCACCTTTCTGCAGCATAACGTAATGGGGGGGTGATATCTCTTTTGTCAAAAATCACCTGTTTTTGCTTGAACATTAAATGCCTCCAAATGGTATTTAATTCACTTCCCGGGCCCCTGGAAGCATGAAAATCACTTTAAACATGCTAATTTTAGCTCTAAAACTGATGATCTACCTACAAATGTGAACTGACGTTCAAAAATAAAACATTTGAAAACGGACCATTTTTCACCTTTCTGCAGCATGACGTAATGGGGGGTGTTATCTCTTTTGTCAAAAATCACCTGTTTTTGCTTGAACATTAAATGCCTCCAAATGGTATTTAATTCACTTCCCGGGCCCCTGGAAGCATGAAAATCACTTTAAACATGCAAATTTTAGCTCTAAAACTGATGATCTACCTACAAATGTGAACTGACGTTCAAAAATAAAACATTTGAAAACGGACCATTTTTCACCTTTCTGAAGCATGACGTAATGGGGGGTGTTATCTCTTTTGTCAAAAATCACCTGTTTTTGCTTGAACATTAAATGCCTCCAAATGGTATTTAATTCACTTCCCGGGGTGAAGAAACACTTTTTGAGACCTCAGAGTGAGTAAATTAGCCATTTTCATGCACTTTTAACCATTCCACAAATCTTGTGTTTTGGGCCCCTGGAAGCATGAAAATCACTTTAAACATGCTAATTTTAGCTCTAAAACTGATGATCTACCTACAAATGTGAACTGACGTTAAAAAATAAAACATTTGAAAACGGACCATTTTTCACCTTTCTGCAGCATAACGTAATGGGGGGGTGTTATCTCTTTTGTCAAAAATCACCTGTTTTTGCTTGAACATTAAATGCCTCCAAATGGTATTTAATTCACTTCCCGGGGTGAAGAAACACTTTTTGAGACCTCAGAGTGAGTAAATTGGCCATTTTCATGCACTTTTAACCATTCTACAAATCTTGTGTTTTGGGCCCCTGGAAGCATGAAAATCACTTTAAACATGCTAATTTTAGTTCTAAAACTGATGATCTACCTACGAATGTGAACTGACGTTAAAAAATAAAACATTTGAAAACTGACCATTTTTCACCTTTCCGCAGCATGACGTAATGGGGGGATGTTATCTCTTTTGTCAAAAATCACCTGTTTTTGCTTGAACATTAAATGCCTCCAAATGGTATTTAATTCACTTCCCGGGCCCCTGGAAGCATGAAAATCACTTTAAACATGCTAATTTTAGCTCTAAAACTGATGATCTACCTACAAATGTGAACTGACGTTCAAAAATAAAACATTTGAAAACGGACCATTTTTCACCTTTCTGAAGCATGACGTAATGGGGGGGTGTTATCTCTTTTGTCAAAAATCACCTGTTTTTGCTTGAACATTAAATGCCTCCAAATGGTATTTAATTCACTTCCCGGGGTGAAGAAACACTTTTTGAGACCTCAGAGTGAGTAAATTGGCCATTTTCATGCACTTTTAACCATTCTACAAATCTTGTGTTTTGGGCCCCTGGAAGCATGAAAATCACTTTAAACATGCTAATTTTAGCTCTAAAACTGATGATCTACCTACAAATGTGAACTGACGTTAAAAAATAAAACATTTGAAAACGGACCATTTTTCACCTTTCTGCTGCATAACGTAATGGGGGGGGTGTTATCTCTTTTGTCAAAAATCACCTGTTTTTGCTTGAACATTAAATGCCTCCAAATGGTATTTAATTCACTTCCCGGGGTGAAGAAACACTTTTTGAGACCTCAGAGTGAGTAAATTGGCCATTTTCATGCACTTTTAACCATTCTACAAATCTTGTGTTTTGGGCCCCTGGAAGCATGAAAATCACTTTAAACATGCTAATTTTAGTTCTAAAACTGATGATCTACCTACAAATGTGAACTGACGTTAAAAAATAAAACATTTGAAAACTGACCATTTTTCACCTTTCTGCAGCATGACGTAATGGGGGGATGTTATCTCTTTTGTCAAAAATCACCTGTTTTTGCTTGAACATTAAATGCCTCCAAATGGTATTTAATTCACTTCCCGGGCCCCTGGAAGCATGAAAATCACTTTAAACATGCTAATTTTAGCTCTAAAACTGATGATCTACCTACAAATGTGAACTGACGTTCAAAAATAAAACATTTGAAAACGGACCATTTTTCACCTTTCTGAAGCATGACGTAATGGGGGGGGTGTTATCTCTTTTGTCAAAAATCACCTGTTTTTGCTTGAACATTAAATGCCTCCAAATGGTATTTAATTCACTTCCCGGGGTGAAGAAACACTTTTTGAGACCTCAGAGTGAGTAAATTAGCCATTTTCATGCACTTTTAACCATTCCACAAATCTTGTGTTTTGGGCCCCTGGAAGCATGAAAATCACTTTAAACATGCTAATTTTAGCTCTAAAACTGATGATCTACCTACAAATGTGAACTGACGTTAAAAAATAAAACATTTGAAAACGGACCATTTTTCACCTTTCTGCAGCATAACGTAATGGGGGGGGGTGTTATCTCTTTTGTCAAAAATCACCTGTTTTTGCTTGAACATTAAATGCCTCCAAATGGTATTTAATTCACTTCCCGGGGTGAAGAAACACTTTTTGAGACCTCAGAGTGAGTAAATTGGCCATTTTCATGCACTTTTAACCATTCTACAAATCTTGTGTTTTGGGCCCCTGGAAGCATGAAAATCACTTTAAACATGCTAATTTTAGTTCTAAAACTGATGATCTACCTACAAATGTGAACTGTCGTTAAAAAATAAAACATTTGAAAACTGACCATTTTTCACCTTTCTGCAGCATGACGTAATGGGGGGATGTTATCTCTTTTGTCAAAAATCACCTGTTTTTGCTTGAACATTAAATGCCTCCAAATGGTATTTAATTCACTTCCCGGGCCCCTGGAAGCATGAAAATCACTTTAAACATGCTAATTTTAGCTCTAAAACTGATGATCTACCTACAAATGTGAACTGACGTTCAAAAATAAAACATTTGAAAACGGACCATTTTTCACCTTTCTGAAGCATGACGTAATGGGGGGGTGTTATCTCTTTTGTCAAAAATCACCTGTTTTTGCTTGAACATTAAATGCCTCCAAATGGTATTTAATTCACTTCCCGGGGTGAAGAAACACTTTTTGAGACCTCAGAGTGAGTAAATTAGCCATTTTCATGCACTTTTAACCATTCCACAAATCTTGTGTTTTGGGCCCCTGGAAGCATGAAAATCACTTTAAACATGCTAATTTTAGCTCTAAAACTGATGATCTACCTACAAATGTGAACTGACGTTAAAAAATAAAACATTTGAAAACTGACCATTTTTCACCTTTCTGCAGCATGACGTAATGGGGGGGGTGTTATCTCTTTTGTCAAAAATCACCTGTTTTTGCTTGAACATTAAATGCCTCCAAATGGTATTTAATTCACTTCCCGGGGTGAAGAAACACTTTTTGAGACCTCAGAGTGAGTAAATTGGCCATTTTCATGCACTTTTAACCATTCTACAAATCTTGTGTTTTGGGCCCCTGGAAGCATGAAAATCACTTTAAACATGCTAATTTTAGTTCTAAAACTGATGATCTACCTACAAATGTGAACTGTCGTTAAAAAATAAAACATTTGAAAACTGACCATTTTTCACCTTTCTGCAGCATGACGTAATGGGGGGATGTTATCTCTTTTGTCAAAAATCACCTGTTTTTGCTTGAACATTAAATGCCTCCAAATGGTATTTAATTCACTTCCCGGGCCCCTGGAAGCATGAAAATCACTTTAAACATGCTAATAATAGCTCTAAAACTGATGATCTACCTACAAATGTGAACTGACGTTCAAAAATAAAACATTTGAAAACGGACCATTTTTCACCTTTCTGAAGCATGACGTAATGGGGGGTGTTATCTCTTTTGTCAAAAATCACCTGTTTTTGCTTGAACATTAAATGCCTCCAAATGGTATTTAATTCACTTCCCGGGGTGAAGAAACACTTTTTGAGACCTCAGAGTGAGTAAATTAGCCATTTTCATGCACTTTTAACCATTCCACAAATCTTGTGTTTTGGGCCCCTGGAAGCATGAAAATCACTTTAAACATGCTAATTTTAGCTCTAAAACTGATGATCTACCTACAAATGTGAACTGACGTTAAAAAATAAAACATTTGAAAACGGACCATTTTTCACCTTTCTGCAGCATAACGTAATGGGGGGTGTTATCTCTTTTGTCAAAAATCACCTGTTTTTGCTTGAACATTAAATGCCTCCAAATGGTATTTAATTCACTTCCCGGGGTGAAGAAACACTTTTTGAGACCTCAGAGTGAGTAAATTGGCCATTTTCATGCACTTTTAACCATTCTACAAATCTTGTGTTTTGGGCCCCTGGAAGCATGAAAATCACTTTAAACATGCTAATTTTAGTTCTAAAACTGATGATCTACCTACGAATGTGAACTGACGTTAAAAAATAAAACATTTGAAAACTGACCATTTTTCACCTTTCCGCAGCATGACGTAATGGGGGGATGTTATCTCTTTTGTCAAAAATCACCTGTTTTTGCTTGAACATTAAATGCCTCCAAATGGTATTTAATTCACTTCCCGGGCCCCTGGAAGCATGAAAATCACTTTAAACATGCTAATTTTAGCTCTAAAACTGATGATCTACCTACAAATGTGAACTGACGTTCAAAAATAAAACATTTGAAAACGGACCATTTTTCACCTTTCTGAAGCATGACGTAATGGGGGGGTGTTATCTCTTTTGTCAAAAATCACCTGTTTTTGCTTGAACATTAAATGCCTCCAAATGGTATTTAATTCACTTCCCGGGGTGAAGAAACACTTTTTGAGACCTCAGAGTGAGTAAATTGGCCATTTTCATGCACTTTTAACCATTCTACAAATCTTGTGTTTTGGGCCCCTGGAAGCATGAAAATCACTTTAAACATGCTAATTTTAGCTCTAAAACTGATGATCTACCTACAAATGTGAACTGACGTTAAAAAATAAAACATTTGAAAACGGACCATTTTTCACCTTTCTGCTGCATAACGTAATGGGGGGGTGTTATCTCTTTTGTCAAAAATCACCTGTTTTTGCTTGAACATTAAATGCCTCCAAATGGTATTTAATTCACTTCCCGGGGTGAAGAAACACTTTTTGAGACCTCAGAGTGAGTAAATTGGCCATTTTCATGCACTTTTAACCATTCTACAAATCTTGTGTTTTGGGCCCCTGGAAGCATGAAAATCACTTTAAACATGCTAATTTTAGTTCTAAAACTGATGATCTACCTACAAATGTGAACTGACGTTAAAAAATAAAACATTTGAAAACTGACCATTTTTCACCTTTCTGCAGCATGACGTAATGGGGGGATGTTATCTCTTTTGTCAAAAATCACCTGTTTTTGCTTGAACATTAAATGCCTCCAAATGGTATTTAATTCACTTCCCGGGCCCCTGGAAGCATGAAAATCACTTTAAACATGCTAATTTTAGCTCTAAAACTGATGATCTACCTACAAATGTGAACTGACGTTCAAAAATAAAACATTTGAAAACGGACCATTTTTCACCTTTCTGAAGCATGACGTAATGGGGGGGTGTTATCTCTTTTGTCAAAAATCACCTGTTTTTGCTTGAACATTAAATGCCTCCAAATGGTATTTAATTCACTTCCCGGGGTGAAGAAACACTTTTTGAGACCTCAGAGTGAGTAAATTAGCCATTTTCATGCACTTTTAACCATTCCACAAATCTTGTGTTTTGGGCCCCTGGAAGCATGAAAATCACTTTAAACATGCTAATTTTAGCTCTAAAACTGATGATCTACCTACAAATGTGAACTGACGTTAAAAAATAAAACATTTGAAAACGGACCATTTTTCACCTTTCTGCAGCATAACGTAATGGGGGGGGGTTTATCTCTTTTGTCAAAAATCACCTGTTTTTGCTTGAACATTAAATGCCTCCAAATGGTATTTAATTCACTTCCCGGGGTGAAGAAACACTTTTTGAGACCTCAGAGTGAGTAAATTGGCCATTTTCATGCACTTTTAACCATTCTACAAATCTTGTGTTTTGGGCCCCTGGAAGCATGAAAATCACTTTAAACATGCTAATTTTAGTTCTAAAACTGATGATCTACCTACAAATGTGAACTGTCGTTAAAAAATAAAACATTTGAAAACTGACCATTTTTCACCTTTCTGCAGCATGACGTAATGGGAGGATGTTATCTCTTTTGTCAAAAATCACCTGTTTTTGCTTGAACATTAAATGCCTCCAAATGGTATTTAATTCACTTCCCGGGCCCCTGGAAGCATGAAAATCACTTTAAACATGCTAATTTTAGCTCTAAAACTGATGATCTACCTACAAATGTGAACTGACGTTCAAAAATAAAACATTTGAAAACGGACCATTTTTCACCTTTCTGAAGCATGACGTAATGGGGGGGTGTTATCTCTTTTGTCAAAAATCACCTGTTTTTGCTTGAACATTAAATGCCTCCAAATGGTATTTAATTCACTTCCCGGGGTGAAGAAACACTTTTTGAGACCTCAGAGTGAGTAAATTAGCCATTTTCATGCACTTTTAACCATTCCACAAATCTTGTGTTTTGGGCCCCTGGAAGCATGAAAATCACTTTAAACATGCTAATTTTAGCTCTAAAACTGATGATCTACCTACAAATGTGAACTGACGTTAAAAAATAAAACATTTGAAAACGGACCATTTTTCACCTTTCTGCAGCATGACGTAATGGGGGGGGTGTTATCTCTTTTGTCAAAAATCACCTGTTTTTGCTTGAACATTAAATGCCTCCAAATGGTATTTAATTCACTTCCCGGGGTGAAGAAACACTTTTTGAGACCTCAGAGTGAGTAAATTGGCCATTTTCATGCACTTTTAACCATTCTACAAATCTTGTGTTTTGGGCCCCTGGAAGCATGAAAATCACTTTAAACATGCTAATTTTAGTTCTAAAACTGATGATCTACCTACAAATGTGAACTGTCGTTAAAAAATAAAACATTTGAAAACTGACCATTTTTCACCTTTCTGCAGCATGACGTAATGGGGGGATGTTATCTCTTTTGTCAAAAATCACCTGTTTTTGCTTGAACATTAAATGCCTCCAAATGGTATTTAATTCACTTCCCGGGCCCCTGGAAGCATGAAAATCACTTTAAACATGCTAATTTTAGCTCTAAAACTGATGATCTACCTACAAATGTGAACTGACGTTCAAAAATAAAACATTTGAAAACGGACCATTTTTCACCTTTCTGAAGCATGACGTAATGGGGGGGTGTTATCTCTTTTGTCAAAAATCACCTGTTTTTGCTTGAACATTAAATGCCTCCAAATGGTATTTAATTCACTTCCCGGGGTGAAGAAACACTTTTTGAGACCTCAGAGTGAGTAAATTGGCCATTTTCATGCACTTTTAACCATTCTACAAATCTTGTGTTTTGGGCCCCTGGAAGCATGAAAATCACTTTAAACATGCTAATTTTAGTTCTAAAACTGATGATCTACCTACAAATGTGAACTGTCGTTAAAAAATAAAACATTTGAAAACTGACCATTTTTCACCTTTCTGCAGCATGACGTAATGGGGGGATGTTATCTCTTTTGTCAAAAATCACCTGTTTTTGCTTGAACATTAAATGCCTCCAAATGGTATTTAATTCACTTCCCGGGCCCCTGGAAGCATGAAAATCACTTTAAACATGCTAATTTTAGCTCTAAAACTGATGATCTACCTACAAATGTGAACTGACGTTCAAAAATAAAACATTTGAAAACGGACCATTTTTCACCTTTCTGAAGCATGACGTAATGGGGGGGTGTTATCTCTTTTGTCAAAAATCACCTGTTTTTGCTTGAACATTAAATGCCTCCAAATGGTATTTAATTCACTTCCCGGGGTGAAGAAACACTTTTTGAGACCTCAGAGTGAGTAAATTAGCCATTTTCATGCACTTTTAACCATTCCACAAATCTTGTGTTTTGGGCCCCTGGAAGCATGAAAATCACTTTAAACATGCTAATTTTAGCTCTAAAACTGATGATCTACCTACAAATGTGAACTGACGTTAAAAAATAAAACATTTGAAAACGGACCATTTTTCACCTTTCTGCAGCATAACGTAATGGGGGGGTGTTATCTCTTTTGTCAAAAATCACCTGTTTTTGCTTGAACATTAAATGCCTCCAAATGGTATTTAATTCACTTCCCGGGGTGAAGAAACACTTTTTGAGACCTCAGAGTGAGTAAATTGGCCATTTTCATGCACTTTTAACCATTCTACAAATCTTGTGTTTTGGGCCCCTGGAAGCATGAAAATCACTTTAAACATGCTAATTTTAGTTCTAAAACTGATGATCTACCTACAAATGTGAACTGACGTTAAAAAATAAAACATTTGAAAACTGACCATTTTTCACCTTTCTGCAGCATGACGTAATGGGGGGATGTTATCTCTTTTGTCAAAAATCACCTGTTTTTGCTTGAACATTAAATGCCTCCAAATGGTATTTAATTCACTTCCCGGGCCCCTGGAAGCATGAAAATCACTTTAAACATGCTAATTTTAGCTCTAAAACTGATGATCTACCTACAAATGTGAACTGACGTTCAAAAATAAAACATTTGAAAACGGACCATTTTTCACCTTTCTGAAGCATGACGTAATGGGGGGGTGTTATCTCTTTTGTCAAAAATCACCTGTTTTTGCTTGAACATTAAATGCCTCCAAATGGTATTTAATTCACTTCCCGGGGTGAAGAAACACTTTTTGAGACCTCAGAGTGAGTAAATTGGCCATTTTCATGCACTTTTAACTATTCCACAAATCTTGTGCTTTGGGCCCCTGGAAGCATGAAAATCACTTTAAACATGCTAATTTTAGCTCTAAAACTGATGATCTACCTACAAATGTGAACTGACGTTAAAAAATAAAACATTTGAAAACGGACCATTTTTCACCTTTCTGCAGCATGACGTAATGGGGGGGTGTTATCTCTTTTGTCAAAAATCACCTGTTTTTGATTGAACATTAAATGCCTCCAAATGGTATTTAATTCACTTCCCGGGCCCCTGGAAGAATGAAAAAATCACTTTAAACATGCTAATTTTAGCTCTAAAACTGATGATCTACCTACAAATGTGAACTGACTTTCAAAAATAAAACATTTGAAAAGGACAATTTTTCACCTTTCTGAAGCATGACGTAATGGGGGTGTTATCTCTTTTGTCAAAAATCACCTGTTTTTGCTTGAACATTAAATGCCTCCAAATGGTATTTAATTCACTTCCCGGGGTGAAGAAACACTTTTTGAGACCTCAGAGTGAGTAAATTGGCCATTTTCATGCACTTTTAACTATTCCACAAATCTTGTGCTTTGGGCACCTGGAAGCATGAAAATCACTTTAAACATGCTAATTTTAGCTCTAAAACTGATGATCTACCTACAAATGTGAACTGACGTTAAAAAATAAAACATTTGAAAACGGACCATTTTTCACCTTTCTGCAGCATGACGTAATGGGGGGGTGTTATCTCTTTTGTCAAAAATCACCTGTTTTTGCTTGAACATTAAATGCCTCCAAATGGTATTTAATTCACTTCCCGGGCCCCTGGAAGCATGAAAATCACTTTAAACATGCTAATTTTAGCTCTAAAACTGATGATCTACCTACAAATGTGAACTGACTTTCAAAAATAAAACATTTGAAAACGGACAATTTTTCACCTTTCTGAAGCATGACGTAATGGGGGTGTTATCTCTTTTGTCAAAAATCACCTGTTTTTGCTTGAACATTAAATGCCTCCAAATGGTATTTAATTCACTTCCCGGGCCCCTGGAAGCATGAAAATCACTTTAAACATGCTAATTTTAGCTCTAAAACTGATGATCTACCTACAAATGTGAACTGACGTTCAAAAATAAAACATTTGAAAACGGACCATTTTTTCACCTTTCTGCAGCATGACGTAATGGGGGGTGTTATCTCTTTTGTCAAAAATCACCTGTTTTTGCTTGAACATTAAATGCCTCCAAATGGTATTTAATTCACTTCCCGGGCCCCTGGAAGCATGAAAATCACTTTAAACATGCAAATTTTAGCTCTAAAACTGATGATCTACCTACAAATGTGAACTGACGTTCAAAAATAGAACATTTGAAAACGGACCATTTTTCACCTTTCTGAAGCATGACGTAATGGGGGGTGTTATCTCTTTTGTCAAAAATCACCTGTTTTTGCTTGAACATTAAATGCCTCCAAATGGTATTTAATTCACTTCCCGGGGTGAAGAAACACTTTTTGAGACCTCAGAGTGAGTAAATTGGCCATTTTCATGCACTTTTAACCATTCCACAAATCTTGTGTTTTGGGCCCCTGGAAGCATGAAAATCACTTTAAACATGCTAATTTTAGCTCTAAAACTGATGATCTACCTACAAATGTGAACTGACGTTAAAAAATAAAACATTTGAAAATGGACCATTTTTCACCTTTCTGCAGCATAACGTAATGGGGGGGGTGTTATCTCTTTTGTCAAAAATCACCTGTTTTTGCTTGAACATTAAATGCCTCCAAATGGTATTTAATTCACTTCCCGGGCCCCTGGAAGCATGAAAATCACTTTAAACATGCTAATTTTAGCTCTAAAACTGATGATCTACCTACAAATGTGAACTGACGTTCAAAAATAAAACATTTGAAAACGGACCATTTTTCACCTTTCTGCAGCATGACGTAAAGGGGGGTGTTATCTCTTTTGTCAAAAATCACCTGTTTTTGCTTGAACATTAAATGCCTCCAAATGGTATTTAATTCACTTCCCGGGCCCCTGGAAGCATGAAAATCACTTTAAACATGCAAATTTTAGCTCTAAAACTGATGATCTACCTACAAATGTGAACTGACGTTCAAAAATAAAACATTTGAAAACGGACCATTTTTCACCTTTCTGAAGCATGACGTAATGGGGGGTGTTATCTCTTTTGTCAAAAATCACCTGTTTTTGCTTGAACATTAAATGCCTCCAAATGGTATTTAATTCACTTCCCGGGGTGAAGAAACACTTTTTGAGACCTCAGAGTGAGTAAATTAGCCATTTTCATGCACTTTTAACCATTCCACAAATCTTGTGTTTTGGGCCCCTGGAAGCATGAAAATCACTTTAAACATGCTAATTTTAGCTCTAAAACTGATGATCTACCTACAAATGTGAACTGACGTTAAAAAATAAAACATTTGAAAACGGACCATTTTTCACCTTTCTGCAGCATAACGTAATGGGGGGGTGTTATCTCTTTTGTCAAAAATCACCTGTTTTTGCTTGAACATTAAATGCCTCCAAATGGTATTTAATTCACTTCCCGGGGTGAAGAAACACTTTTTGAGACCTCAGAGTGAGTAAATTGGCCATTTTCATGCACTTTTAACCATTCTACAAATCTTGTGTTTTGGGCCCCTGGAAGCATGAAAATCACTTTAAACATGCTAATTTTAGTTCTAAAACTGATGATCTACCTACAAATGTGAACTGACGTTAAAAAATAAAACATTTGAAAACTGACCATTTTTCACCTTTCTGCAGCATGACGTAATGGGGGGATGTTATCTCTTTTGTCAAAAATCACCTGTTTTTGCTTGAACATTAAATGCCTCCAAATGATATTTAATTCACTTCCCGGGCCCCTGGAAGCATGAAAATCACTTTAAACATGCTAATTTTAGCTCTAAAACTGATGATCTACCTACAAATGTGAACTGACGTCCAAAAATAAAACATTTGAAAACGGACCATTTTTCACCTTTCTGAAGCATGACGTAATGGGGGGGTGTTATCTCTTTTGTCAAAAATCACCTGTTTTTGCTTGAACATTAAATGCCTCCAAATGGTATTTAATTCACTTCCCGGGGTGAAGAAACACTTTTTGAGACCTCAGAGTGAGTAAATTGGCCATTTTCATGCACTTTTAACCATTCTACAAATCTTGTGTTTTGGGCCCCTGGAAGCATGAAAATCACTTTAAACATGCTAATTTTAGCTCTAAAACTGATGATCTACCTACAAATGTGAACTGACGTTAAAAAATAAAACATTTGAAAACGGACCATTTTTCACCTTTCTGCAGCATAACGTAATGGGGGGGTGTTATCTCTTTTGTCAAAAATCACCTGTTTTTGCTTGAACATTAAATGCCTCCAAATGGTATTTAATTCACTTCCCGGGGTGAAGAAACACTTTTTGAGACCTCAGAGTGAGTAAATTGGCCATTTTCATGCACTTTTAACCATTCTACAAATCTTGTGTTTTGGGCCCCTGGAAGCATGAAAATCACTTTAAACATGCTAATTTTAGTTCTAAAACTGATGATCTACCTACAAATGTGAACTGACGTTAAAAAATAAAACATTTGAAAACTGATCATTTTTCACCTTTCTGCAGCATGACGTAATGGGGGGATGTTATCTCTTTTGTCAAAAATCACCTGTTTTTGCTTGAACATTAAATGCCTCCAAATGGTATTTAATTCACTTCCCGGGCCCCTGGAAGCATGAAAATCACTTTAAACATGCTAATTTTAGCTCTAAAACTGATGATCTACCTACAAATGTGAACTGACGTTCAAAAATAAAACATTTGAAAACGGACCATTTTTCACCTTTCTGAAGCATGACGTAATGGGGGGGTGTTATCTCTTTTGTCAAAAATCACCTGTTTTTGCTTGAACATTAAATGCCTCCAAATGGTATTTAATTCACTTCCCGGGGTGAAGAAACACTTTTTGAGACCTCAGAGTGAGTAAATTAGCCATTTTCATGCACTTTTAACCATTCCACAAATCTTGTGTTTTGGGCCCCTGGAAGCATGAAAATCACTTTAAACATGCTAATTTTAGCTCTAAAACTGATGATCTACCTACAAATGTGAACTGACGTTAAAAAATAAAACATTTGAAAACGGACCATTTTTCACCTTTCTGCAGCATAACGTAATGGGGGGGTGTTATCTCTTTAGTCAAAAATCACCTGTTTTTGCTTGAACATTAAATGCCTCCAAATGGTATTTAATTCACTTCCCGGGGTGAAGAAACACTTTTTGAGACCTCAGAGTGAGTAAATTGGCCATTTTCATGCACTTTTAACCATTCTACAAATCTTGTGTTTTGGGCCCCTGGAAGCATGAAAATCACTTTAAACATGCTAATTTTAGTTCTAAAACTGATGATCTACCTACAAATGTGAACTGACGTTAAAAAATAAAACATTTGAAAACTGACCATTTTTCACCTTTCTGCAGCATGACGTAATGGGGGGATGTTATCTCTTTTGTCAAAAATCACCTGTTTTTGCTTGAACATTAAATGCCTCCAAATGGTATTTAATTCACTTCCCGGGCCCCTGGAAGCATGAAAATCACTTTAAACATGCTAATTTTAGCTCTAAAACTGATGATCTACCTACAAATGTGAACTGACGTTCAAAAATAAAACATTTGAAAACGGACCATTTTTCACCTTTCTGAAGCATGACGTAATGGGGGGGTGTTATCTCTTTTGTCAAAAATCACCTGTTTTTGCTTGAACATTAAATGCCTCCAAATGGTATTTAATTCACTTCCCGGGGTGAAGAAACACTTTTTGAGACCTCAGAGTGAGTAAATTGGCCATTTTCATGCACTTTTAACCATTCCACAAATCTTGTGTTTTGGGCCCCTGGAAGCATGAAAATCACTTTAAACATGCTAATTTTAGCTCTAAAACTGATGATCTACCTACAAATGTGAACTGACGTTAAAAAATAAAACATTTGAAAACTGACCATTTTTCACCTTTCTGCAGCATGACGTAATGGGGGGGTGTTATCTCTTTTGTCAAAAATCACCTGTTTTTGCTTGAACATTAAATGCCTCCAAATGGTATTTAATTCACTTCCCGGGGTGAAGAAACACTTTTTGAGACCTCAGAGTGAGTAAATTGGCCATTTTCATGCACTTTTAACTATTCCACAAATCTTGTGCTTTGGGGCCCTGGAAGCATGAAAATCACTTTAAACATGCTAATTTTAGCTCTAAAACTGATGATCTACCTACAAATGTGAACTGACGTTAAAAAATAAAACATTTTGAAAACGGACCATTTTTCACCTTTCTGCAGCATGACGTAATGGGGGGGTGTTATCTCTTTTGTCAAAAATCACCTGTTTTTGATTGAACATTAAATGCCTCCAAATGGTATTTAATTCACTTCCCGGGCCCCTGGAAGAATGAAAAAATCACTTTAAACATGCTAATTTTAGCTCTAAAACTGATGATCTACCTACAAATGTGAACTGACTTTCAAAAATAAAACATTTGAAAAGGACAATTTTTCACCTTTCTGAAGCATGACGTAATGGGGGTGTTATCTCTTTTGTCAAAAATCACCTGTTTTTGCTTGAACATTAAATGCCTCCAAATGGTATTTAATTCACTTCCCGGGCCCCTGGAAGCATGAAAATCACTTTAAACATGCTAATTTTAGCTCTAAAACTGATGATCTACCTACAAATGTGAACTGACGTTCAAAAATAAAACATTTGAAAACGGACCATTTTTCACCTTTCTGCAGCATGACGTAATGAGGGGTGTTATCTCTTTTGTCAAAAATCACCTGTTTTTGCTTGAACATTAAATGCCTCCAAATGGTATTTAATTCACTTCCCGGGCCCCTGGAAGCATGAAAATCACTTTAAACATGCAAATTTTAGCTCTAAAACTGATGATCTACCTACAAATGTGAACTGACGTTCAAAAATAAAACATTTGAAAACGGACCATTTTTCACCTTTCTGAAGCATGACGTAATGGGGGGGGTGTTATCTCTTTTGTCAAAAATCACCTGTTTTTGCTTGAACATTAAATGCCTCCAAATGGTATTTAATTCACTTCCCGGGGTGAAGAAACACTTTTTGAGACCTCAGAGTGAGTAAATTGGCCATTTTCATGCACTTTTAACCATTCCACAAATCTTGTGTTTTGGGCCCCTGGAAGCATGAAAATCACTTTAAACATGCTAATTTTAGCTCTAAAACTGATGATCTACCTACAAATGTGAACTGACGTTAAAAAATAAAACATTTGAAAATGGACCATTTTTCACCTTTCTGCAGCATAACGTAATGGGGGGGTGTTATCTCTTTTGTCAAAAATCACCTGTTTTTGCTTGAACATTAAATGCCTCCAAATGGTATTTAATTCACTTCCCGGGCCCCTGGAAGCATGAAAATCACTTTAAACATGCTAATTTTAGCTCTAAAACTGATGATCCACCTACAAATGTGAACTGACGTTCAAAAATAAAACATTTGAAAACGGACCATTTTTCACCTTTCTGCAGCATGACGTAATGGGGGGTGTTATCTCTTTTGTCAAAAATCACCTGTTTTTGCTTGAACATTAAATGCCTCCAAATGGTATTTAATTCACTTCCCGGGCCCCTGGAAGCATGAAAATCACTTTAAACATGCAAATTTTAGCTCTAAAACTGATGATCTACCTACAAATGTGAACTGACGTTCAAAAATAAAACATTTGAAAACGGACCATTTTTCACCTTTCTGAAGCATGACGTAATGGGGGGGTGTTATCTCTTTTGTCAAAAATCACCTGTTTTTGCTTGAACATTAAATGCCTCCAAATGGTATTTAATTCACTTCCCGGGGTGAAGAAACACTTTTTGAGACCTCAGAGTGAGTAAATTAGCCATTTTCATGCACTTTTAACCATTCCACAAATCTTGTGTTTTGGGCCCCTGGAAGCATGAAAATCACTTTAAACATGCTAATTTTAGCTCTAAAACTGATGATCTACCTACAAATGTGAACTGACGTTAAAAAATAAAACATTTGAAAACGGACCATTTTTCACCTTTCTGCAGCATAACGTAATGGGGGGGGGTGTTATCTCTTTTGTCAAAAATCACCTGTTTTTGCTTGAACATTAAATGCCTCCAAATGGTATTTAATTCACTTCCAGGGTGAAGAAACACTTTTTGAGACCTCAGAGTGAGTAAATTGGCCATTTTCATGCACTTTTAACCATTCTACAAATCTTGTGTTTTGGGCCCCTGGAAGCATGAAAATCACTTTAAACATGCTAATTTTAGTTCTAAAACTGATGATCTACCTACAAATGTGAACTGACGTTAAAAAATAAAACATTTGAAAACTGACCATTTTTCAGCTTTCTGCAGCATGACGTAATGGGGGGATGTTATCTCTTTTGTCAAAAATCACCTGTTTTTGCTTGAACATTAAATGCCTCCAAATGGTATTTAATTCACTTCCCGGGCCCCTGGAAGCATGAAAATCACTTTAAACATGCTAATTTTAGCTCTAAAACTGATGATCTACCTACAAATGTGAACTGACGTTCAAAAATAAAACATTTGAAAACGGACCATTTTTCACCTTTCTGAAGCATGACGTAATGGGGGGGGTGTTATCTCTTTTGTCAAAAATCACCTTTTTTTGCTTGAACATTAAATGCCTCCAAATGGTATTTAATTCACTTCCCGGGGTGAAGAAACACTTTTTGAGACCTCAGAGTGAGTAAATTGGCCATTTTCATGCACTTTTAACTATTCCACAAATCTTGTGCTTTGGGCCCCTGGAAGCATGAAAATCACTTTAAACATGCTAATTTTAGCTCTAAAACTGATGATCTACCTACAAATGTGAACTGACGTTAAAAAATAAAACATTTTGAAAACGGACCATTTTTCACCTTTCTGCAGCATGACGTAATGGGGGGGGTGTTATCTCTTTTGTCAAAAATCACCTGTTTTTGATTGAACATTAAATGCCTCCAAATGGTATTTAATTCACTTCCCGGGCCCCTGGAAGAATGAAAAAATCACTTTAAACATGCTAATTTTAGCTCTAAAACTGATGATCTACCTACAAATGTGAACTGACTTTCAAAAATAAAACATTTGAAAAGGACAATTTTTCACCTTTCTGAAGCATGACGTAATGGGGGTGTTATCTCTTTTGTCAAAAATCACCTGTTTTTGCTTGAACATTAAATGCCTCCAAATGGTATTTAATTCACTTCCCGGGGTGAAGAAACACTTTTTGAGACCTCAGAGTGAGTAAATTGGCCATTTTCATGCACCTTTAACCATTCCACAAATCTTGTGTTTTGGGCCCCTGGAAGCATGAAAATCACTTTAAACATGCTAATTTTAGCTCTAAAACTGATGATCTACCTACAAATGTGAACTGACGTTAAAAAATAAAACATTTGAAAACGGACCATTTTTCACCTTTCTGCAGCATGACGTAAGGGGGGTGTTATCTCTTTTGTCAAAAATCACCTGTTTTTGCTTGAACATTAAATGCCTCCAAATGGTATTTAATTCACTTCCCGGGCCCCTGGAAGCATGAAAATCACTTTAAACATGCTAATTTTAGCTCTAAAACTGATGATCTACCTACAAATGTGAACTGACGTTCAAAAATATAACATTGGAAAACGGACCATTTTTCACCTTTCTGAAGCATGACGTAATGGGGGGGTGTTATCTCTTTTGTCAAAAATCACCTGTTTTTGCTTGAACATTAAATGCCTCCAAATGGTATTTAATTCACTTCCCGGGGTGAAGAAACACTTTTTGAGACCTCAGAGTGAGTAAATTGGCCATTTTCATGCACTTTTAACCATTCCACAAATCTTGTGTTTTGGGCCCCTGGAAGCATGAAAATCACTTTAAACATGCTAATTTTAGCTCTAAAACTGATGATCTACCTACAAATGTGAACTGACGTTAAAAAATAAAACATTTGAAAACGGACCATTTTTCACCTTTCTGCAGCATGACGTAATGGGGGGGTGTTATCTCTTTTGTCAAAAATCACCTGTTTTTGCTTGAACATTAAATGCCTCCAAATGGTATTTAATTCACTTCCCGGGCCCCTGGAAGCATGAAAATCACTTTAAACATGCTAATTTTAGCTCTAAAACTGATGATCTACCTACAAATGTGAACTGACTTTCAAAAATAAAACATTTGAAAACGGACAATTTTTCACCTTTCTGAAGCATGACGTAATGGGGGTGTTATCTCTTTTGTCAAAAATCACCTGTTTTTGCTTGAACATTAAATGCCTCCAAATGGTATTTAATTCACTTCCCGGGCCCCTGGAAGCATGAAAATCACTTTAAACATGCTAATTTTAGCTCTAAAACTGATGATCTACCTACAAATGTGAACTGACGTTAAAAAATAAAACATTTGAAAACGGACCATTTTTCACCTTTCTGCAGCATGACGTAATGGGGGGGTGTTATCTCTTTTGTCAAAAATCACCTGTTTTTGCTTGAACATTAAATGCCTCCAAATGGTATTTAATTCACTTCCCGGGCCCCTGGAAGCATGAAAATCACTTTAAACATGCTAATTTTAGCTCTAAAACTGATGATCTACCTACAAATGTGAACTGACTTTCAAAAATAAAACATTTGAAAACGGACAATTTTTCACCTTTCTGAAGCATGACGTAATGGGGGTGTTATCTCTTTTGTCAAAAATCACCTGTTTTTGCTTGAACATTAAATGCCTCCAAATGGTATTTAATTCACTTCCCGGGCCCCTGGAAGCATGAAAATCACTTTAAACATGCTAATTTTAGCTCTAAAACTGATGATCTACCTACAAATGTGAACTGACGTTCAAAAATAAAACATTTGAAAACGGACCATTTTTCACCTTTCTGCAGCATGACGTAATGGGGGGTGTTATCTCTTTTGTCAAAAATCACCTGTTTTTGCTTGAACATTAAATGCCTCCAAATGGTATTTAATTCACTTCCCGGGCCCCTGGAAGCATGAAAATCACTTTAAACATGCAAATTTTAGCTCTAAAACTGATGATCTACCTACAAATGTGAACTGACGTTCAAAAATAAAACATTTGAAAACGGACCATTTTTCACCTTTCTGAAGCATGACGTAATGGGGGGGGTGTTATCTCTTTTGTCAAAAATCACCTGTTTTTGCTTGAACATTAAATGCCTCCAAATGGTATTTAATTCACTTCCCGGGGTGAAGAAACACTTTTTGAGACCTCAGAGTGAGTAAATTAGCCATTTTCATGCACTTTTAACCATTCCACAAATCTTGTGTTTTGGGCCCCTGGAAGCATGAAAATCACTTTAAACATGCTAATTTTAGCTCTAAAACTGATGATCTACCTACAAATGTGAACTGACGTTAAAAAATAAAACATTTGAAAACGGACCATTTTTCACCTTTCTGCAGCATAACGTAATGGGGGGGTGTTATCTCTTTTGTCAAAAATCACCTGTTTTTGCTTGAACATTAAATGCCTCCAAATGGTATTTAATTCACTTCCCGGGGTGAAGAAACACTTTTTGAGACCTCAGAGTGAGTAAATTGGCCATTTTCATGCACTTTTAACCATTCTACAAATCTTGTGTTTTGGGCCCCTGGAAGCATGAAAATCACTTTAAACATGCTAATTTTAGTTCTAAAACTGATGATCTACCTACAAATGTGAACTGACGTTAAAAAATAAAACATTTGAAAACTGACCATTTTTCACCTTTCTGCAGCATGACGTAATGGGGGGATGTTATCTCTTTTGTCAAAAATCACCTGTTTTTGCTTGAACATTAAATGCCTCCAAATGGTATTTAATTCACTTCCCGGGCCCCTGGAAGCATGAAAATCACTTTAAACATGCTAATTTTAGCTCTAAAACTGATGATCTACCTACAAATGTGAACTGACGTTCAAAAATAAAACATTTGAAAACGGACCATTTTTCACCTTTCTGAAGCATGACGTAATGGGGGGGTGTTATCTCTTTTGTCAAAAATCACCTGTTTTTGCTTGAACATTAAATGCCTCCAAATGGTATTTAATTCACTTCCCGGGGTGAAGAAACACTTTTTGAGACCTCAGAGTGAGTAAATTGGCCATTTTCATGCACTTTTAACCATTCCACAAATCTTGTGTTTTGGGCCCCTGGAAGCATGAAAATCACTTTAAACATGCTAATTTTAGCTCTAAAACTGATGATCTACCTACAAATGTGAACTGACGTTAAAAAATAAAACATTTGAAAACGGACCATTTTTCACCTTTCTGCAGCATGACGTAATGGGGGGGTGTTATCTCTTTTGTCAAAAATCACCTGTTTTTGCTTGAACATTAAATGCCTCCAAATGGTATTTAATTCACTTCCCGGGGTGAAGAAACACTTTTTGAGACCTCAGAGTGAGTAAATTGGCCATTTTCATGCACTTTTAACTATTCCACAAATCTTGTGCTTTGGGCCCCTGGAAGCATGAAAATCACTTTAAACATGCTAATTTTAGCTCTAAAACTGATGATCTACCTACAAATGTGAACTGACGTTAAAAAATAAAACATTTGAAAACGGACCATTTTTCACCTTTCTGCAGCATGACGTAATGGGGGGGTGTTATCTCTTTTGTCAAAAATCACCTGTTTTTGCTTGAACATTAAATGCCTCCAAATGGTATTTAATTCACTTCCCGGGCCCCTGGAAGAATGAAAAAATCACTTTAAACATGCTAATTTTAGCTCTAAAACTGATGATCTACCTACAAATGTGAACTGACTTTCAAAAATAAAACATTTGAAAAGGACAATTTTTCACCTTTCTGAAGCATGACGTAATGGGGGTGTTATCTCTTTTGTCAAAAATCACCTGTTTTTGCTTGAACATTAAATGCCTCCAAATGGTATTTAATTCACTTCCCGGGCCCCTGGAAGCATGAAAATCACTTTAAACATGCTAATTTTAGCTCTAAAACTGATGATCTACCTACAAATGTGAACTGACGTTAAAAAATAAAACATTTGAAAACGGACCATTTTTCACCTTTCTGCAGCATGACGTAATGGGGGGGGGTGTTATCTCTTTTGTCAAAAATCACCTGTTTTTGCTTGAACATTAAATGCCTCCAAATGGTATTTAATTCACTTCCCGGGCCAGTGAAAGCATGATAAACACTTTAAACATGCTAATTTTAGCTCTAAAACTGATGATCTACCTACAAATGTGAACTGACTTTCAAAAATAAAACATTTGAAAAGGACAATTTTTCACCTTTCTGAAGCATGACGTAATGGGGGTGTTATCTCTTTTGTCAAAAATCACCTGTTTTTGCTTGAACATTAAATGCCTCCAAATGGTATTTAATTCACTTCCCGGGGTGAAGAAACACTTTTTGAGACCTCAGAGTGAGTAAATTGGCCATTTTCATGCACTTTTAACCATTCAACAAATCTTGTGTTTTGGGCCCCTGGAAGCATGAAAATCACTTTAAACATGCTAATTTTAGCTCTAAAACTGATGATCTACCTACAAATGTGAACTGACGTGAAAAAATAAAACATTTGAAAACGGACCATTTTTCACCTTTCTGCAGCATAACGTAATGGGGGGGTGTTATCTCTTTTGTCAAAAATCACCTGTTTTTGCTTGAACATTAAATGCCTCCAAATGGTATTTAATTCACTTCCCGGGGTGAAAAAACACTTTTTGAGACCTCAGAGTGAGTAAATTGGCCATTTTCATGCACTTTTAACCATTCCACAAATCTTGTGTTTTGGGCCCCTGGAAGCATGAAAATCACTTTAAACATGCTAATTTTAGCTCTAAAACTGATGATCTACCTACAAATGTGAACTGACGTTAAGAAATAAAACATTTGAAAACTGACCATTTTTCACCTTTCTGCAGCATGACGTAATGGGGGGATGTTATCTCTTTTGTCAAAAATCACCTGTTTTTGCTTGAACATTAAATGCCTCCAAATGGTATTTAATTCACTTCCCGGGGTGAAGAAACACTTTTTGAGACCTCAGAGTGAGTAAATTGGCCATTTTCATGCACTTTTAACCATTCCACAAATCTTGTGTTTTGGGCCCCTGGAAACATGAAAATCACTTTAAACATGCTAATTTTAGCTCTAAAACTGATGATCTACCTACAAATGTGAACTGACGTTAAAAAATAAAACATTTGAAAACGGACCATTTTTCACCTTTCTGCAGCATGACGTAATGGGGGGGTGTTATCTCTTTTGTCAAAAATCACCTGTTTTTGCTTGAACATTAAATGCCTCCAAATGGTATTTAATTCACTTCCCGGGGTGAAGAAACACTTTTTGAGACCTCAGAGTGAGTAAATTGGCCATTTTCATGCACTTTTAACTATTCCACAAATCTTGTGCTTTGGGCCCCTGGAAGCATGAAAATCACTTTAAACATGCTAATTTTAGCTCTAAAACTGATGATCTACCTTCAAATGTGAACTGACGTTAAAAAATAAAACATTTGAAAACGGACCATTTTTCACCTTTCTGCAGCATGACGTAATGGGGGGGTGTTATCTCTTTTGTCAAAAATCACCTGTTTTTGCTTGAACATTAAATGCCTCCAAATGGTATTTAATTCACTTCCCGGGCCCCTGGAAGAATGAAAAAAATCACTTTAAACATGCTAATTTTAGCTCTAAAACTGATGATCTACCTACAAATGTGAACTGACTTTCAAAAATAAAACATTTGAAAAGGACAATTTTTCACCTTTCTGAAGCATGACGTAATGGGGGTGTTATCTCTTTTGTCAAAAATCACCTGTTTTTGCTTGAACATTAAATGCCTCCAAATGGTATTTAATTCACTTCCCGGGCCCCTGGAAGCATGAAAATCACTTTAAACATGCTAATTTTAGCTCTAAAACTGATGATCTACCTACAAATGTGAACTGACGTTAAAAAATAAAACATTTGAAAACGGACCATTTTTCACCTTTCTGCAGCATGACGTAATGGGGGGGGGGTGTTATCTCTTTTGTCAAAAATCACCTGTTTTTGCTTGAACATTAAATGCCTCCAAATGGTATTTAATTCACTTCCCAGGCCAGTGAAAGCATGAAAATCACTTTAAACATGCTAATTTTAGCTCTAAAACTGATGATCTACCTACAAATGTGAACTGACTTTCAAAAATAAAACATTTGAAAAGGACAATTTTTCACCTTTCTGAAGCATGACGTAATGGGGGTGTTATCTCTTTTGTCAAAAATCACCTGTTTTTGCTTGAACATTAAATGCCTCCAAATGGTATTTAATTCACTTCCCGGGGTGAAGAAACACTTTTTGAGACCTCAGAGTGAGTAAATTGGCCATTTTCATGCACTTTTAACCATTCAACAAATCTTGTGTTTTGGGCCCCTGGAAGCATGAAAATCACTTTAAACATGCTAATTTTAGCTCTAAAACTGATGATCTACCTACAAATGTGAACTGACGTTAAAAAATAAAACATTTGAAAACGGACCATTTTTCACCTTTCTGCAGCATAACGTAATGGGGGGTGTTATCTCTTTTGTCAAAAATCACCTGTTTTTGCTTGAACATTAAATGCCTCCAAATGGTATTTAATTCACTTCCCGGGGTGAAAAAACACTTTTTGAGACCTCAGAGTGAGTACATTGGCCATTTTCATGCACTTTTAACCATTCCACAAATCTTGTGTTTTGGGCCCCTGGAAGCATGAAAATCACTTTAAACATGCTAATTTTAGCTCTAAAACTGATGATCTACCTACAAATGTGAACTGACGTTAAAAAATAAAACATTTGAAAACTGACCATTTTTCACCTTTCTGCAGCATGACGTAATGGGGGGATGTTATCTCTTTTGTCAAAAATCACCTGTTTTTGCTTGAACATTAAATGCCTCCAAATGGTATTTAATTCACTTCCCGGGCCCCTGGAAGCATGAAAATCACTTTAAACATGCTAATTTTAGCTCTAAAACGGATGATCTACCTACAAATGTGAACTGACAATCAAAAATAAAATATTTGAAAACGGACCATTTTTCACCTTTCTGAAGCATGACGTAATGGGGGGGTGTTATCTCTTTTGTCAAAAATCACCTGTTTTGCTTGAACATTAAATGCCTCCAAATGGTATTTAATTCACTTCCCGGGGTGAAGAAACACTGTTTGAGACCTCAGAGTGAGTAAATTGGCCATTTTCATGCACTTTTAACCATTCCACAAACCTTGTGGTTTGGGCCCCTGGAAGCATGAAAATCACTTTAAACATGCTAATTTTAGCTCTAAAACTGATGATCTACCTACAAATGTGAACTGACGTTAAAAAATAAAACATTTGAAAATGGACCATTTTTCACCTTTCTGCAGCATAACGTAATGGGGGGGTGTTATCTCTTTTGTCAAAAATCACCTGTTTTTGCTTGAACATTAAATGCCTCCAAATGGTATTTAATTCACTTCCCGGGCCCCTGGAAGCATGAAAATCACTTTAAACATGCTAATTTTAGCTCTAAAACTGATGATCTACCTACAAATGTGAACTGACGTTCAAAAATAAAACATTTGAAAACGGACCATTTTTCACCTTTCTGCAGCATGACGTAATGGGGGGTGTTATCTCTTTTGTCAAAAATCACCTGTTTTTGCTTGAACATTAAATGCCTCCAAATGGTATTTAATTCACTTCCCGGGCCCCTGGAAGCATGAAAATCACTTTAAACATGCAAATTTTAGCTCTAAAACTGATGATCTACCTACAAATGTGAACTGACGTTCAAAAATAAAACATTTGAAAACGGACCATTTTTCACCTTTCTGAAGCATGACGTAATGGGGGGGTGTTATCTCTTTTGTCAAAAATCACCTGTTTTTGCTTGAACATTAAATGCCTCCAAATGGTATTTAATTCACTTCCCGGGGTGAAGAAACACTTTTTGAGACCTCAGAGTGAGTAAATTAGCCATTTTCATGCACTTTTAACCATTCCACAAATCTTGTGTTTTGGGCACCTGGAAGCATGAAAATCACTTTAAACATGCTAATTTTAGCTCTAAAACTGATGATCTACCTACAAATGTGAACTGACGTTAAAAAATAAAACATTTGAAAACGGACCATTTTTCACCTTTCTGCAGCATAACGTAATGGGGGGGTGTTATCTCTTTTGTCAAAAATCACCTGTTTTTGCTTGAACATTAAATGCCTCCAAATGGTATTTAATTCACTTCCCAGGGTGAAGAAACACTTTTTGAGACCTCAGAGTGAGTAAATTGACCATTTTCATGCACTTTTAACCATTCTACAAATCTTGTGTTTTGGGCCCCTGGAAGCATGAAAATCACTTTAAACATGCTAATTTTAGTTCTAAAACTGATGATCTACCTACAAATGTGAACTGACGTTAAAAAATAAAACATTTGAAAACTGACAATTTTTCACCTTTCTGCAGCATGACGTAATGGGGGGATGTTATCTCTTTTGTCAAAAATCACCTGTTTTTGCTTGAACATTAAATGCCTCCAAATGGTATTTAATTCACTTCCCGGGCCCCTGGAAGCATGAAAATCACTTTAAACATGCTAATTTTAGCTCTAAAACTGATGATCTACCTACAAATGTGAACTGACGTTCAAAAATAAAACATTTGAAAACGGACCATTTTTCACCTTTCTGAAGCATGACGTAATGGGGGGGTGTTATCTCTTTTGTCAAAAATCACCTGTTTTTGCTTGAACATTAAATGCCTCCAAATGGTATTTAATTCACTTCCCGGGGTGAAGAAACACTTTTTGAGACCTCAGAGTGAGTAAATTGGCCATTTTCATGCACTTTTAACCGTTCCACAAATCTTGTGTTTTGGGCCCCTGGAAGCATGAAAATCACTTTAAACATGCTAATTTTAGCTCTAAAACTGATGATCTACCTACAAATGTGAACTGACGTTAAAAAATAAAACATTTGAAAACGGACCATTTTTCACCTTTCTGCAGCATGACGTAATGGGGGGGTGTTATCTCTTTTGTCAAAAATCACCTGTTTTTGCTTGAACATTAAATGCCTCCAAATGGTATTTAATTCACTTCCCGGGGTGAAGAAACACTTTTTGAGACCTCAGAGTGAGTAAATTGGCCATTTTCATGCACTTTTAACTATTCCACAAATCTTGTGCTTTGGGCCCCTGGAAGCATGAAAATCACTTTAAACATGCTAATTTTAGCTCTAAAACTGATGATCTACCTACAAATGTGAACTGACGTTAAAAAATAAAACATTTGAAAACGGACCATTTTTCACCTTTCTGCAGCATGACGTAATGGGGGGGTGTTATCTCTTTTGTCAAAAATCACCTGTTTTTGCTTGAACATTAAATGCCTCCAAATGGTATTTAATTCACTTCCCGGGCCCCTGGAAGAATGAAAAAATCACTTTAAACATGCTAATTTTAGCTCTAAAACTGATGATCTACCTACAAATGTGAACTGACTTTCAAAAATAAAACATTTGAAAAGGACAATTTTTCACCTTTCTGAAGCATGACGTAATGGGGGTGTTATCTCTTTTGTCAAAAATCACCTGTTTTTGCTTGAACATTAAATGCCTCCAAATGGTATTTAATTCACTTCCCGGGCCCCTGGAAGCATGAAAATCACTTTAAACATGCTAATTTTAGCTCTAAAACTGATGATCTACCTACAAATGTGAACTGACGTTAAAAAATAAAACATTTGAAAACGGACCATTTTTCACCTTTCTGCAGCATGACGTAATGGGGGGGGGTGTTATCTCTTTTGTCAAAAATCACCTGTTTTTGCTTGAACATTAAATGCCTCCAAATGGTATTTAATTCACTTCCCGGGCCAGTGAAAGCATGAAAATCACTTTAAACATGCTAATTTTAGCTCTAAAACTGATGATCTACCTACAAATGTGAACTGACTTTCAAAAATAAAACATTTGAAAAGGACAATTTTTCACCTTTCTGAAGCATGACGTAATGGGGGTGTTATCTCTTTTGTCAAAAATCACCTGTTTTTGCTTGAACATTAAATGCCTCCAAATGGTATTTAATTCACTTCCCGGGGTGAAAAAACACTTTTTGAGACCTCAGAGTGAGTAAATTGGCCATTTTCATGCACTTTTAACCATTCCACAAATCTTGTGTTTTGGGCCCCTGGAAGCATGAAAATCACTTTAAACATGCTAATTTTAGCTCTAAAACTGATGATCTACCTACAAATGTGAACTGACGTTAAAAAATAAAACATTTGAAAACTGACCATTTTTCACCTTTCTGCAGCATGACGTAATGGGGGGATGTTATCTCTTTTGTCAAAAATCACCTGTTTTTGCTTGAACATTAAATGCCTCCAAATGGTATTTAATTCACTTCCCGGGGTGAAGAAACACTTTTTGAGACCTCAGAGTGAGTAAATTGGCCATTTTCATGCACTTTTAACCATTCCACAAATCTTGTGCTTTGGGCCCCTGGAAGCATGAAAATCACTTTAAACATGCTAATTTTAGCTCTAAAACTGATGATCTACCTACAAATGTGAACTGACGTTAAAAAATAAAACATTTGAAAACGGACCATTTTTCACCTTTCTGCAGCATGACGTAATGGGGGGGTGTTATCTCTTTTGTCAAAAATCACCTGTTTTTGCTTGAACATTAAATGCCTCCAAATGGTATTTAATTCACTTCCCGGGCCCCTGGAAGAATGAAAAAATCACTTTAAACATGCTAATTTTAGCTCTAAAACTGATGATCTACCTACAAATGTGAACTGACTTTCAAAAATAAAACATTTGAAAAGGACAATTTTTCACCTTTCTGAAGCATGACGTAATGGGGGTGTTATCTCTTTTGTCAAAAATCACCTGTTTTTGCTTGAACATTAAATGCCTCCAAATGGTATTTAATTCACTTCCCGGGCCCCTGGAAGCATGAAAATCACTTTAAACATGCTAATTTTAGCTCTAAAACTGATGATCTACCTACAAATGTGAACTGACGTTAAAAAATAAAACATTTGAAAACGGACCATTTTTCACCTTTCTGCAGCATGACGTAATGGGGGGGGGGGTGTTATCTCTTTTGTCAAAAATCACCTGTTTTTGCTTGAACATTAAATGCCTCCAAATGGTATTTAATTCACTTCCCGGGCCAGTGAAAGCATGAAAATCACTTTAAACATGCTAATTTTAGCTCTAAAACTGATGATCTACCTACAAATGTGAACTGACTTTCAAAAATAAAACATTTGAAAAGGACAATTTTTCACCTTTCTGAAGCATGACGTAATGGGGGTGTTATCTCTTTTGTCAAAAATCACCTGTTTTTGCTTGAACATTAAATGCCTCCAAATGGTATTTAATTCACTTCCCGGGGTGAAGAAACACTTTTTGAGACCTCAAAGTGAGTAAATGGGCCATTTTCATGCACTTTTAACCATTCAACAAATCTTGTGTTTTGGGCCCCTGGAAGCATGAAAATCACTTTAAACATGCTAATTTTAGCTCTAAAACTGATGATCTACCTACAAATGTGAACTGACGTTAAAAAATAAAACATTTGAAAATGGACCATTTTTCACCTTTCTGCAGCATAACATAATGGGGGGGGTGTTATCTCTTTTGTCAAAAATCACCTGTTTTTGCTTGAACATTAAATGCCTCCAAATGGTATTTAATTCACTTCCCGGGGTGAAAAAACACTTTTTGAGACCTCAGAGTGAGTAAATTGGCCATTTTCATGCACTTTTAACCATTCCACAAATCTTGTGTTTTGGGCCCCTGGAAGCATGAAAATCACTTTAAACATGCTAATTTTAGCTCTAAAACTGATGATCTACCTACAAATGTGAACTGACGTTAAAAAATAAAACATTTGAAAACTGACCATTTTTCACCTTTCTGCAGCATGACGTAATGTGGGGATGTTATCTCTTTTGTCAAAAATCACCTGTTTTTGCTTGAACATTAAATGCCTCCAAATGGTATTTAATTCACTTCCCGGGGTGAAGAAACACTTTTTGAGACCTCAGAGTGAGTAAATTGGCCATTTTCATGCACTTTTAACCATTCCACAAATCTTGTGTTTTGGGCCCCTGGAAGCATGAAAATCACTTTAAACATGCTAATTTTAGCTCTAAAACTGATGATCTACCTACAAATGTGAACTGACGTTAAAAAATAAAACATTTGAAAACGGACCATTTTTCACCTTTCTGCAGCATGACGTAATGGGGGGGTGTTACATCTTTTGTCAAAAATCACCTGTTTTTGCTTGAACATTAAATGCCTCCAAATGGTATTTAATTCACTTCCCGGGGTGAAGAAACACTTTTTGAGACCTCAGAGTGAGTAAATTGGCCATTTTCATGCACTTTTAACTATTCCACAAATCTTGTGCTTTGGGCCCCTGGAAGCATGAAAATCACTTTAAACATGCTAATTTTAGCTCTAAAACTGATGATCTACCTACAAATGTGAACTGACGTTAAAAAATAAAACATTTGAAAATGGACCATTTTTCACCTTTCTGCAGCATGACGTAATGGGGGGGTGTTATCTCTTTTGTCAAAAATCACCTGTTTTTGCTTGAACATTAAATGCCTCCAAATGGTATTTAATTCACTTCCCGGGCCCCTGGAAGAATGAAAAAATCACTTTAAACATGCTAATTTTAGCTCTAAAACTGATGATCTACCTACAAATGTGAACTGACTTTCAAAAATAAAACATTTGAAAAGGACAATTTTTCACCTTTCTGAAGCATGACGTAATGGGGGTGTTATCTCTTTTGTCAAAAATCACCTGTTTTTGCTTGAACATTAAATGCCTCCAAATGGTATTTAATTCACTTCCCGGGCCCCTGGAAGCATGAAAATCACTTTAAACATGCTAATTTTAGCTCTAAAACTGATGATCTACCTACAAATGTGAACTGACGTTAAAAAATAAAACATTTGCAAACGGACCATTTTTCACCTTTCTGCAGCATGACGTAATGGGGGGGGGTGGTATCTCTTTTGTCAAAAATCACCTGTTTTTGCTTGAACATTAAATGCCTCCAAATGGTATTTAATTCACTTCCCGGGCCAGTGAAAGCATGAAAATCACTTTAAACATGCTAATTTTAGCTCTAAAACTGATGATCTACCTACAAATGTGAACTGACTTTCAAAAATAAAATATTTGAAAAGGACAATTTTTCACCTTTCTGAAGCATGACGTAATGGGGGTGTTATCTCTTTTGTCAAAAATCACCTGTTTTTGCTTGAACATTAAATGCCTCCAAATGGTATTTAATTCACTTCCCGGGGTGAAGAAACACTTTTTGAGACCTCAGAGTGAGTAAATTGGCCATTTTCATGCACTTTTAACCATTCAACAAATCTTGTGTTTTGGGCCCCTGGAAGCATGAAAATCGCTTTAAACATGCTCATTTTAGCTCTAAAACTGATGATCTACCTACAAATGTGAACTGACGTTAAAAAATAAAACATTTGAAAACGGACCATTTTTCACCTTTCTGCAGCATAACGTAATGGGGGGTGTTATCTCTTTTGTCAAAAATCACCTGTTTTTGCTTGAACATTAAATGCCTCCAAATGGTATTTAATTCACTTCCCGGGGTGAAAAAACACTTTTTGAGACCTCAGAGTGAGTAAATTGGCCATTTTCATGCACTTTTAACCATTCCACAAATCTTGTGTTTTGGGCACCTGGAAGCATGAAAATCACTTTAAACATGCTAATTTTAGCTCTAAAACTGATGATCTACCTACAAATGTGAACTGACGTTAAAAAATAAAACATTTGAAAACTGACCATTTTTCACCTTTCTGCAGCATGACGTAATGGGGGGATGTTATCTCTTTTGTCAAAAATCACCTGTTTTTGCTTGAACATTAAATGCCTCCAAATGGTATTTAATTCACTTCCCGGGCCCCTGGAAGCATGAAAATCACTTTAAACATGCTAATTTTAGCTCTAAAACGGATGATCTACCTACAAATGTGAACTGACGTTCAAAAATAAAATATTTGAAAACGGACCATTTTTCACCTTTCTGAAGCATGACGTAATGGGGGGGTGTTATCTCTTTTGTCAAAAATCACCTGTTTTGCTTGAACATTAAATGCCTCCAAATGGTATTTAATTCACTTCCCGGGGTGAAGAAACACTGTTTGAGACCTCAGAGTGAGTAAATTGGCCATTTTCATGCACTTTTAACCATTCCACAAACCTTGTGTTTTGGGCCCCTGGAAGCATGAAAATCACTTTAAACATGCTAATTTTAGCTCTAAAACTGATGATCTACCTACAAATGTGAACTGACGTTAAAAAATAAAACATTTGAAAACGGACCATTTTTCTCCTTTCTGCAGCATGACGTAATGGGGGGTGTTATCTCTTTTGTCAAAAATCACCTGTTTTTGCTTGAACATTAAATGCCTCCAAATGGTATTTAATTCACTTCCCAGGGTGAAGAAACACTTTTTGAGACCTCAGAGTGAGTAAATTGGCCATTTTCATGTACTTTTAACTATTCCACAAATCTTGTGCTTTGGGCCCCTGGAAGCATGAAAATCACTTTAAACATGCTAATTTTAGCTCTAAAACTGATGATCTACCTACAAATGTGAACTGACGTTAAAAAATAAAACATTTGAAAACAGACCATTTTTCTCCTTTCTGCAGCATGACGTAATGGGGGGGTGTTATCTCTTTTGTCAAAAATCACCTGTTTTTGCTTGAACATTAAATGCCTCCAAATGGTATTTAATTCACTTCCCGGGCCCCTGGAAGCATGAAAGTCACTTTAAACATGCTAATTTTAGCTCTAAAACTGATGATCTACCTACAAATGTTAACTGACTTTAAAAAATAAAACATTTGAAAACGGACAATTTTTCACCTTTCTGAAGCATGACGTAATGGGGGGTGTTATCTCTTTTGTCAAAAATCACCTGTTTTTGCTTGAACATTAAATGCCTCCAAATGGTATTTAATTCACTTCCCGGGCCCCTGGAAGCATGAAAATCACTTTAAACATGCTAATTTTAGCTCTAAAACTGATGATCTACCTACAAATATGAACTGACGTTCAAAAATAAAACATTTGAAAACGGACCATTTTTCACCTTTCTGAAGCATGACGTAATGGGGGGGTGTTATCTCTTTTGTCAAAAATCACCTGTTTTTGCTTGAACATTAAATGCCTCCAAATGGTATTTAATTCACTTCCCGGGGTGAAGAAACACTTTTTGAGACCTCAGAGTGAGTAAATTGGCCATTTTCATGCACTTTTAACCATTCCACAAATCTTGTGTTTTGGGCCCCTGGAAGCATGAAAATCACTTTAAACATGCTAATTTTAGCTCTAAAACTGATGATCTACCTACAAATGTGAACTGACGTTAAAAAATAAAACATTTGAAAACGGACCATTTTTCACCTTTCTGCAGCATGACGTAATGGGGGGGTGTTATCTCTTTTGTCAAAAACTCACCTGTTTTTGCTTGAACATTAAATGCTTCCAAATGGTATTTAATTCACTTCCCGGGCCCCTGGAAGCATGAAAATCACTTTAAACATGCTAATTTTAGCTCTAAAACTGATGATCTACCTACAAATGTGAACTGACGTTAAAAAATAAAACATTTGAAAACGGACCATTTTTCTCCTTTCTGCAGCATGACGTAATGGGGGGTGTTATCTCTTTTGTCAAAAATCACCTGTTTTTGCTTGAACATTAAATGCCTCCAAATGGTATTTAATTCACTTCCCAGGGTGAAGAAACACTTTTTGAGACCTCAGAGTGAGTAAATTGGCCATTTTCATGTACTTTTAACTATTCCACAAATCTTGTGCTTTGGGCCCCTGGAAGCATGAAAATCACTTTAAACATGCTAATTTTAGCTCTAAAACTGATGATCTACCTACAAATGTGAACTGACGTTAAAAAATAAAACATTTGAAAACAGACCATTTTTCTCCTTTCTGCAGCATGACGTAATGGGGGGGTGTTATCTCTTTTGTCAAAAATCACCTGTTTTTGCTTGAACAATAAATGCCTCCAAATGGTATTTAATTCACTTCCCGGGCCCCTGGAAGCATGAAAGTCACTTTAAACATGCTAATTTTAGCTCTAAAACTGATGATCTACCTACAAATGTTAACTGACTTTAAAAAATAAAACATTTGAAAACGGACAATTTTTCACCTTTCTGAAGCATGACGTAATGGGGGGTGTTATCTCTTTTGTCAAAAATCACCTGTTTTTGCTTGAACATTAAATGCCTCCAAATGGTATTTAATTCACTTCCCGGGCCCCTGGAAGCATGAAAATCACTTTAAACATGCTAATTTTAGCTCTAAAACTGATGATCTACCTACAAATATGAACTGACGTTCAAAAATAAAACATTTGAAAACGGACCATTTTTCACCTTTCTGAAGCATGACGTAATGGGGGGGTGTTATCTCTTTTGTCAAAAATCACCTGTTTTTGCTTGAACATTAAATGCCTCCAAATGGTATTTAATTCACTTCCCGGGGTGAAGAAACACTTTTTGAGACCTCAGAGTGAGTAAATTGGCCATTTTCATGCACTTTTAACCATTCCACAAATCTTGTGTTTTGGGCCCCTGGAAGCATGAAAATCACTTTAAACATGCTAATTTTAGCTCTAAAACTGATGATCTACCTACAAATGTGAACTGACGTTAAAAAATAAAACATTTGAAAACGGACCATTTTTCACCTTTCTGCAGCATGACGTAATGGGGGGGTGTTATCTCTTTTGTCAAAAACTCACCTGTTTTTGCTTGAACATTAAATGCTTCCAAATGGTATTTAATTCACTTCCCGGGCCCCTGGAAGCATGAAAATCACTTTAAACATGCTAATTTTAGCTCTAAAACTGATGATCTACCTACAAATGTGAACTGACGTTAAAAAATAAAACATTTGAAAACGGACCATTTTTCACCTTTCTGCAGCATGACGTAATGGGGGTGTTATCTCTTTTGTCAAAAACCACCTGGTTTTGCTTGAACATTAAATGCCTCCAAATGGTATTTAATTCACTTCCCGGGCCCCTGGAAGCATGAAAATCACTTTAAACATGCTAATTTTAGCTCTAAAACTGATGATCTACCTACAAATGTGAACTGACGTTAAAAAATAAAACATTTGAAAACGGACCATTTTTCACCTTTCTGCAGCATAACGTAATGGGGGGGTGTTATCTCTTTTGTCAAAAATCACCTGTTTTTGCTTGAACATTAAATGCCTCCAAATGGTATTTAATTCACTTCCCGGGGTGAAAAAACACTTTTTGAGACCTCAGAGTGAGTAAATTGGCCATTTTCATGCACTTTTAACCATTCCACAAATCTTGTGTTTTGGGCCCCTGGAAGCATGAAAATCACTTTAAACATGCACATTTTAGCTCTAAAACTGATGATCTACCTACAAATGTGAACTGACGTTAAAAAATAAAACATTTGAAAACTGACCATTTTTCACCTTTCTGCAGCATGACGTAATGGGGGGATGTTATCTCTTTTGTCAAAAATCACCTGTTTTTGCTTGAACATTAAATGCCTCCAAATGGTATTTAATTCACTTCCCGGGGTGAAGAAACACTTTTTGAGACCTCAGAGTGAGTAAATTGGCCATTTTCATGCACTTTTAACCATTCCACAAATCTTGTGTTTTGGGCCCCTGGAAGCATGAAAATCACTTTAAACATGCTAATTTTAGCTCTAAAACTGATGATCTACCTACAAATGTGAACTGACGTTAAAAAATAAAACATTTGAAAACGGACCATTTTTCACCTTTCTGCAGCATGACGTAATGGGGGGGTGTTATCTCTTTTGTCAAAAATCACCTGTTTTTGCTTGAACTATAAATGCCTCCAAATGGTATTTAATTCACTTCCCGGGGTGAAGAAACACTTTTTGAGACCTCAGAGTGAGTAAATTGGCCATTTTCATGCACTTTTAACTATTCCACAAATCTTGTGCTTTGGGCCCCTGGAAGCATGAAAATCACTTTAAACATGCTAATTTTAGCTCTAAAACTGATGATCTACCTACAAATGTGAACTGACGTTAAAAAATAAAACATTTGAAAACGGACCATTTTTCACCTTTCTGCAGCATGACGTAATGGGGGGGTGTTATCTCTTTTGTCAAAAATCACCTGTTTTTGCTTGAACATTAAATGCCTCCAAATGGTATTTAATTCACTTCCCGGGCCCCTGGAAGAATGAAAAAATCCCTTTAAACATGCTAATTTTAGCTCTAAAACTGATGATCTACCTACAAATGTGAACTGACTTTCAAAAATAAAACATTTGAAAAGGACAATTTTTCACCTTTCTGAAGCATGACGTAATGGGGGTGTTATCTCTTTTGTCAAAAATCACCTGTTTTTGCTTGAACATTAAATGCCTCCAAATGGTATTTAATTCACTTCCCGGGCCCCTGGAAGCATGAAAATCACTTTAAACATGCTAATTTTAGCTCTAAAACTGATGATCTACCTACAAATGTGAACTGACGTTAAAAAATAAAACATTTGAAAACTGACCATTTTTCACCTTTCTGCAGCATGACGTAATGGGGGGATGTTATCTCTTTTGTCAAAAATCACCTGTTTTTGCTTGAACATTAAATGCCTCCAAATGGTATTTAATTCACTTCCCGGGCCCCTGGAAGCATGAAAATCACTTTAAACATGCTAATTTTAGCTCTAAAACTGATGATCTACCTACAAATGTGAACTGACGTTAAAAAATAAAACATTTGAAAACAGACCATTTTTCTCCTTTCTGCAGCATGACGTAATGGGGGGGTGTTATCTCTTTTGTCAAAAATCACCTGTTTTTGCTTGAACATTAAATGCCTCCAAATGGTATTTAATTCGCTTCCCGGGCCCCTGGAAGCATGAAAGTCACTTTAAACATGCTAATTTTAGCTCTAAAACTGATGATCTACCTACAAATGTTAACTGACTTTAAAAAATAAAACATTTGAAAACGGACAATTTTTCACCTTTCTGAAGCATGACGTAATGGGGGGTGTTATCTCTTTTGTCAAAAATCACCTGTTTTTGCTTGAACATTAAATGCCTCCAAATGGTATTTAATTCACTTCCCGGGCCCCTGGAAGCATGAAAATCACTTTAAACATGCTAATTTTAGCTCTAAAACTGATGATCTACCTACAAATATGAACTGACGTTCAAAAATAAAACATTTGAAAACGGACCATTTTTCACCTTTCTGAAGCATGACGTAATGGGGGGGTGTTATCTCTTTTGTCAAAAATCACCTGTTTTTGCTTGAACATTAAATGCCTCCAAATGGTATTTAATTCACTTCCCGGGGTGAAGAAACACTTTTTGAGACCTCAGAGTGAGTAAATTGGCCATTTTCATGCACTTTTAACCATTCCACAAATCTTGTGTTTTGGGCCCCTGGAAGCATGAAAATCACTTTAAACATGCTAATTTTAGCTCTAAAACTGATGATCTACCTACAAATGTGAACTGACGTTAAAAAATAAAACATTTGAAAACGGACCATTTTTCACCTTTCTGCAGCATGACGTAATGGGGGGGTGTTATCTCTTTTGTCAAAAACTCACCTGTTTTTGCTTGAACATTAAATGCTTCCAAATGGTATTTAATTCACTTCCCGGGCCCCTGGAAGCATGAAAATCACTTTAAACATGCTAATTTTAGCTCTAAAACTGATGATCTACCTACAAATGTGAACTGACGTTAAAAAATAAAACATTTGAAAACGGACCATTTTTCACCTTTCTGCAGCATGACGTAATGGGGGTGTTATCTCTTTTGTCAAAAACCACCTGGTTTTGCTTGAACATTAAATGCCTCCAAATGATATTTAATTCACTTCCCGGGCCCCTGGAAGCATGAAAATCACTTTAAACATGCTAATTTTAGCTCTAAAACTGATGATCTACCTACAAATGTGAACTGACGTTAAAAAATAAAACATTTGAAAACGGACCATTTTTCACCTTTCTGCAGCATAACGTAATGGGGGGGTGTTATCTCTTTTGTCAAAAATCACCTGTTTTTGCTTGAACATTAAATGCCTCCAAATGGTATTTAATTCACTTCCCGGGGTGAAAAAACACTTTTTGAGACCTCAGAGTGAGTAAATTGGCCATTTTCATGCACTTTTAACCATTCCACAAATCTTGTGTTTTGGGCCCCTGGAAGCATGAAAATCACTTTAAACATGCACATTTTAGCTCTAAAACTGATGATCTACCTACAAATGTGAACTGACGTTAAAAAATAAAACATTTGAAAACTGACCATTTTTCACCTTTCTGCAGCATGACGTAATGGGGGGATGTTATCTCTTTTGTCAAAAATCACCTGTTTTTGCTTGAACATTAAATGCCTCCAAATGGTATTTAATTCACTTCCCGGGGTGAAGAAACACTTTTTGAGACCTCAGAGTGAGTAAATTGGCCATTTTCATGCACTTTTAACCATTCCACAAATCTTGTGTTTTGGGCCCCTGGAAGCATGAAAATCACTTTAAACATGCTAATTTTAGCTCTAAAACTGATGATCTACCTACAAATGTGAACTGACGTTAAAAAATAAAACATTTGAAAACGGACCATTTTTCACCTTTCTGCAGCATGACGTAATGGGGGGGTGTTATCTCTTTTGTCAAAAATCACCTGTTTTTGCTTGAACTATAAATGCCTCCAAATGGTATTTAATTCACTTCCCGGGGTGAAGAAACACTTTTTGAGACCTCAGAGTGAGTAAATTGGCCATTTTCATGCACTTTTAACTATTCCACAAATCTTGTGCTTTGGGCCCCTGGAAGCATGAAAATCACTTTAAACATGCTAATTTTAGCTCTAAAACTGATGATCTACCTACAAATGTGAACTGACGTTAAAAAATAAAACATTTGAAAACGGACCATTTTTCACCTTTCTGCAGCATGACGTAATGGGGGGGTGTTATCTCTTTTGTCAAAAATCACCTGTTTTTGCTTGAACATTAAATGCCTCCAAATGGTATTTAATTCACTTCCCGGGCCCCTGGAAGAATGAAAAAATCCCTTTAAACATGCTAATTTTAGGGCTAAAACTGATGATCTACCTACAAATGTGAACTGACTTTCAAAAATAAAACATTTGAAAAGGACAATTTTTCACCTTTCTGAAGCATGACGTAATGGGGGTGTTATCTCTTTTGTCAAAAATCACCTGTTTTTGCTTGAACATTAAATGCCTCCAAATGGTATTTAATTCACTTCCCGGGCCCCTGGAAGCATGAAAATCACTTTAAACATGCTAATTTTAGCTCTAAAACTGATGATCTACCTACAAATGTGAACTGACGTTAAAAAATAAAACATTTGAAAACGGACCATTTTTCACCTTTCTGCAGCATAACGTAATGGGGGGGTGTTATCTCTTTTGTCAAAAATCACCTGTTTTTGCTTGAACATTAAATGCCTCCAAATGGTATTTAATTCACTTCCCGGGGTGAAGAAACACTTTTTGAGACCTCAGAGTGAGTAAATTGGCCATTTTCATGCACTTTTAACCATTCCACAAATCTTGTGTTTTGGGCCCCTGGAAGCATGAAAATCACTTTAAACATGCTAATTTTAGCTCTAAAACTGATGATCTACCTACAAATGTGAACTGACTTTCAAAAATAAAACATTTGAAAAGGACAATTTTTCACCTTTCTGAAGCATGACGTAATGGGGGTGTCCATCTCTTTTGTCAATAATCACCTGTTTTTGCTTGAACATTAAATGCCTCCAAATGGTATTTAATTCACTTCCCGGGCCCCTGGAAGCATGAAAATCACTTTAAACATGCTAATTTTAGCTCTAAAACTGATGATCTACCTACAAATGTGAACTGACGTTAAAAAATAAAACATTTGAAAACGGACCATTTTTCACCTTTCTGCAGCATGACGTAATGGGGGGGGTGTTATCTCTTTTGTCAAAAATCACCTGTTTTTGCTTGAACATTAAATGCCTCCAAATGGTATTTAATTCACTTCCCGGGCCAGTGAAAGCATGAAAATCACTTTAAACATGCTAATTTTAGCTCTAAAACTGATGATCTACCTACAAATGTGAACTGACTTTCAAAAATAAAACATTTGAAAAGGACAATTTTTCACCTTTCTGAAGCATGACGTAATGGGGGTGTTATCTCTTTTGTCAAAAATCACCTGTTTTTGCTTGAACATTAAATGCCTCCAAATGGTATTTAATTCACTTCCCGGGGTGAAGAAACACTTTTTGAGACCTCAGAGTGAGTAAATTGGCCATTTTCATGCACTTTTAACCATTCAACAAATCTTGTGTTTTGGGCCCCTGGAAGCATGAAAATCACGTTAAACATGCTAATTTTAGCTCTAAAACTGATGATCTACCTACAAATGTGAACTGACGTTAAAAAATAAAACATTTGAAAACGGACCATTTTTCACCTTTCTGCAGCATAACGTAATGGGGGGTGTTATCTCTTTTGTCAAAAATCACCTGTTTTTGCTTGAACATTAAATGCCTCCAAATGGTATTTAATTCACTTCCCGGGGTGAAAAAACACTTTTTGAGACCTCAGAGTGAGTAAATTGGCCATTTTCATGCACTTTTAACCATTCCACAAATCTTGTGTTTTGGGCCCCTGGAAGCATGAAAATCACTTTAAACATGCTAATTTTAGCTCTAAAACTGATGATCTACCTACAAATGTGAACTGACGTTAAAAAATAAAACATTTGAAAACTGACCATTTTTCACCTTTCTGCAGCATGACGTAATGGGGGGATGTTATCTCTTTTGTCAAAAATCACCTGTTTTTGCTTGAACATTAAATGCCTCCAAATGGTATTTAATTCACTTCCCGGGGTGAAGAAACACTTTTTGAGACCTCAGAGTGAGTAAATTGGCCATTTTCATGCACTTTTAACCATTCCACAAATCTTGTGTTTTGGGCTCCTGGAAGCATGAAAATCACTTTAAACATGCTAATTTTAGCTCTAAAACTGATGATCTACCTACAAATGTGAACTGACTTTCAAAAATAAAACATTTGAAAAGGACAATTTTTCACCTTTCTGAAGCATGACGTAATGGGGGTGTTATCTCTTTTGTCAAAAATCACCTGTTTTTGCTTGAACATTAAATGCCTCCAAATGGTATTTAATTCACTTCCCGGGCCCCTGGAAGCATGAAAATCACTTTAAACATGCTAATTTTAGCTCTAAAACTGATGATCTACCTACAAATGTGAACTGACGTTAAAAAATAAAACATTTGAAAACGGACCATTTTTCACCTTTCTGCAGCATGACGTAATGGGGGGGGGGGTGTTATCTCTTTTGTCAAAAATCACCTGTTTTTGCTTGAACATTAAATGCCTCCAAATGGTATTTAATTCACTTCCCGGGGTGAAGAAACACTTTTTGAGACCTCAGAGTGAGTAAATTGGCCATTTTCATGCACTTTTAACCATTCCACAAATCTTGTGTTTTGGGCCCCTGGAAGCATGAAAATCACTTTAAACATGCTAATTTTAGCTCTAAAACTGATGATCTACCTACAAATGTGAACTGACGTTAAAAAATAAAACATTTGAAAACGGACCATTTTTCACCTTTCTGCAGCATGACGTAATGGGGGGTGTTATCTCTTTTGTCAAAAATCACCTGTTTTTGCTTGAACATTAAATGCCTCCAAATGGTATTTAATTCACTTCCCGGGGTGAAGAAACACTTTTTGAGACCTCAGAGTGAGTAAATTGGCCATTTTCATGCACTTTTAACTATTCCACAAATCTTGTGCTTTGGGCCCCTGGAAGCATGAAAATCACTTTAAACATGCTAATTTTAGCTCTAAAACTGATGATCTACCTACAAATGTGAACTGACGTTAAAAAATAAAACATTTGAAAACGGACCATTTTTCACCTTTCTGCAGCATGACGTAATGGGGGGGTGTTATCTCTTTTGTCAAAAATCACCTGTTTTTGCTTGAACATTAAATGCCTCCAAATGGTATTTAATTCACTTCCCGGGCCCCTGGAAGAATGAAAAAATCACTTTAAACATGCTAATTTTAGCTCTAAAACTGATGATCTACCTACAAATGTGAACTGACTTTCAAAAATAAAACATTTGAAAAGGACAATTTTTCACCTTTCTGAAGCCTGACGTAATGGGGGTGTTATCTCTTTTGTCAAAAATCACCTGTTTTTGCTTGAACATTAAATGCCTCCAAATGGTATTTAATTCACTTCCCGGGCCCCTGGAAGCATGAAAATCACTTTAAACATGCTAATTTTAGCTCTAAAACTGATGATCTACCTACAAATGTGAACTGACGTTAAAAAATAAAACATTTGAAAACGGACCATTTTTCACCTTTCTGCAGCATAACGTAATGGGGGGGTGTTATCTCTTTTGTCAAAAATCACCTGTTTTTGCTTGAACATTAAATGCCTCCAAATGGTATTTAATTCACTTCCCGGGGTGAAAAAACACTTTTTGAGACCTCAGAGTGAGTAAATTGGCCATTTTCATGCACTTTTAACCATTCCACAAATCTTGTGTTTTGGGCCCCTGGAAGCATGAAAATCACTTTAAACATGCACATTTTAGCTCTAAAACTGATGATCTACCTACAAATGTGAACTGACGTTAAAAAATAAAACATTTGAAAACTGACCATTTTTCACCTTTCTGCAGCATGACGTAATGGGGGGATGTTATCTCTTTTGTCAAAAATCACCTGTTTTTGCTTGAACATTAAATGCCTCCAAATGGTATTTAATTCACTTCCCGGGGTGAAGAAACACTTTTTGAGACCTCAGAGTGAGTAAATTGGCAATTTTCATGCACTTTTAACCATTCCACAAATCTTGTGTTTTGGGCCCCTGGAAGCATGAAAATCACTTTAAACATGCTAATTTTAGCTCTAAAACTGATGATCTACCTACAAATGTGAACTGACGTTAAAAAATAAAACATTTGAAAACGGACCATTTTTCACCTTTCTGCAGCATGACGTAATGGGGGGGTGTCATCTCTTTTGTCAAAAATCACCTGTTTTTGCTTGAACATTAAATGCCTCCAAATGGTATTTAATTCACTTCCCGGGGTGAAGAAACACTTTTTGAGACCTCAGAGTGAGTAAATTGGCCATTTTCATGCACTTTTAACTATTCCACAAATCTTGTGCTTTGGGCCCCTGGAAGCATGAAAATCACTTTAAACATGCTAATTTTAGCTCTAAAACTGATGATCTACCTACAAATGTGAACTGACGTTAAAAAATAAAACATTTGAAAATGGACCATTTTTCACCTTTCTGCAGCATGACGTAATGGGGGGGTGTTATCTCTTTTGTCAAAAATCACCTGTTTTTGCTTGAACATTAAATGCCTCCAAATGGTATTTAATTCACTTCCCGGGCCCCTGGAAGAATGAAAAAATCACTTTAAACATGCTAATTTTAGCTCTAAAACTGATGATCTACCTACAAATGTGAACTGACTTTCAAAAATAAAACATTTGAAAAGGACAATTTTTCACCTTTCTGAAGCATGACGTAATGGGGGTGTTATCTCTTTTGTCAAAAATCACCTGTTTTTGCTTGAACATTAAATGCCTCCAAATGGTATTTAATTCACTTCCCGGGCCCCTGGAAGCATGAAAATCACTTTAAACATGCTAATTTTAGCTCTAAAACTGATGATCTACCTACAAATGTGAACTGACGTTAAAAAATAAAACATTTGAAAACGGACCATTTTTCACCTTTCTGCAGCATGACGTAATGGGGGGGGTGTTATCTCTTTTGTCAAAAATCACCTGTTTTTGCTTGAACATTAAATGCCTCCAAATGGTATTTAATTCACTTCCCGGGCCAGTGAAAGCATGAAAATCACTTTAAACATGCTAATTTTAGCTCTAAAACTGATGATCTACCTACAAATGTGAACTGACTTTCAAAAATAAAACATTTGAAAAGGACAATTTTTCACCTTTCTGAAGCATGACGTAATGGGGGTGTTATCTCTTTTGTCAAAAATCACCTGTTTTTGCTTGAACATTAAATGCCTCCAAATGGTATTTAATTCACTTCCCGGGGTGAAGAAACACTTTTTGAGACCTCAGAGTGAGTAAATTGGCCATTTTCATGCACTTTTAACCATTCAACAAATCTTGTGTTTTGGGCCCCTGGAAGCATGAAAATCACTTTAAACATGCTAATTTTAGCTCTAAAACTGATGATCTACCTACAAATGTGAACTGACGTTAAAAAATAAAACATTTGAAAACGGACCATTTTTCACCTTTCTGCAGCATAACGTAATGGGGGGTGTTATCTCTTTTGTCAAAAATCACCTGTTTTTGCTTGAACATTAAATGCCTCCAAATGGTATTTAATTCACTTCCCGGGGTGAAAAAACACTTTTTGAGACCTCAGAGTGAGTAAATTGGCCATTTTCATGCACTTTTAACCATTCCACAAATCTTGTGTTTTGGGCCCCTGGAAGCATGAAAATCACTTTAAACATGCTAATTTTAGCTTAAAACTGATGATCTACCTACAAATGTGAACTGACGTTAAAAAATAAAACATTTGAAAACTGACCATTTTTCACCTTTCTGCAGCATGACGTAATGGGGGGATGTTATCTCTTTTGTCAAAAATCACCTGTTTTTGCTTGAACATTAAATGCCTCCAAATGGTATTTAATTCACTTCCCGGGGTGAAGAAACACTTTTTGAGACCTCAGAGTGAGTAAATTGGCCATTTTCATGCACTTTTAACCATTCCACAAATCTTGTGTTTTGGGCTCCTGGAAGCATGAAAATCACTTTAAACATGCTAATTTTAGCTCTAAAACTGATGATCTACCTACAAATGTGAACTGACTTTCAAAAATAAAACATTTGAAAAGGACAATTTTTCACCTTTCTGAAGCATGACGTAATGGGGGTGTTATCTCTTTTGTCAAAAATCACCTGTTTTTGCTTGAACATTAAATGCCTCCAAATGGTATTTAATTCACTTCCCGGGCCCCTGGAAGCATGAAAATCACTTTAAACATGCTAATTTTAGCTCTAAAACTGATGATCTACCTACAAATGTGAACTGACGTTAAAAAATAAAACATTTGAAAACGGACCATTTTTCACCTTTCTGCAGCATGACGTAATGGGGGGGGTGTTATCTCTTTTGTCAAAAATCACCTGTTTTTGCTTGAACATTAAATGCCTCCAAATGGTATTTAATTCACTTCCCGGGCCAGTGAAAGCATGAAAATCACTTTAAACATGCTAATTTTAGCTCTAAAACTGATGATCTACCTACAAATGTGAACTGACTTTCAAAAATAAAACATTTGAAAAGGACAATTTTTCACCTTTCTGAAGCATGACGTAATGGGGGTGTTATCTCTTTTGTCAAAAATCACCTGTTTTTGCTTGAACATTAAATGCCTCCAAATGGTATTTAATTCACTTCCCGGGGTGAAGAAACACTTTTTGAGACCTCAGAGTGAGTAAATTGGCCATTTTCATGCACTTTTAACCATTCAACAAATCTTGTGTTTTGGGCCCCTGGAAGCATGAAAATCACTTTAAACATGCTAATTTTAGCTCTAAAACTGATGATCTACCTACAAATGTGAACTGACGTTAAAAAATAAAACATTTGAAAACGGACCATTTTTCACCTTTCTGCAGCATAACGTAATGGGGGGTGTTATCTCTTTTGTCAAAAATCACCTGTTTTTGCTTGAACATTAAATGCCTCCAAATGGTATTTAATTCACTTCTCGGGGTGAAAAAACACTTTTTGAGACCTCAGAGTGAGTAAATTGGCCATTTTCATGCACTTTTAACCATTCCACAAATCTTGTGTTTTGGGCCCCTGGAAGCATGAAAATCACTTTAAACATGCTAATTTTAGCTCTAAAACTGATGATCTACCTACAAATGTGAACTGACGTTAAAAAATAAAACATTTGAAAACTGACCATTTTTCACCTTTCTGCAGCATGACGTAATGGGGGGATGTTATCTCTTTTGTCAAAAATCACCTGTTTTTGCTTGAACATTAAATGCCTCCAAATGGTATTTAATTCACTTCCCGGGCCCCTGGAAGCATGAAAATCACTTTAAACATGCTAATTTTAGCTCTAAAACGGATGATCTACCTACAAATGTGAACTGACGTTCAAAAATAAAATATTTGAAAACGGACCATTTTTCACCTTTCTGAAGCATGACGTAATGGGGGGGTGTTATCTCTTTTGTCAAAAATCACCTGTTTTGCTTGAACATTAAATGCCTCCAAATGGTATTTAATTCACTTCCCGGGGTGAAGAAACACTGTTTGAGACCTCAGAGTGAGTAAATTGGCCATTTTCATGCACTTTTAACCATTCCACAAACCTTGTGTTTTGGGCCCCTGGAAGCATGAAAATCACTTTAAACATGCTAATTTTAGCTCTAAAACTGATGATCTACCTACAAATGTGAACTGACGTTAAAAAATAAAACATTTGAAAACGGACCATTTTTCACCTTTCTGCAGCATAACGTAATGGGGGGGTGTTATCTCTTTTGTCAAAAATCACCTGTTTTTGCTTGAACATTAAATGCCTCCAAATGGTATTTAATTCACTTCCCGGGGTGAAAAAACACTTTTTGAGACCTCAGAGTGAGTAAATTGGCCATTTTCATGCACTTTTAACCATTCCACAAATCTTGTGTTTTGGGCCCCTGGAAGCATGAAAATCACTTTAAACATGCACATTTTAGCTCTAAAACTGATGATCTACCTACAAATGTGAACTGACGTTAAAAAATAAAACATTTGAAAACTGACCATTTTTCACCTTTCTGCAGCATGACGTAATGGGGGGATGTTATCTCTTTTGTCAAAAATCACCTGTTTTTGCTTGAACATTAAATGCCTCCAAATGGTATTTAATTCACTTCCCGGGGTGAAGAAACACTTTTTGAGACCTCAGAGTGAGTAAATTGGCAATTTTCATGCACTTTTAACCATTCCACAAATCTTGTGTTTTGGGCCCCTGGAAGCATGAAAATCACTTTAAACATGCTAATTTTAGCTCTAAAACTGATGATCTACCTACAAATGTGAACTGACGTTAAAAAATAAAACATTTGAAAACGGACCATTTTTCACCTTTCTGCAGCATGACGTAATGGGGGGGTGTCATCTCTTTTGTCAAAAATCACCTGTTTTTGCTTGAACATTAAATGCCTCCAAATGGTATTTAATTCACTTCCCGGGGTGAAGAAACACTTTTTGAGACCTCAGAGTGAGTAAATTGGCCATTTTCATGCACTTTTAACTATTCCACAAATCTTGTGCTTTGGGCCCCTGGAAGCATGAAAATCACTTTAAACATGCTAATTTTAGCTCTAAAACTGATGATCTACCTACAAATGTGAACTGACGTTAAAAAATAAAACATTTGAAAATGGACCATTTTTCACCTTTCTGCAGCATGACGTAATGGGGGGGTGTTATCTCTTTTGTCAAAAATCACCTGTTTTTGCTTGAACATTAAATGCCTCCAAATGGTATTTAATTCACTTCCCGGGCCCCTGGAAGAATGAAAAAATCACTTTAAACATGCTAATTTTAGCTCTAAAACTGATGATCTACCTACAAATGTGAACTGACTTTCAAAAATAAAACATTTGAAAAGGACAATTTTTCACCTTTCTGAAGCATGACGTAATGGGGGTGTTATCTCTTTTGTCAAAAATCACCTGTTTTTGCTTGAACATTAAATGCCTCCAAATGGTATTTAATTCACTTCCCGGGCCCCTGGAAGCATGAAAATCACTTTAAACATGCTAATTTTAGCTCTAAAACTGATGATCTACCTACAAATGTGAACTGACGTTAAAAAATAAAACATTTGAAAACGGACCATTTTTCACCTTTCTGCAGCATGACGTAATGGGGGGGGTGTTATCTCTTTTGTCAAAAATCACCTGTTTTTGCTTGAACATTAAATGCCTCCAAATGGTATTTAATTCACTTCCCGGGCCAGTGAAAGCATGAAAATCACTTTAAACATGCTAATTTTAGCTCTAAAACTGATGATCTACCTACAAATGTGAACTGACTTTCAAAAATAAAACATTTGAAAAGGACAATTTTTCACCTTTCTGAAGCATGACGTAATGGGGGTGTTATCTCTTTTGTCAAAAATCACCTGTTTTTGCTTGAACATTAAATGCCTCCAAATGGTATTTAATTCACTTCCCGGGGTGAAGAAACACTTTTTGAGACCTCAGAGTGAGTAAATTGGCCATTTTCATGCACTTTTAACCATTCAACAAATCTTGTGTTTTGGGCCCCTGGAAGCATGAAAATCACTTTAAACATGCTAATTTTAGCTCTAAAACTGATGATCTACCTACAAATGTGAACTGACGTTAAAAAATAAAACATTTGAAAACGGACCATTTTTCACCTTTCTGCAGCATAACGTAATGGGGGGTGTTATCTCTTTTGTCAAAAATCACCTGTTTTTGCTTGAACATTAAATGCCTCCAAATGGTATTTAATTCACTTCCCGGGGTGAAAAAACACTTTTTGAGACCTCAGAGTGAGTAAATTGGCCATTTTCATGCACTTTTAACCATTCCACAAATCTTGTGTTTTGGGCCCCTGGAAGCATGAAAATCACTTTAAACATGCTAATTTTAGCTTAAAACTGATGATCTACCTACAAATGTGAACTGACGTTAAAAAATAAAACATTTGAAAACTGACCATTTTTCACCTTTCTGCAGCATGACGTAATGGGGGGATGTTATCTCTTTTGTCAAAAATCACCTGTTTTTGCTTGAACATTAAATGCCTCCAAATGGTATTTAATTCACTTCCCGGGGTGAAGAAACACTTTTTGAGACCTCAGAGTGAGTAAATTGGCCATTTTCATGCACTTTTAACCATTCCACAAATCTTGTGTTTTGGGCTCCTGGAAGCATGAAAATCACTTTAAACATGCTAATTTTAGCTCTAAAACTGATGATCTACCTACAAATGTGAACTGACTTTCAAAAATAAAACATTTGAAAAGGACAATTTTTCACCTTTCTGAAGCATGACGTAATGGGGGTGTTATCTCTTTTGTCAAAAATCACCTGTTTTTGCTTGAACATTAAATGCCTCCAAATGGTATTTAATTCACTTCCCGGGCCCCTGGAAGCATGAAAATCACTTTAAACATGCTAATTTTAGCTCTAAAACTGATGATCTACCTACAAATGTGAACTGACGTTAAAAAATAAAACATTTGAAAACGGACCATTTTTCACCTTTCTGCAGCATGACGTAATGGGGGGGGTGTTATCTCTTTTGTCAAAAATCACCTGTTTTTGCTTGAACATTAAATGCCTCCAAATGGTATTTAATTCACTTCCCGGGCCAGTGAAAGCATGAAAATCACTTTAAACATGCTAATTTTAGCTCTAAAACTGATGATCTACCTACAAATGTGAACTGACTTTCAAAAATAAAACATTTGAAAAGGACAATTTTTCACCTTTCTGAAGCATGACGTAATGGGGGTGTTATCTCTTTTGTCAAAAATCACCTGTTTTTGCTTGAACATTAAATGCCTCCAAATGGTATTTAATTCACTTCCCGGGGTGAAGAAACACTTTTTGAGACCTCAGAGTGAGTAAATTGGCCATTTTCATGCACTTTTAACCATTCAACAAATCTTGTGTTTTGGGCCCCTGGAAGCATGAAAATCACTTTAAACATGCTAATTTTAGCTCTAAAACTGATGATCTACCTACAAATGTGAACTGACGTTAAAAAATAAAACATTTGAAAACGGACCATTTTTCACCTTTCTGCAGCATAACGTAATGGGGGGTGTTATCTCTTTTGTCAAAAATCACCTGTTTTTGCTTGAACATTAAATGCCTCCAAATGGTATTTAATTCACTTCTCGGGGTGAAAAAACACTTTTTGAGACCTCAGAGTGAGTAAATTGGCCATTTTCATGCACTTTTAACCATTCCACAAATCTTGTGTTTTGGGCCCCTGGAAGCATGAAAATCACTTTAAACATGCTAATTTTAGCTCTAAAACTGATGATCTACCTACAAATGTGAACTGACGTTAAAAAATAAAACATTTGAAAACTGACCATTTTTCACCTTTCTGCAGCATGACGTAATGGGGGGATGTTATCTCTTTTGTCAAAAATCACCTGTTTTTGCTTGAACATTAAATGCCTCCAAATGGTATTTAATTCACTTCCCGGGCCCCTGGAAGCATGAAAATCACTTTAAACATGCTAATTTTAGCTCTAAAACGGATGATCTACCTACAAATGTGAACTGACGTTCAAAAATAAAATATTTGAAAACGGACCATTTTTCACCTTTCTGAAGCATGACGTAATGGGGGGGTGTTATCTCTTTTGTCAAAAATCACCTGTTTTGCTTGAACATTAAATGCCTCCAAATGGTATTTAATTCACTTCCCGGGGTGAAGAAACACTGTTTGAGACCTCAGAGTGAGTAAATTGGCCATTTTCATGCACTTTTAACCATTCCACAAACCTTGTGTTTTGGGCCCCTGGAAGCATGAAAATCACTTTAAACATGCTAATTTTAGCTCTAAAACTGATGATCTACCTACAAATGTGAACTGACGTTAAAAAATAAAACATTTGAAAACGGACCATTTTTCTCCTTTCTGCAGCATGACGTAATGGGGGGTGTTATCTCTTTTGTCAAAAATCACCTGTTTTTGCTTGAACATTAAATGCCTCCAAATGGTATTTAATTCACTTCCCGGGGTGAAGAAACACTTTTTGAGACCTCAGAGTGAGTAAATTGGCCATTTTCATGCACTTTTAACCATTCAACAAATCTTGTGTTTTGGGCCCCTGGAAGCATGAAAATCACTTTAAACATGCTAATTTTAGCTCTAAAACTGATGATCTACCTACAAATGTGAACTGACGTTAAAAAATAAAACATTTGAAAACGGACCATTTTTCACCTTTCTGCAGCATAACGTAATGGGGGGTGTTATCTCTTTTGTCAAAAATCACCTGTTTTTGCTTGAACATTAAATGCCTCCAAATGGTATTTAATTCACTTCCCGGGGTGAAAAAACACTTTTTGAGACCTCAGAGTGAGTAAATTGGCCATTTTCATGCACTTTTAACCATTCCACAAATCTTGTGTTTTGGGCCCCTGGAAGCATGAAAATCACTTTAAACATGCTAATTTTAGCTCTAAAACTGATGATCTACCTACAAATGTGAACTGACTTTCAAAAATAAAACATTTGAAAAGGACAATTTTTCACCTTTCTGAAGCATGACGTAATGGGGGTGTTATCTCTTTTGTCAAAAATCACCTGTTTTTGCTTGAACATTAAATGCCTCCAAATGGTATTTAATTCACTTCCCGGGCCCCTGGAAGCATGAAAATCACTTTAAACATGCTAATTTTAGCTCTAAAACTGATGATCTACCTACAAATGTGAACTGACGTTAAAAAATAAAACATTTGAAAACGGACCATTTTTCACCTTTCTGCAGCATGACGTAATGGGGGGGGGGTGTTATCTCTTTTGTCAAAAATCACCTGTTTTTGCTTGAACATTAAATGCCTCCAAATGGTATTTAATTCACTTCCCGGGCCAGTGAAAGCATGAAAATCACTTTAAACATGCTAATTTTAGCTCTAAAACTGATGATCTACCTACAAATGTGAACTGACTTTCAAAAATAAAACATTTGAAAAGGACAATTTTTCACCTTTCTGAAGCATGACGTAATGGGGGTGTTATCTCTTTTGTCAAAAATCACCTGTTTTTGCTTGAACATTAAATGCCTCCAAATGGTATTTAATTCACTTCCCGGGGTGAAGAAACACTTTTTGAGACCTCAGAGTGAGTAAATTGGCCATTTTCATGCACTTTTAACCATTCAACAAATCTTGTGTTTTGGGCCCCTGGAAGCATGAAAATCACTTTAAACATGCTAATTTTAGCTCTAAAACTGATGATCTACCTACAAATGTGAACTGACGTTAAAAAATAAAACATTTGAAAACGGACCATTTTTCACCTTTCTGCAGCATAACGTAATGGGGGGTGTTATCTCTTTTGTCAAAAATCACCTGTTTTTGCTTGAACATTAAATGCCTCCAAATGGTATTTAATTCACTTCCCGGGCCCCTGGAAGCATGAAAATCACTTTAAACATGCTAATTTTAGCTCTAAAACGGATGATCTACCTACAAATGTGAACTGACGTTCAAAAATAAAATATTTGAAAACGGACCATTTTTCACCTTTCTGAAGCATGACGTAATGGGGGGGGTGTTATCTCTTTTGTCAAAAATCACCTGTTTTGCTTGAACATTAAATGCCTCCAAATGGTATTTAATTCACTTCCCGGGGTGAAGAAACACTGTTTGAGACCTCAGAGTGAGTAAATTGGCCATTTTCATGCACTTTTAACCATTCCACAAACCTTGTGTTTTGGGCCCCTGGAAGCATGAAAATCACTTTAAACATGCTAATTTTAGCTCTAAAACTGATGATCTACCTACAAATGTGAACTGACGTTAAAAAATAAAACATTTGAAAACGGACCATTTTTCTCCTTTCTGCAGCATGACGTAATGGGGGGTGTTATCTCTTTTGTCAAAAATCACCTGTTTTTGCTTGAACATTAAATGCCTCCAAATGGTATTTAATTCACTTCCCAGGGTGAAGAAACACTTTTTGAGACCTCAGAGTGAGTAAATTGGCCATTTTCATGTACTTTTAACTATTCCACAAATCTTGTGCTTTGGGCCCCTGGAAGCATGAAAATCACTTTAAACATGCTAATTTTAGCTCTAAAACTGATGATCTACCTACAAATGTGAACTGACGTTAAAAAATAAAACATTTGAAAACGGACCATTTTTCACCTTTCTGCAGCATGACGTAATGGGGGGGTGTTATCTCTTTTGTCAAAAATCACCTGTTTTTGCTTGAACATTAAATGCCTCCAAATGGTATTTAATTCGCTTCCCGGGCCCCTGGAAGCATGAAAGTCACTTTAAACATGCTAATTTTAGCTCTAAAACTGATGATCTACCTACAAATGTTAACTGACTTTAAAAAATAAAACATTTGAAAACGGACAATTTTTCACCTTTCTGAAGCATGACGTAATGGGGGGTGTTATCTCTTTTGTCAAAAATCACCTGTTTTTGCTTGAACATTAAATGCCTCCAAATGGTATTTAATTCACTTCCCAGGGTGAAGAAACACTTTTTGAGACCTCAGAGTGAGTAAATTGGCCATTTTCATGTACTTTTAACCATTCCACAAATCTTGTGTTTTGGGCCCCTGGAAGCATGAAAATCACTTTAAACATGCTAATTTTAGCTCTAAAACTGATGATCTACCTACAAATGTGAACTGACGTTAAAAAATAAAACATTTGAAAACTGACCATTTTTCACCTTTCTGCAGCATGACGTAATGGGGGGATGTTATCTCTTTTGTCAAAAATCACCTGTTTTTGCTTGAACATTAAATGCCTCCAAATGGTATTTAATTCACTTCCCGGGGTGAAGAAACACTTTTTGAGACCTCAGAGTGAGTAAATTGGCCATTTTCATGCACTTTTAACCATTCCACAAATCTTGTGTTTTGGGCTCCTGGAAGCATGAAAATCACTTTAAACATGCTAATTTTAGCTCTAAAACTGATGATCTACCTACAAATGTGAACTGACTTTCAAAAATAAAACATTTGAAAAGGACAATTTTTCACCTTTCTGAAGCATGACGTAATGGGGGTGTTATCTCTTTTGTCAAAAATCACCTGTTTTTGCTTGAACATTAAATGCCTCCAAATGGTATTTAATTCACTTCCCGGGCCCCTGGAAGCATGAAAATCACTTTAAACATGCTAATTTTAGCTCTAAAACTGATGATCTACCTACAAATGTGAACTGACGTTAAAAAATAAAACATTTGAAAACGGACCATTTTTCACCTTTCTGCAGCATGACGTAATGGGGGGGGTGTTATCTCTTTTGTCAAAAATCACCTGTTTTTGCTTGAACATTAAATGCCTCCAAATGGTATTTAATTCACTTCCCGGGCCAGTGAAAGCATGAAAATCACTTTAAACATGCTAATTTTAGCTCTAAAACTGATGATCTACCTACAAATGTGAACTGACTTTCAAAAATAAAACATTTGAAAAGGACAATTTTTCACCTTTCTGAAGCATGACGTAATGGGGGTGTTATCTCTTTTGTCAAAAATCACCTGTTTTTGCTTGAACATTAAATGCCTCCAAATGGTATTTAATTCACTTCCCGGGGTGAAGAAACACTTTTTGAGACCTCAGAGTGAGTAAATTGGCCATTTTCATGCACTTTTAACCATTCAACAAATCTTGTGTTTTGGGTCCCTGGAAGCATGAAAATCACTTTAAACATGCTAATTTTAGCTCTAAAACTGATGATCTACCTACAAATGTGAACTGACGTTAAAAAATAAAACATTTGAAAACGGACCATTTTTCACCTTTCTGCAGCATAACGTAATGGGGGGTGTTATCTCTTTTGTCAAAAATCACCTGTTTTTGCTTGAACATTAAATGCCTCCAAATGGTATTTAATTCACTTCCCGGGGTGAAAAAACACTTTTTGAGACCTCAGAGTGAGTAAATTGGCCATTTTCATGCACTTTTAACCATTCCACAAATCTTGTGTTTTGGGCCCCTGGAAGCATGAAAATCACTTTAAACATGCTAATTTTAGCTCTAAAACTGATGATCTACCTACAAATGTGAACTGACGTTAAAAAATAAAACATTTGAAAACTGACCATTTTTCACCTTTCTGCAGCATGACGTAATGGGGGGATGTTATCTCTTTTGTCAAAAATCACCTGTTTTTGCTTGAACATTAAATGCCTCCAAATGGTATTTAATTCACTTCCCGGGCCCCTGGAAGCATGAAAATCACTTTAAACATGCTAATTTTAGCTCTAAAACGGATGATCTACCTACAAATGTGAACTGACGTTCAAAAATAAAATATTTGAAAACGGACCATTTTTCACCTTTCTGAAGCATGACGTAATGGGGGGGTGTTATCTCTTTTGTCAAAAATCACCTGTTTTGCTTGAACATTAAATGCCTCCAAATGGTATTTAATTCACTTCCCGGGGTGAAGAAACACTGTTTGAGACCTCAGAGTGAGTAAATTGGCCATTTTCATGCACTTTTAACCATTCCACAAACCTTGTGTTTTGGGCCCCTGGAAGCATGAAAATCACTTTAAACATGCTAATTTTAGCTCTAAAACTGATGATCTACCTACAAATGTGAACTGACGTTAAAAAATAAAACATTTGAAAACGGACCATTTTTCTCCTTTCTGCAGCATGACGTAATGGGGGGTGTTATCTCTTTTGTCAAAAATCACCTGTTTTTGCTTGAACATTAAATGCCTCCAAATGGTATTTAATTCACTTCCCGGGGTGAAGAAACACTTTTTGAGACCTCAGAGTGAGTAAATTGGCCATTTTCATGCACTTTTAACCATTCAACAAATCTTGTGTTTTGGGCCCCTGGAAGCATGAAAATCACTTTAAACATGCTAATTTTAGCTCTAAAACTGATGATCTACCTACAAATGTGAACTGACGTTAAAAAATAAAACATTTGAAAACGGACCATTTTTCACCTTTCTGCAGCATAACGTAATGGGGGGTGTTATCTCTTTTGTCAAAAATCACCTGTTTTTGCTTGAACATTAAATGCCTCCAAATGGTATTTAATTCACTTCCCGGGGTGAAAAAACACTTTTTGAGACCTCAGAGTGAGTAAATTGGCCATTTTCATGCACTTTTAACCATTCCACAAATCTTGTGTTTTGGGCCCCTGGAAGCATGAAAATCACTTTAAACATGCTAATTTTAGCTCTAAAACTGATGATCTACCTACAAATGTGAACTGACTTTCAAAAATAAAACATTTGAAAAGGACAATTTTTCACCTTTCTGAAGCATGACGTAATGGGGGTGTTATCTCTTTTGTCAAAAATCACCTGTTTTTGCTTGAACATTAAATGCCTCCAAATGGTATTTAATTCACTTCCCGGGCCCCTGGAAGCATGAAAATCACTTTAAACATGCTAATTTTAGCTCTAAAACTGATGATCTACCTACAAATGTGAACTGACGTTAAAAAATAAAACATTTGAAAACGGACCATTTTTCACCTTTCTGCAGCATGACGTAATGGGGGGGGGTGTTATCTCTTTTGTCAAAAATCACCTGTTTTTGCTTGAACATTAAATGCCTCCAAATGGTATTTAATTCACTTCCCGGGCCAGTGAAAGCATGAAAATCACTTTAAACATGCTAATTTTAGCTCTAAAACTGATGATCTACCTACAAATGTGAACTGACTTTCAAAAATAAAACATTTGAAAAGGACAATTTTTCACCTTTCTGAAGCATGACGTAATGGGGGTGTTATCTCTTTTGTCAAAAATCACCTGTTTTTGCTTGAACATTAAATGCCTCCAAATGGTATTTAATTCACTTCCCGGGGTGAAGAAACACTTTTTGAGACCTCAGAGTGAGTAAATTGGCCATTTTCATGCACTTTTAACCATTCAACAAATCTTGTGTTTTGGGCCCCTGGAAGCATGAAAATCACTTTAAACATGCTAATTTTAGCTCTAAAACTGATGATCTACCTACAAATGTGAACTGACGTTAAAAAATAAAACATTTGAAAACGGACCATTTTTCACCTTTCTGCAGCATAACGTAATGGGGGGTGTTATCTCTTTTGTCAAAAATCACCTGTTTTTGCTTGAACATTAAATGCCTCCAAATGGTATTTAATTCACTTCCCGGGCCCCTGGAAGCATGAAAATCACTTTAAACATGCTAATTTTAGCTCTAAAACGGATGATCTACCTACAAATGTGAACTGACGTTCAAAAATAAAATATTTGAAAACGGACCATTTTTCACCTTTCTGAAGCATGACGTAATGGGGGGGGGGTGTTATCTCTTTTGTCAAAAATCACCTGTTTTGCTTGAACATTAAATGCCTCCAAATGGTATTTAATTCACTTCCCGGGGTGAAGAAACACTGTTTGAGACCTCAGAGTGAGTAAATTGGCCATTTTCATGCACTTTTAACCATTCCACAAACCTTGTGTTTTGGGCCCCTGGAAGCATGAAAATCACTTTAAACATGCAAATTTTAGCTCTAAAACTGATGATCTACCTACAAATGTGAACTGACGTTAAAAAATAAAACATTTGAAAACGGACCATTTTTCTCCTTTCTGCAGCATGACGTAATGGGGGGTGTTATCTCTTTTGTCAAAAATCACCTGTTTTTGCTTGAACATTAAATGCCTCCAAATGGTATTTAATTCACTTCCCAGGGTGAAGAAACACTTTTTGAGACCTCAGAGTGAGTAAATTGGCCATTTTCATGTACTTTTAACTATTCCACAAATCTTGTGCTTTGGGCCCCTGGAAGCATGAAAATCACTTTAAACATGCTAATTTTAGCTCTAAAACTGATGATCTACCTACAAATGTGAACTGACGTTAAAAAATAAAACATTTGAAAACGGACCATTTTTCACCTTTCTGCAGCATGACGTAATGGGGGGGTGTTATCTCTTTTGTCAAAAATCACCTGTTTTTGCTTGAACATTAAATGCCTCCAAATGGTATTTAATTCGCTTCCCGGGCCCCTGGAAGCATGAAAGTCACTTTAAACATGCTAATTTTAGCTCTAAAACTGATGATCTACCTACAAATGTTAACTGACTTTAAAAAATAAAACATTTGAAAACGGACAATTTTTCACCTTTCTGAAGCATGACGTAATGGGGGGTGTTATCTCTTTTGTCAAAAATCACCTGTTTTTGCTTGAACATTAAATGCCTCCAAATGGTATTTAATTCACTTCCCGGACCCCTGGAAGCATGAAAATCACTTTAAACATGCTAATTTTAGCTCTAAAACTGATGATCTACCTACAAATATGAACTGACGTTCAAAAATAAAACATTTGAAAACGGACCATTTTTCACCTTTCTGAAGCATGACGTAATGGGGGGTGTTATCTCTTTTGTCAAAAATCACCTGTTTTTGCTTGAACATTAAATGCCTCCAAATGGTATTTAATTCACTTCCCGGGGTGAAGAAACACTTTTTGAGACCTCAGAGTGAGTAAATTGGCCATTTTCATGCACTTTTAACCATTCCACAAATCTTGTGTTTTGGGCCCCTGGAAGCATGAAAATCACTTTAAACATGCTAATTTTAGCTCTAAAACTGATGATCTACCTACAAATGTGAACTGACGTTAAAAAATAAAACATTTGAAAACTGACCATTTTTCACCTTTCTGCAGCATGACGTAATGGGGGGGTGTTATCTCTTTTGTCAAAAACTCACCTGTTTTTGCTTGAACATTAAATGCCTCCAAATGGTATTTAATTCACTTCCCGGGCCCCTGGAAGCATGAAAATCACTTTAAACATGCTAATTTTAGCTCTAAAACTGATGATCTACCTACAAATGTGAACTGACGTTAAAAAATAAAACATTTGAAAACGGACCATTTTTTACCTTTCTGCAGCATAACGTAATGGGGGGTGTTATCTCTTTTGTCAAAAATCACCTGTTTTTGCTTGAACATTAAATGCCTCCAAATGGTATTTAATTCACTTCCCGGGGTGAAAAAACACTTTTTGAGACCTCAGAGTGAGTAAATTGGCCATTTTCATGCACTTTTAACCATTCCACAAACCTTGTGTTTTGGGCCCCTGGAAGCATGAAAATCACTTTAAACATGCTAATTTTAGCTCTAAAACTGATGATCTACCTACAAATGTGAACTGACGTTAAAAAATAAAACATTTGAAAACGGACCATTTTTCTCCTTTCTGCAGCATGACGTAATGGGGGGTGTTATCTCTTTTGTCAAAAATCACCTGTTTTTGCTTGAACATTAAATGCCTCCAAATGGTATTTAATTCACTTCCCAGGGTGAAGAAACACTTTTTGAGACCTCAGAGTGAGTAAATTGGCCATTTTCATGTACTTTTAACTATTCCACAAATCTTGTGCTTTGGGCCCCTGGAAGCATGAAAATCACTTTAAACATGCTAATTTTAGCTCTAAAACTGATGATCTACCTACAAATGTGAACTGACGTTAAAAAATAAAACATTTGAAAACGGACCATTTTTCACCTTTCTGCAGCATGACGTAATGGGGGGGTGTTATCTCTTTTGTCAAAAATCACCTGTTTTTGCTTGAACATTAAATGCCTCCAAATGGTATTTAATTTGCTTCCCGGGCCCCTGGAAGCATGAAAGTCACTTTAAACATGCTAATTTTAGCTCTAAAACTGATGATCTACCTACAAATATGAACTGACGTTCAAAAATAAAACATTTGAAAACGGACCATTTTTCACCTTTCTGAAGCATGACGTAATGGGGGGTGTTATCTCTTTTGTCAAAAATCACCTGTTTTTGCTTGAACATTAAATGCCTCCAAATGGTATTTAATTCACTTCCCGGGGTGAAGAAACACTTTTTGAGACCTCAGAGTGAGTAAATTGGCCATTTTCATGCACTTTTAACCATTCCACAAATCTTGTGTTTTGGGCCCCTGGAAGCATGAAAATCACTTTAAACATGCTAATTTTAGCTCTAAAACTGATGATCTACCTACAAATGTGAACTGACGTTAAAAAATAAAACATTTGAAAACGGACCATTTTTCACCTTTCTGCAGCATGACGTAATGGGGGGGTGTTATCTCTTTTGTCAAAAACTCACCTGTTTTTGCTTGAACATTAAATGCCTCCAAATGGTATTTAATTCACTTCCCGGGCCCCTGGAAGCATGAAAATCACTTTAAACATGCTAATTTTAGCTCTAAAACTGATGATCTACCTACAAATGTGAACTGACGTTAAAAAATAAAACATTTGAAAACGGACCATTTTTCACCTTTCTGCAGCATGACGTAATGGGGGTGTTATCTCTTTTGTCAAAAATCACCTGGTTTTGCTTGAACATTAAATGCCTCCAAATGGTATTTAATTCACTTCCCGGGCCCCTGGAAGCATGAAAATCACTTTAAACATGCTAATTTTAGCTCTAAAACTGATGATCTACCTACAAATGTGAACTGACTTTAAAAAATAAAACATTTGAAAACGGACAATTTTTCACCTTTCTGAAGCATGACGTAATGGGGGGGGTGTTATCTCTTTTGTCAAAAATCACCAGTTTTTGCTTGAACATTAAATGCCTCCAAATGGTATTTAATTCACTTCCCGGGGTGAAGAAACACTTTTTGAGACCTCAGAGTGAGTAAATTGGCCATTTTCATGCACTTTTAAATATTCCACAAATCTTGTGCTTTGGGCCCCTGGAAGCATGAAAATCACTTTAAACATGCTAATTTTAGCTCTAAAACTGATGATCTACCTACAAATGTGAACTGACGTTAAAAAATAAAAAATTTGAAAATGGACCATTTTTCACCTTTCTGCAGCATGACGTAATGGGGGGGTGTTATCTCTTTTGTCAAAAATCACCTGTTTTTGCTTGAACATTAAATGCCTCCAAATGGTATTTAATTCACTTCCCGGGCCCCTGGAAGAATGAAAAAATCACTTTAAACATGCTAATTTTAGCTCTAAAACTGATGATCTACCTACAAATGTGAACTGACTTTCAAAAATAAAACATTTGAAAAGGACAATTTTTCACCTTTCTGAAGCATGACGTAATGGGGGTGTTATCTCTTTTGTCAAAAATCACCTGTTTTTGCTTGAACATTAAATGCCTCCAAATGGTATTTAATTCACTTCCCGGGGTGAAGAAACACTTTTTGAGACCTCAGAGTGAGTAAATTGGCCATTTTCATGCACTTTTAACCATTCCACAAATCTTGTGTTTTGGGCTCCTGGAAGCATGAAAATCACTTTAAACATGCTAATTTTAGCTCTAAAACTGATGATCTACCTACAAATGTGAACTGACTTTCAAAAATAAAACATTTGAAAAGGACAATTTTTCACCTTTCTGAAGCATGACGTAATGGGGGTGTTATCTCTTTTGTCAAAAATCACCTGTTTTTGCTTGAACATTAAATGCCTCCAAATGGTATTTAATTCACTTCCCGGGCCCCTGGAAGCATGAAAATCACTTTAAACATGCTAATTTTAGCTCTAAAACTGATGATCTACCTACAAATGTGAACTGACGTTAAAAAATAAAACATTTGAAAACGGACCATTTTTCACCTTTCTGCAGCATGACGTAATGGGGGGGGTGTTATCTCTTTTGTCAAAAATCACCTGTTTTTGCTTGAACATTAAATGCCTCCAAATGGTATTTAATTCACTTCCCGGGCCAGTGAAAGCATGAAAATCACTTTAAACATGCTAATTTTAGCTCTAAAACTGATGATCTACCTACAAATGTGAACTGACTTTCAAAAATAAAACATTTGAAAAGGACAATTTTTCACCTTTCTGAAGCATGACGTAATGGGGGTGTTATCTCTTTTGTCAAAAATCACCTGTTTTTGCTTGAACATTAAATGCCTCCAAATGGTATTTAATTCACTTCCCGGGGTGAAGAAACACTTTTTGAGACCTCAGAGTGAGTAAATTGGCCATTTTCATGCACTTTTAACCATTCAACAAATCTTGTGTTTTGGGTCCCTGGAAGCATGAAAATCACTTTAAACATGCTAATTTTAGCTCTAAAACTGATGATCTACCTACAAATGTGAACTGACGTTAAAAAATAAAACATTTGAAAACGGACCATTTTTCACCTTTCTGCAGCATAACGTAATGGGGGGTGTTATCTCTTTTGTCAAAAATCACCTGTTTTTGCTTGAACATTAAATGCCTCCAAATGGTATTTAATTCACTTCCCGGGGTGAAAAAACACTTTTTGAGACCTCAGAGTGAGTAAATTGGCCATTTTCATGCACTTTTAACCATTCCACAAATCTTGTGTTTTGGGCCCCTGGAAGCATGAAAATCACTTTAAACATGCTAATTTTAGCTCTAAAACTGATGATCTACCTACAAATGTGAACTGACGTTAAAAAATAAAACATTTGAAAACTGACCATTTTTCACCTTTCTGCAGCATGACGTAATGGGGGGATGTTATCTCTTTTGTCAAAAATCACCTGTTTTTGCTTGAACATTAAATGCCTCCAAATGGTATTTAATTCACTTCCCGGGCCCCTGGAAGCATGAAAATCACTTTAAACATGCTAATTTTAGCTCTAAAACGGATGATCTACCTACAAATGTGAACTGACGTTCAAAAATAAAATATTTGAAAACGGACCATTTTTCACCTTTCTGAAGCATGACGTAATGGGGGGGTGTTATCTCTTTTGTCAAAAATCACCTGTTTTGCTTGAACATTAAATGCCTCCAAATGGTATTTAATTCACTTCCCGGGGTGAAGAAACACTGTTTGAGACCTCAGAGTGAGTAAATTGGCCATTTTCATGCACTTTTAACCATTCCACAAACCTTGTGTTTTGGGCCCCTGGAAGCATGAAAATCACTTTAAACATGCTAATTTTAGCTCTAAAACTGATGATCTACCTACAAATGTGAACTGACGTTAAAAAATAAAACATTTGAAAACGGACCATTTTTCTCCTTTCTGCAGCATGACGTAATGGGGGGTGTTATCTCTTTTGTCAAAAATCACCTGTTTTTGCTTGAACATTAAATGCCTCCAAATGGTATTTAATTCACTTCCCGGGGTGAAGAAACACTTTTTGAGACCTCAGAGTGAGTAAATTGGCCATTTTCATGCACTTTTAACCATTCAACAAATCTTGTGTTTTGGGCCCCTGGAAGCATGAAAATCACTTTAAACATGCTAATTTTAGCTCTAAAACTGATGATCTACCTACAAATGTGAACTGACGTTAAAAAATAAAACATTTGAAAACGGACCATTTTTCACCTTTCTGCAGCATAACGTAATGGGGGGTGTTATCTCTTTTGTCAAAAATCACCTGTTTTTGCTTGAACATTAAATGCCTCCAAATGGTATTTAATTCACTTCCCGGGGTGAAAAAACACTTTTTGAGACCTCAGAGTGAGTAAATTGGCCATTTTCATGCACTTTTAACCATTCCACAAATCTTGTGTTTTGGGCCCCTGGAAGCATGAAAATCACTTTAAACATGCTAATTTTAGCTCTAAAACTGATGATCTACCTACAAATGTGAACTGACTTTCAAAAATAAAACATTTGAAAAGGACAATTTTTCACCTTTCTGAAGCATGACGTAATGGGGGTGTTATCTCTTTTGTCAAAAATCACCTGTTTTTGCTTGAACATTAAATGCCTCCAAATGGTATTTAATTCACTTCCCGGGCCCCTGGAAGCATGAAAATCACTTTAAACATGCTAATTTTAGCTCTAAAACTGATGATCTACCTACAAATGTGAACTGACGTTAAAAAATAAAACATTTGAAAACGGACCATTTTTCACCTTTCTGCAGCATGACGTAATGGGGGGGGGTGTTATCTCTTTTGTCAAAAATCACCTGTTTTTGCTTGAACATTAAATGCCTCCAAATGGTATTTAATTCACTTCCCGGGCCAGTGAAAGCATGAAAATCACTTTAAACATGCTAATTTTAGCTCTAAAACTGATGATCTACCTACAAATGTGAACTGACTTTCAAAAATAAAACATTTGAAAAGGACAATTTTTCACCTTTCTGAAGCATGACGTAATGGGGGTGTTATCTCTTTTGTCAAAAATCACCTGTTTTTGCTTGAACATTAAATGCCTCCAAATGGTATTTAATTCACTTCCCGGGGTGAAGAAACACTTTTTGAGACCTCAGAGTGAGTAAATTGGCCATTTTCATGCACTTTTAACCATTCAACAAATCTTGTGTTTTGGGCCCCTGGAAGCATGAAAATCACTTTAAACATGCTAATTTTAGCTCTAAAACTGATGATCTACCTACAAATGTGAACTGACGTTAAAAAATAAAACATTTGAAAACGGACCATTTTTCACCTTTCTGCAGCATAACGTAATGGGGGGTGTTATCTCTTTTGTCAAAAATCACCTGTTTTTGCTTGAACATTAAATGCCTCCAAATGGTATTTAATTCACTTCCCGGGCCCCTGGAAGCATGAAAATCACTTTAAACATGCTAATTTTAGCTCTAAAACGGATGATCTACCTACAAATGTGAACTGACGTTCAAAAATAAAATATTTGAAAACGGACCATTTTTCACCTTTCTGAAGCATGACGTAATGGGGGGGGGTGTTATCTCTTTTGTCAAAAATCACCTGTTTTGCTTGAACATTAAATGCCTCCAAATGGTATTTAATTCACTTCCCGGGGTGAAGAAACACTGTTTGAGACCTCAGAGTGAGTAAATTGGCCATTTTCATGCACTTTTAACCATTCCACAAACCTTGTGTTTTGGGCCCCTGGAAGCATGAAAATCACTTTAAACATGCTAATTTTAGCTCTAAAACTGATGATCTACCTACAAATGTGAACTGACGTTAAAAAATAAAACATTTGAAAACGGACCATTTTTCTCCTTTCTGCAGCATGACGTAATGGGGGGTGTTATCTCTTTTGTCAAAAATCACCTGTTTTTGCTTGAACATTAAATGCCTCCAAATGGTATTTAATTCACTTCCCAGGGTGAAGAAACACTTTTTGAGACCTCAGAGTGAGTAAATTGGCCATTTTCATGTACTTTTAACTATTCCACAAATCTTGTGCTTTGGGCCCCTGGAAGCATGAAAATCACTTTAAACATGCTAATTTTAGCTCTAAAACTGATGATCTACCTACAAATGTGAACTGACGTTAAAAAATAAAACATTTGAAAACGGACCATTTTTCACCTTTCTGCAGCATGACGTAATGGGGGGGTGTTATCTCTTTTGTCAAAAATCACCTGTTTTTGCTTGAACATTAAATGCCTCCAAATGGTATTTAATTCGCTTCCCGGGCCCCTGGAAGCATGAAAGTCACTTTAAACATGCTAATTTTAGCTCTAAAACTGATGATCTACCTACAAATGTTAACTGACTTTAAAAAATAAAACATTTGAAAACGGACAATTTTTCACCTTTCTGAAGCATGACGTAATGGGGGGTGTTATCTCTTTTGTCAAAAATCACCTGTTTTTGCTTGAACATTAAATGCCTCCAAATGGTATTTAATTCACTTCCCGGACCCCTGGAAGCATGAAAATCACTTTAAACATGCTAATTTTAGCTCTAAAACTGATGATCTACCTACAAATATGAACTGACGTTCAAAAATAAAACATTTGAAAACGGACCATTTTTCACCTTTCTGAAGCATGACGTAATGGGGGGTGTTATCTCTTTTGTCAAAAATCACCTGTTTTTGCTTGAACATTAAATGCCTCCAAATGGTATTTAATTCACTTCCCGGGGTGAAGAAACACTTTTTGAGACCTCAGAGTGAGTAAATTGGCCATTTTCATGCACTTTTAACCATTCCACAAATCTTGTGTTTTGGGCCCCTGGAAGCATGAAAATCACTTTAAACATGCTAATTTTAGCTCTAAAACTGATGATCTACCTACAAATGTGAACTGACGTTAAAAAATAAAACATTTGAAAACGGACCATTTTTCACCTTTCTGCAGCATGACGTAATGGGGGGGTGTTATCTCTTTTGTCAAAAACTCACCTGTTTTTGCTTGAACATTAAATGCCTCCAAATGGTATTTAATTCACTTCCCGGGCCCCTGGAAGCATGAAAATCACTTTAAACATGCTAATTTTAGCTCTAAAACTGATGATCTACCTACAAATGTGAACTGACGTTAAAAAATAAAACATTTGAAAACGGACCATTTTTCACCTTTCTGCAGCATAACGTAATGGGGGGTGTTATCTCTTTTGTCAAAAATCACCTGTTTTTGCTTGAACATTAAATGCCTCCAAATGGTATTTAATTCACTTCCCGGGGTGAAAAAACACTTTTTGAGACCTCAGAGTGAGTAAATTGGCCATTTTCATGCACTTTTAACCATTCCACAAACCTTGTGTTTTGGGCCCCTGGAAGCATGAAAATCACTTTAAACATGCTAATTTTAGCTCTAAAACTGATGATCTACCTACAAATGTGAACTGACGTTAAAAAATAAAACATTTGAAAACGGACCATTTTTCTCCTTTCTGCAGCATGACGTAATGGGGGGTGTTATCTCTTTTGTCAAAAATCACCTGTTTTTGCTTGAACATTAAATGCCTCCAAATGGTATTTAATTCACTTCCCAGGGTGAAGAAACACTTTTTGAGACCTCAGAGTGAGTAAATTGGCCATTTTCATGTACTTTTAACTATTCCACAAATCTTGTGCTTTGGGCCCCTGGAAGCATGAAAATCACTTTAAACATGCTAATTTTAGCTCTAAAACTGATGATCTACCTACAAATGTGAACTGACGTTAAAAAATAAAACATTTGAAAACGGACCATTTTTCACCTTTCTGCAGCATGACGTAATGGGGGGGTGTTATCTCTTTTGTAAAAAATCACCTGTTTTTGCTTGAACATTAAATGCCTCCAAATGGTATTTAATTTGCTTCCCGGGCCCCTGGAAGCATGAAAGTCACTTTAAACATGCTAATTTTAGCTCTAAAACTGATGATCTACCTACAAATATGAACTGACGTTCAAAAATAAAACATTTGAAAACGGACCATTTTTCACCTTTCTGAAGCATGACGTAATGGGGGGTGTTATCTCTTTTGTCAAAAATCACCTGTTTTTGCTTGAACATTAAATGCCTCCAAATGGTATTTAATTCACTTCCCGGGGTGAAGAAACACTTTTTGAGACCTCAGAGTGAGTAAATTGGCCATTTTCATGCACTTTTAACCATTCCACAAATCTTGTGTTTTGGGCCCCTGGAAGCATGAAAATCACTTTAAACATGCTAATTTTAGCTCTAAAACTGATGATCTACCTACAAATGTGAACTGACGTTAAAAAATAAAACATTTGAAAACGGACCATTTTTCACCTTTCTGCAGCATGACGTAATGGGGGGGTGTTATCTCTTTTGTCAAAAACTCACCTGTTTTTGCTTGAACATTAAATGCCTCCAAATGGTATTTAATTCACTTCCCGGGCCCCTGGAAGCATGAAAATCACTTTAAACATGCTAATTTTAGCTCTAAAACTGATGATCTACCTACAAATGTGAACTGACGTTAAAAAATAAAACATTTGAAAACGGACCATTTTTCACCTTTCTGCAGCATGACGTAATGGGGGTGTTATCTCTTTTGTCAAAAATCACCTGGTTTTGCTTGAACATTAAATGCCTCCAAATGGTATTTAATTCACTTCCCGGGCCCCTGGAAGCATGAAAATCACTTTAAACATGCTAATTTTAGCTCTAAAACTGATGATCTACCTACAAATGTGAACTGACTTTAAAAAATAAAACATTTGAAAACGGACAATTTTTCACCTTTCTGAAGCATGACGTAATGGGGGGGGTGTTATCTCTTTTGTCAAAAATCACCAGTTTTTGCTTGAACATTAAATGCCTCCAAATGGTATTTAATTCACTTCCCGGGGTGAAGAAACACTTTTTGAGACCTCAGAGTGAGTAAATTGGCCATTTTCATGCACTTTTAAATATTCCACAAATCTTGTGCTTTGGGCCCCTGGAAGCATGAAAATCACTTTAAACATGCTAATTTTAGCTCTAAAACTGATGATCTACCTACAAATGTGAACTGACGTTAAAAAATAAAAAATTTGAAAATGGAACATTTTTCACCTTTCTGCAGCATGACGTAATGGGGGGGTGTTATCTCTTTTGTCAAAAATCACCTGTTTTTGCTTGAACATTAAATGCCTCCAAATGGTATTTAATTCACTTCCCGGGCCCCTGGAAGAATGAAAAAATCACTTTAAACATGCTAATTTTAGCTCTAAAACTGATGATCTACCTACAAATGTGAACTGACTTTCAAAAATAAAACATTTGAAAAGGACAATTTTTCACCTTTCTGAAGCATGACGTAATGGGGGTGTTATCTCTTTTGTCAAAAATCACCTGTTTTTGCTTGAACATTAAATGCCTCCAAATGGTATTTAATTCACTTCCCGGGCCCCTGGAAGCATGAAAATCACTTTAAACATGCTAATTTTAGCTCTAAAACTGATGATCTACCTACAAATGTGAACTGACGTTAAAAAATAAAACATTTGAAAACGGACCATTTTTCACCTTTCTGCAGCATGACGTAATGGGGGGGGTGTTATCTCTTTTGTCAAAAATCACCTGTTTTTGCTTGAACATTAAATGCCTCCAAATGGTATTTAATTCACTTCCCGGGCCAGTGAAAGCATGAAAATCACTTTAAACATGCTAATTTTAGCTCTAAAACTGATGATCTACCTACAAATGTGAACTGACTTTCAAAAATAAAACATTTGAAAAGGACAATTTTTCACCTTTCTGAAGCATGACGTAATGGGGGTGTTATCTCTTTTGTCAAAAATCACCTGTTTTTGCTTGAACATTAAATGCCTCCAAATGGTATTTAATTCACTTCCCGGGGTGAAGAAACACTTTTTGAGACCTCAGAGTGAGTAAATTGGCCATTTTCATGCACTTTTAACCATTCAACAAATCTTGTGTTTTGGGCCCCTGGAAGCATGAAAATCACTTTAAACATGCTAATTTTAGCTCTAAAACTGATGATCTACCTACAAATGTGAACTGACGTTAAAAAATAAAACATTTGAAAACGGACCATTTTTCACCTTTCTGCAGCATAACGTAATGGGGGGTGTTATCTCTTTTGTCAAAAATCACCTGTTTTTGCTTGAACATTAAATGCCTCCAAATGGTATTTAATTCACTTCCCGGGGTGAAAAAACACTTTTTGAGACCTCAGAGTGAGTAAATTGGCCATTTTCATGCACTTTTAACCATTCCACAAATCTTGTGTTTTGGGCCCCTGGAAGCATGAAAATCACTTTAAACATGCTAATTTTAGCTCTAAAACTGATGATCTACCTACAAATGTGAACTGACGTTAAAAAATAAAACATTTGAAAACTGACCATTTTTCACCTTTCTGCAGCATGACGTAATGGGGGGATGTTATCTCTTTTGTCAAAAATCACCTGTTTTTGCTTGAACATTAAATGCCTCCAAATGGTATTTAATTCACTTCCCGGGCCCCTGGAAGCATGAAAATCACTTTAAACATGCTAATTTTAGCTCTAAAACGGATGATCTACCTACAAATGTGAACTGACGTTCAAAAATAAAATATTTGAAAACGGACCATTTTTCACCTTTCTGAAGCATGACGTAATGGGGGGGTGTTATCTCTTTTGTCAAAAATCACCTGTTTTGCTTGAACATTAAATGCCTCCAAATGGTATTTAATTCACTTCCCGGGGTGAAGAAACACTGTTTGAGACCTCAGAGTGAGTAAATTGGCCATTTTCATGCACTTTTAACCATTCCACAAACCTTGTGTTTTGGGCCCCTGGAAGCATGAAAATCACTTTAAACATGCTAATTTTAGCTCTAAAACTGATGATCTACCTACAAATGTGAACTGACGTTAAAAAATAAAACATTTGAAAACGGACCATTTTTCTCCTTTCTGCAGCATGACGTAATGGGGGGTGTTATCTCTTTTGTCAAAAATCACCTGTTTTTGCTTGAACATTAAATGCCTCCAAATGGTATTTAATTCACTTCCCGGGGTGAAGAAACACTTTTTGAGACCTCAGAGTGAGTAAATTGGCCATTTTCATGCACTTTTAACCATTCAACAAATCTTGTGTTTTGGGCCCCTGGAAGCATGAAAATCACTTTAAACATGCTAATTTTAGCTCTAAAACTGATGATCTACCTACAAATGTGAACTGACGTTAAAAAATAAAACATTTGAAAACGGACCATTTTTCACCTTTCTGCAGCATAACGTAATGGGGGGTGTTATCTCTTTTGTCAAAAATCACCTGTTTTTGCTTGAACATTAAATGCCTCCAAATGGTATTTAATTCACTTCCCGGGGTGAAAAAACACTTTTTGAGACCTCAGAGTGAGTAAATTGGCCATTTTCATGCACTTTTAACCATTCCACAAATCTTGTGTTTTGGGCCCCTGGAAGCATGAAAATCACTTTAAACATGCTAATTTTAGCTCTAAAACTGATGATCTACCTACAAATGTGAACTGACTTTCAAAAATAAAACATTTGAAAAGGACAATTTTTCACCTTTCTGAAGCATGACGTAATGGGGGTGTTATCTCTTTTGTCAAAAATCACCTGTTTTTGCTTGAACATTAAATGCCTCCAAATGGTATTTAATTCACTTCCCGGGCCCCTGGAAGCATGAAAATCACTTTAAACATGCTAATTTTAGCTCTAAAACTGATGATCTACCTACAAATGTGAACTGACGTTAAAAAATAAAACATTTGAAAACGGACCATTTTTCACCTTTCTGCAGCATGACGTAATGGGGGGGGGTGTTATCTCTTTTGTCAAAAATCACCTGTTTTTGCTTGAACATTAAATGCCTCCAAATGGTATTTAATTCACTTCCCGGGCCAGTGAAAGCATGAAAATCACTTTAAACATGCTAATTTTAGCTCTAAAACTGATGATCTACCTACAAATGTGAACTGACTTTCAAAAATAAAACATTTGAAAAGGACAATTTTTCACCTTTCTGAAGCATGACGTAATGGGGGTGTTATCTCTTTTGTCAAAAATCACCTGTTTTTGCTTGAACATTAAATGCCTCCAAATGGTATTTAATTCACTTCCCGGGGTGAAGAAACACTTTTTGAGACCTCAGAGTGAGTAAATTGGCCATTTTCATGCACTTTTAACCATTCAACAAATCTTGTGTTTTGGGCCCCTGGAAGCATGAAAATCACTTTAAACATGCTAATTTTAGCTCTAAAACTGATGATCTACCTACAAATGTGAACTGACGTTAAAAAATAAAACATTTGAAAACGGACCATTTTTCACCTTTCTGCAGCATAACGTAATGGGGGGTGTTATCTCTTTTGTCAAAAATCACCTGTTTTTGCTTGAACATTAAATGCCTCCAAATGGTATTTAATTCACTTCCCGGGCCCCTGGAAGCATGAAAATCACTTTAAACATGCTAATTTTAGCTCTAAAACGGATGATCTACCTACAAATGTGAACTGACGTTCAAAAATAAAATATTTGAAAACGGACCATTTTTCACCTTTCTGAAGCATGACGTAATGGGGGGGGTGTTATCTCTTTTGTCAAAAATCACCTGTTTTGCTTGAACATTAAATGCCTCCAAATGGTATTTAATTCACTTCCCGGGGTGAAGAAACACTGTTTGAGACCTCAGAGTGAGTAAATTGGCCATTTTCATGCACTTTTAACCATTCCACAAACCTTGTGTTTTGGGCCCCTGGAAGCATGAAAATCACTTTAAACATGCTAATTTTAGCTCTAAAACTGATGATCTACCTACAAATGTGAACTGACGTTAAAAAATAAAACATTTGAAAACGGACCATTTTTCTCCTTTCTGCAGCATGACGTAATGGGGGGTGTTATCTCTTTTGTCAAAAATCACCTGTTTTTGCTTGAACATTAAATGCCTCCAAATGGTATTTAATTCACTTCCCAGGGTGAAGAAACACTTTTTGAGACCTCAGAGTGAGTAAATTGGCCATTTTCATGTACTTTTAACTATTCCACAAATCTTGTGCTTTGGGCCCCTGGAAGCATGAAAATCACTTTAAACATGCTAATTTTAGCTCTAAAACTGATGATCTACCTACAAATGTGAACTGACGTTAAAAAAAACAACATTTGAAAACGGACCATTTTTCACCTTTCTGCAGCATGACGTAATGGGGGGGTGTTATCTCTTTTGTCAAAAATCACCTGTTTTTGCTTGAACATTAAATGCCTCCAAATGGTATTTAATTCGCTTCCCGGGCCCCTGGAAGCATGAAAGTCACTTTAAACATGCTAATTTTAGCTCTAAAACTGATGATCTACCTACAAATGTTAACTGACTTTAAAAAATAAAACATTTGAAAACGGACAATTTTTCACCTTTCTGAAGCATGACGTAATGGGGGGTGTTATCTCTTTTGTCAAAAATCACCTGTTTTTGCTTGAACATTAAATGCCTCCAAATGGTATTTAATTCACTTCCCAGGGTGAAGAAACACTTTTTGAGACCTCAGAGTGAGTAAATTGGCCATTTTCATGTACTTTTAACCATTCCACAAATCTTGTGTTTTGGGCCCCTGGAAGCATGAAAATCACTTTAAACATGCTAATTTTAGCTCTAAAACTGATGATCTACCTACAAATGTGAACTGACGTTAAAAAATAAAACATTTGAAAACTGACCATTTTTCACCTTTCTGCAGCATGACGTAATGGGGGGATGTTATCTCTTTTGTCAAAAATCACCTGTTTTTGCTTGAACATTAAATGCCTCCAAATGGTATTTAATTCACTTCCCGGGGTGAAGAAACACTTTTTGAGACCTCAGAGTGAGTAAATTGGCCATTTTCATGCACTTTTAACCATTCCACAAATCTTGTGTTTTGGGCTCCTGGAAGCATGAAAATCACTTTAAACATGCTAATTTTAGCTCTAAAACTGATGATCTACCTACAAATGTGAACTGACTTTCAAAAATAAAACATTTGAAAAGGACAATTTTTCACCTTTCTGAAGCATGACGTAATGGGGGTGTTATCTCTTTTGTCAAAAATCACCTGTTTTTGCTTGAACATTAAATGCCTCCAAATGGTATTTAATTCACTTCCCGGGCCCCTGGAAGCATGAAAATCACTTTAAACATGCTAATTTTAGCTCTAAAACTGATGATCTACCTACAAATGTGAACTGACGTTAAAAAATAAAACATTTGAAAACGGACCATTTTTCACCTTTCTGCAGCATGACGTAATGGGGGGGGTGTTATCTCTTTTGTCAAAAATCACCTGTTTTTGCTTGAACATTAAATGCCTCCAAATGGTATTTAATTCACTTCCCGGGCCAGTGAAAGCATGAAAATCACTTTAAACATGCTAATTTTAGCTCTAAAACTGATGATCTACCTACAAATGTGAACTGACTTTCAAAAATAAAACATTTGAAAAGGACAATTTTTCACCTTTCTGAAGCATGACGTAATGGGGGTGTTATCTCTTTTGTCAAAAATCACCTGTTTTTGCTTGAACATTAAATGCCTCCAAATGGTATTTAATTCACTTCCCGGGGTGAAGAAACACTTTTTGAGACCTCAGAGTGAGTAAATTGGCCATTTTCATGCACTTTTAACCATTCAACAAATCTTGTGTTTTGGGTCCCTGGAAGCATGAAAATCACTTTAAACATGCTAATTTTAGCTCTAAAACTGATGATCTACCTACAAATGTGAACTGACGTTAAAAAATAAAACATTTGAAAACGGACCATTTTTCACCTTTCTGCAGCATAACGTAATGGGGGGTGTTATCTCTTTTGTCAAAAATCACCTGTTTTTGCTTGAACATTAAATGCCTCCAAATGGTATTTAATTCACTTCCCGGGGTGAAAAAACACTTTTTGAGACCTCAGAGTGAGTAAATTGGCCATTTTCATGCACTTTTAACCATTCCACAAATCTTGTGTTTTGGGCCCCTGGAAGCATGAAAATCACTTTAAACATGCTAATTTTAGCTCTAAAACTGATGATCTACCTACAAATGTGAACTGACGTTAAAAAATAAAACATTTGAAAACTGACCATTTTTCACCTTTCTGCAGCATGACGTAATGGGGGGATGTTATCTCTTTTGTCAAAAATCACCTGTTTTTGCTTGAACATTAAATGCCTCCAAATGGTATTTAATTCACTTCCCGGGCCCCTGGAAGCATGAAAATCACTTTAAACATGCTAATTTTAGCTCTAAAACGGATGATCTACCTACAAATGTGAACTGACGTTCAAAAATAAAATATTTGAAAACGGACCATTTTTCACCTTTCTGAAGCATGACGTAATGGGGGGGTGTTATCTCTTTTGTCAAAAATCACCTGTTTTGCTTGAACATTAAATGCCTCCAAATGGTATTTAATTCACTTCCCGGGGTGAAGAAACACTGTTTGAGACCTCAGAGTGAGTAAATTGGCCATTTTCATGCACTTTTAACCATTCCACAAACCTTGTGTTTTGGGCCCCTGGAAGCATGAAAATCACTTTAAACATGCTAATTTTAGCTCTAAAACTGATGATCTACCTACAAATGTGAACTGACGTTAAAAAATAAAACATTTGAAAACGGACCATTTTTCTCCTTTCTGCAGCATGACGTAATGGGGGGTGTTATCTCTTTTGTCAAAAATCACCTGTTTTTGCTTGAACATTAAATGCCTCCAAATGGTATTTAATTCACTTCCCGGGGTGAAGAAACACTTTTTGAGACCTCAGAGTGAGTAAATTGGCCATTTTCATGCACTTTTAACCATTCAACAAATCTTGTGTTTTGGGCCCCTGGAAGCATGAAAATCACTTTAAACATGCTAATTTTAGCTCTAAAACTGATGATCTACCTACAAATGTGAACTGACGTTAAAAAATAAAACATTTGAAAACGGACCATTTTTCACCTTTCTGCAGCATAACGTAATGGGGGGTGTTATCTCTTTTGTCAAAAATCACCTGTTTTTGCTTGAACATTAAATGCCTCCAAATGGTATTTAATTCACTTCCCGGGGTGAAAAAACACTTTTTGAGACCTCAGAGTGAGTAAATTGGCCATTTTCATGCACTTTTAACCATTCCACAAATCTTGTGTTTTGGGCCCCTGGAAGCATGAAAATCACTTTAAACATGCTAATTTTAGCTCTAAAACTGATGATCTACCTACAAATGTGAACTGACTTTCAAAAATAAAACATTTGAAAAGGACAATTTTTCACCTTTCTGAAGCATGACGTAATGGGGGTGTTATCTCTTTTGTCAAAAATCACCTGTTTTTGCTTGAACATTAAATGCCTCCAAATGGTATTTAATTCACTTCCCGGGCCCCTGGAAGCATGAAAATCACTTTAAACATGCTAATTTTAGCTCTAAAACTGATGATCTACCTACAAATGTGAACTGACGTTAAAAAATAAAACATTTGAAAACGGACCATTTTTCACCTTTCTGCAGCATGACGTAATGGGGGGGGGTGTTATCTCTTTTGTCAAAAATCACCTGTTTTTGCTTGAACATTAAATGCCTCCAAATGGTATTTAATTCACTTCCCGGGCCAGTGAAAGCATGAAAATCACTTTAAACATGCTAATTTTAGCTCTAAAACTGATGATCTACCTACAAATGTGAACTGACTTTCAAAAATAAAACATTTGAAAAGGACAATTTTTCACCTTTCTGAAGCATGACGTAATGGGGGTGTTATCTCTTTTGTCAAAAATCACCTGTTTTTGCTTGAACATTAAATGCCTCCAAATGGTATTTAATTCACTTCCCGGGGTGAAGAAACACTTTTTGAGACCTCAGAGTGAGTAAATTGGCCATTTTCATGCACTTTTAACCATTCAACAAATCTTGTGTTTTGGGCCCCTGGAAGCATGAAAATCACTTTAAACATGCTAATTTTAGCTCTAAAACTGATGATCTACCTACAAATGTGAACTGACGTTAAAAAATAAAACATTTGAAAACGGACCATTTTTCACCTTTCTGCAGCATAACGTAATGGGGGGTGTTATCTCTTTTGTCAAAAATCACCTGTTTTTGCTTGAACATTAAATGCCTCCAAATGGTATTTAATTCACTTCCCGGGCCCCTGGAAGCATGAAAATCACTTTAAACATGCTAATTTTAGCTCTAAAACGGATGATCTACCTACAAATGTGAACTGACGTTCAAAAATAAAATATTTGAAAACGGACCATTTTTCACCTTTCTGAAGCATGACGTAATGGGGGGGGGTGTTATCTCTTTTGTCAAAAATCACCTGTTTTGCTTGAACATTAAATGCCTCCACATGGTATTTAATTCACTTCCCGGGGTGAAGAAACACTGTTTGAGACCTCAGAGTGAGTAAATTGGCCATTTTCATGCACTTTTAACCATTCCACAAACCTTGTGTTTTGGGCCCCTGGAAGCATGAAAATCACTTTAAACATGCTAATTTTAGCTCTAAAACTGATGATCTACCTACAAATGTGAACTGACGTTAAAAAATAAAACATTTGAAAACGGACCATTTTTCTCCTTTCTGCAGCATGACGTAATGGGGGGTGTTATCTCTTTTGTCAAAAATCACCTGTTTTTGCTTGAACATTAAATGCCTCCAAATGGTATTTAATTCACTTCCCAGGGTGAAGAAACACTTTTTGAGACCTCAGAGTGAGTAAATTGGCCATTTTCATGTACTTTTAACTATTCCACAAATCTTGTGCTTTGGGCCCCTGGAAGCATGAAAATCACTTTAAACATGCTAATTTTAGCTCTAAAACTGATGATCTACCTACAAATGTGAACTGACGTTAAAAAATAAAACATTTGAAAACGGACCATTTTTCACCTTTCTGCAGCATGACGTAATGGGGGGGTGTTATCTCTTTTGTCAAAAATCACCTGTTTTTGCTTGAACATTAAATGCCTCCAAATGGTATTTAATTCGCTTCCCGGGCCCCTGGAAGCATGAAAGTCACTTTAAACATGCTAATTTTAGCTCTAAAACTGATGATCTACCTACAAATGTTAACTGACTTTAAAAAATAAAACATTTGAAAACGGACAATTTTTCACCTTTCTGAAGCATGACGTAATGGGGGGTGTTATCTCTTTTGTCAAAAATCACCTGTTTTTGCTTGAACATTAAATGCCTCCAAATGGTATTTAATTCACTTCCCGGACCCCTGGAAGCATGAAAATCACTTTAAACATGCTAATTTTAGCTCTAAAACTGATGATCTACCTACAAATATGAACTGACGTTCAAAAATAAAACATTTGAAAACGGACCATTTTTCACCTTTCTGAAGCATGACGTAATGGGGGGTGTTATCTCTTTTGTCAAAAATCACCTGTTTTTGCTTGAACATTAAATGCCTCCAAATGGTATTTAATTCACTTCCCGGGGTGAAGAAACACTTTTTGAGACCTCAGAGTGAGTAAATTGGCCATTTTCATGCACTTTTAACCATTCCACAAATCTTGTGTTTTGGGCCCCTGGAAGCATGAAAATCACTTTAAACATGCTAATTTTAGCTCTAAAACTGATGATCTACCTACAAATGTGAACTGACGTTAAAAAATAAAACATTTGAAAACGGACCATTTTTCACCTTTCTGCAGCATGACGTAATGGGGGGGTGTTATCTCTTTTGTCAAAAACTCACCTGTTTTTGCTTGAACATTAAATGCCTCCAAATGGTATTTAATTCACTTCCCGGGCCCCTGGAAGCATGAAAATCACTTTAAACATGCTAATTTTAGCTCTAAAACTGATGATCTACCTACAAATGTGAACTGACGTTAAAAAATAAAACATTTGAAAACGGACCATTTTTCACCTTTCTGCAGCATAACGTAATGGGGGGTGTTATCTCTTTTGTCAAAAATCACCTGTTTTTGCTTGAACATTAAATGCCTCCAAATGGTATTTAATTCACTTCCCGGGGTGAAAAAACACTTTTTGAGACCTCAGAGTGAGTAAATTGGCCATTTTCATGCACTTTTAACCATTCCACAAACCTTGTGTTTTGGGCCCCTGGAAGCATGAAAATCACTTTAAACATGCTAATTTTAGCTCTAAAACTGATGATCTACCTACAAATGTGAACTGACGTTAAAAAATAAAACATTTGAAAACGGACCATTTTTCTCCTTTCTGCAGCATGACGTAATGGGGGGTGTTATCTCTTTTGTCAAAAATCACCTGTTTTTGCTTGAACATTAAATGCCTCCAAATGGTATTTAATTCACTTCCCAGGGTGAAGAAACACTTTTTGAGACCTCAGAGTGAGTAAATTGGCCATTTTCATGTACTTTTAACTATTCCACAAATCTTGTGCTTTGGGCCCCTGGAAGCATGAAAATCACTTTAAACATGCTAATTTTAGCTCTAAAACTGATGATCTACCTACAAATGTGAACTGACGTTAAAAAATAAAACATTTGAAAACGGACCATTTTTCACCTTTCTGCAGCATGACGTAATGGGGGGGTGTTATCTCTTTTGTCAAAAATCACCTGTTTTTGCTTGAACATTAAATGCCTCCAAATGGTATTTAATTTGCTTCCCGGGCCCCTGGAAGCATGAAAGTCACTTTAAACATGCTAATTTTAGCTCTAAAACTGATGATCTACCTACAAATATGAACTGACGTTCAAAAATAAAACATTTGAAAACGGACCATTTTTCACCTTTCTGAAGCATGACGTAATGGGGGGTGTTATCTCTTTTGTCAAAAATCACCTGTTTTTGCTTGAACATTAAATGCCTCCAAATGGTATTTAATTCACTTCCCGGGGTGAAGAAACACTTTTTGAGACCTCAGAGTGAGTAAATTGGCCATTTTCATGCACTTTTAACCATTCCACAAATCTTGTGTTTTGGGCCCCTGGAAGCATGAAAATCACTTTAAACATGCTAATTTTAGCTCTAAAACTGATGATCTACCTACAAATGTGAACTGACGTTAAAAAATAAAACATTTGAAAACGGACCATTTTTCACCTTTCTGCAGCATGACGTAATGGGGGGGTGTTATCTCTTTTGTCAAAAACTCACCTGTTTTTGCTTGAACATTAAATGCCTCCAAATGGTATTTAATTCACTTCCCGGGCCCCTGGAAGCATGAAAATCACTTTAAACATGCTAATTTTAGCTCTAAAACTGATGATCTACCTACAAATGTGAACTGACGTTAAAAAATAAAACATTTGAAAACGGACCATTTTTCACCTTTCTGCAGCATGACGTAATGGGGGTGTTATCTCTTTTGTCAAAAATCACCTGGTTTTGCTTGAACATTAAATGCCTCCAAATGGTATTTAATTCACTTCCCGGGCCTCTGGAAGCATGAAAATCACTTTAAACATGCTAATTTTAGCTCTAAAACTGATGATCTACCTACAAATGTGAACTGACGTTCAAAAATAAAACATTTGAAAACGGACCATTTTTCACCTTTCTGAAGCATGACGTAATGGGGGGTGTTATCTCTTTTGTCAAAAATCACCTGTTTTTGCTTGAACATTAAATGCCTCCAAATGGTATTTAATTCACTTCCCGGGGTGAAGAAACACTTTTTGAGACCTCAGAGTGAGTAAATTGGCCATTTTCATGCACTTTTAACCATTTCACAAATCTTGTGTTTTGGGCCCCTGGAAGCATGAAAATCACTTTAAACATGCTAATTTTAGCTCTAAAACTGATGATCCACCTACAAATGTGAACTGACGTTAAAAAATAAAACATTTGAAAACGGACCATTTTTCACCTTTCTGCAGCATGACGTAATGGGGGAGTGTTATCTCATTTGTCAAAAATCACCTGTTTTTGCTTGAACATTAAATGCCTCCAAATGGTATTTAATTCACTTCCCGGGCCCCTGGAAGCATGAAAATCACTTTAAACATGCTAATTTTAGCTCTAAAACTGATGATCTACCTAGAAATGTGAACTGACGTTAAAAAATAAAACATTTGAAAACGGACCATTTTTCACCTTTCTGCAGCATGACGTAATGGGGGGGTGTTATCTCTTTTGTCAAAAATCACCTGTTTTTGCTTGAACATTAAATGCCTCCAAATGGTATTTAATTCACTTCCCGGGCCCCTGGAAGCATGAAAATCACTTTAAACATGCTAATTTTAGCTCTAAAACTGATGATCTACCTACAAATGTTAACTGACTTTCAAAAATAAAACATTTGAAAACGGACAATTTTTCACCTTTCTGAAGCATGACGTAATGGGGGGTGTTATCTCTTTTGTCAAAAATCACCTGTTTTTGCTTGAACATTAAATGCCTCCAAATGGTATTTAATTCACTTCCCGGGCCCCTGGAAGCATGAAAATCACTTTAAACATGCTAATTTTAGCTCTAAAACTGATGATCTACCTACAAATATGAACTGACGTTCAAAAATAAAACATTTGAAAACGGACCATTCTTCACCTTTCTGAAGCATGACGTAATGGGGGGGTGTTATCTCTTTTGTCAAAAATCACCTGCTTTTGCTTGAACATTAAATGCCTCCAAATGGTATTTAATTCACTTCCCGGGGTGAAGAAACACTTTTTGAGACCTCAGAGTGAGTAAATTGGCCATTTTCATGCACTTTTAACCATTCCACAAATCTTGTGTTTTGGGCCCCTGGAAGCATGAAAATCACTTTAAACATGCTAATTTTAGCTCTAAAACTGATGATCTACCTACAAATGTGAACTGACGTTAAAAAATAAAACATTTGAAAACGGACCATTTTTCACCTTTCTGCAGCATGACGTAATGGGGGGTGTTATCTCTTTTGTCAAAAATCACCTGTTTTTGCTTGAACATTAAATGCCTCCAAATGGTATTTAATTCACTTCCCGGGGTGAAGAAACACTTTTTGAGACCTCAGAGTGAGTAAATTGGCCATTTTCATGCACTTTTAACTATTCCACAAATCTTGTGCTTTGGGCCCCTGGAAGCATGAAAATCACTTTAAACATGCTAATTTTAGCTCTAAAACTGATGATCTACCTACAAATGTGAACTGACGTTAAAAAATAAAACATTTGAAAACGGACCATTTTTCACCTTTCTGCAGCATGACGTAATGGGGGGGTGTTATCTCTGTTGTCAAAAATCACCTGTTTTTGCTTGAACATTAAATGCCTCCAAATGGTATTTAATTCACTTCCCGGGCCCCTGGAAGAATGAAAAAATCACTTTAAACATGCTAATTTTAGCTCTAAAACTGATGATCTACCTACAAATGTGAACTGACTTTCAAAAATAAAACATTTGAAAAGGACAATTTTTCACCTTTCTGAAGCCTGACGTAATGGGGGTGTTATCTCTTTTGTCAAAAATCACCTGTTTTTGCTTGAACATTAAATGCCTCCAAATGGTATTTAATTCACTTCCCGGGCCCCTGGAAGCATGAAAATCACTTTAAACATGCTAATTTTAGCTCTAAAACTGATGATCTACCTACAAATGTGAACTGACGTTAAAAAATAAAACATTTGAAAACGGACCATTTTTCACCTTTCTGCAGCATAACGTAATGGGGGGGTGTTATCTCTTTTGTCAAAAATCACCTGTTTTTGCTTGAACATTAAATGCCTCCAAATGGTATTTAATTCACTTCCCGGGGTGAAAAAAACACTTTTTGAGACCTCAGAGTGAGTAAATTGGCCATTTTCATGCACTTTTAACCATTCCACAAATCTTGTGTTTTGGGCCCCTGGAAGCATGAAAATCACTTTAAACATGCACATTTTAGCTCTAAAACTGATGATCTACCTACAAATGTGAACTGACGTTAAAAAATAAAACATTTGAAAACTGACCATTTTTCACCTTTCTGCAGCATGACGTAATGGGGGGATGTTATCTCTTTTGTCAAAAATCACCTGTTTTTGCTTGAACATTAAATGCCTCCAAATGGTATTTATTTCACTTCCCGGGGTGAAGAAACACTTTTTGAGACCTCAGAGTGAGTAAATTGGCCATTTTCATGCACTTTTAACTATTCCACAAATCTTGTGCTTTGGGCCCCTGGAAGCATGAAAATCACTTTAAACATGCTAATTTTAGCTCTAAAACTGATGATCTACCTACAAATGTGAACTGACGTTAAAAAATAAAACATTTGAAAATGGACCATTTTTCACCTTTCTGCAGCATGACGTAATGGGGGGGTGTTATCTCTTTTGTCAAAAATCACCTGTTTTTGCTTGAACATTAAATGCCTCCAAATGGTATTTAATTCACTTCCCGGGCCCCTAGAAGAATGAAAAAATCACTTTAAACATGCTAATTTTAGCTCTAAAACTGATGATCTACCTACAAATGTGAACTGACTTTCAAAAATAAAACATTTGAAAAGGACAATTTTTCACCTTTCTGAAGCATGACGTAATGGGGGTGTTATCTCTTTTGTCAAAAATCACCTGTTTTTGCTTGAACATTAAATGCCTCCAAATGGTATTTAATTCACTTCCCGGGCCCCTGGAAGCATGAAAATCACTTTAAACATGCTAATTTTAGCTCTAAAACTGATGATCTACCTACAAATGTGAACTGACGTTAAAAAATAAAACATTTGAAAACGGACCATTTTTCACCTTTCTGCAGCATGACGTATTGGGGGGGGTGTTATCTCTTTTGTCAAAAATCACCTGTTTTTGCTTGAACATTAAATGCCTCCAAATGGTATTTAATTCACTTCCCGGGCCAGTGAAAGCATGAAAATCACTTTAAACATGCTAATTTTAGCTCTAAAACTGATGATCTACCTACAAATGTGAACTGACTTTCAAAAATAAAACATTTGAAAAGGACAATTTTTCACCTTTCTGAAGCATGACGTAATGGGGGTGTTATCTCTTTTGTCAAAAATCACCTGTTTTTGCTTGAACATTAAATGCCTCCAAATGGTATTTAATTCACTTCCCGGGGTGAAGAAACACTTTTTGAGACCTCAGAGTGAGTAAATTGGCCATTTTCATGCACTTTTAACCATTCAACAAATCTTGTGTTTTGGGCCCCTGGAAGCATGAAAATCACTTTAAACATGCTAATTTTAGCTCTAAAACTGATGATCTACCTACAAATGTGAACTGACGTTAAAAAATAAAACATTTGAAAACGGACCATTTTTCACCTTTCTGCAGCATAACGTAATGGGGGGTGTTATCTCTTTTGTCAAAAATCACCTGTTTTTGCTTGAACATTAAATGCCTCCAAATGGTATTTAATTCACTTCCCGGGGTGAAAAAACACTTTTTGAGACCTCAGAGTGAGTAAATTGGCCATTTTCATGCACTTTTAACCATTCCACAAATCTTGTGTTTTGGGCCCCTGGAAGCATGAAAATCACTTTAAACATGCTAATTTTAGCTCTAAAACTGATGATCTACCTACAAATGTGAACTGACGTTAAAAAATAAAACATTTGAAAACTGACCATTTTTCACCTTTCTGCAGCATGACGTAATGGGGGGATGTTATCTCTTTTGTCAAAAATCACCTGTTTTTGCTTGAACATTAAATGCCTCCAAATGGTATTTAATTCACTTCCCGGGGTGAAGAAACACTTTTTGAGACCTCAGAGTGAGTAAATTGGCCATTTTCATGCACTTTTAACCATTCCACAAATCTTGTGTTTTGGGCTCCTGGAAGCATGAAAATCACTTTAAACATGCTAATTTTAGCTCTAAAACTGATGATCTACCTACAAATGTGAACTGACTTTCAAAAATAAAACATTTGAAAAGGACAATTTTTCACCTTTCTGAAGCATGACGTAATGGGGGTGTTATCTCTTTTGTCAAAAATCACCTGTTTTTGCTTGAACATTAAATGCCTCCAAATGGTATTTAATTCACTTCCCGGGCCCCTGGAAGCATGAAAATCACTTTAAACATGCTAATTTTAGCTCTAAAACTGATGATCTACCTACAAATGTGAACTGACGTTAAAAAATAAAACATTTGAAAACGGACCATTTTTCACCTTTCTGCAGCATGACGTAATGGGGGGGGTGTTATCTCTTTTGTCAAAAATCACCTGTTTTTGCTTGAACATTAAATGCCTCCAAATGGTATTTAATTCACTTCCCGGGCCAGTGAAAGCATGAAAATCACTTTAAACATGCTAATTTTAGCTCTAAAACTGATGATCTACCTACAAATGTGAACTGACTTTCAAAAATAAAACATTTGAAAAGGACAATTTTTCACCTTTCTGAAGCATGACGTAATGGGGGTGTTATCTCTTTTGTCAAAAATCACCTGTTTTTGCTTGAACATTAAATGCCTCCAAATGGTATTTAATTCACTTCCCGGGGTGAAGAAACACTTTTTGAGACCTCAGAGTGAGTAAATTGGCCATTTTCATGCACTTTTAACCATTCAACAAATCTTGTGTTTTGGGCCCCTGGAAGCATGAAAATCACTTTAAACATGCTAATTTTAGCTCTAAAACTGATGATCTACCTACAAATGTGAACTGACGTTAAAAAATAAAACATTTGAAAACGGACCATTTTTCACCTTTCTGCAGCATAACGTAATGGGGGGTGTTATCTCTTTTGTCAAAAATCACCTGTTTTTGCTTGAACTATAAATGCCTCCAAATGGTATTTAATTCACTTCCCGGGGTGAAAAAACACTTTTTGAGACCTCAGAGTGAGTAAATTGGCCATTTTCATGCACTTTTAACCATTCCACAAATCTTGTGTTTTGGGCCCCTGGAAGCATGAAAATCACTTTAAACATGCTAATTTTAGCTCTAAAACTGATGATCTACCTACAAATGTGAACTGACGTTAAAAAATAAAACATTTGAAAACTGACCATTTTTCACCTTTCTGCAGCATGACGTAATGGGGGGATGTTATCTCTTTTGTCAAAAATCACCTGGTTTTGCTTGAACATTAAATGCCTCCAAATGGTATTTAATTCACTTCCCGGGCCCCTGGAAGCATGAAAATCACTTTAAACATGCTAATTTTAGCTCTAAAACGGATTATCTACCTACAAATGTGAACTGACGTTCAAAAATAAAATATTTGAAAACGGACCATTTTTCACCTTTCTGAAGCATGACGTAATGGGGGGGTGTTATCTCTTTTGTCAAAAATCACCTGTTTTGCTTGAACATTAAATGCCTCCAAATGGTATTTAATTCACTTCCCGGGTGAAGAAACACTGTTTGAGACCTCAGAGTGAGTAAATTGGCCATTTTCATGCACTTTTAACCATTCCACAAACCTTGTGTTTTGGGCCCCTGGAAGCATGAAAATCACTTTAAACATGCTAATTTTAGCTCCAAAACTGATGATCTACCTACAAATGTGAACTGACGTTAAAAAATAAAACATTTGAAAACGGACCATTTTTCTCCTTTCTGCAGCATGACGTAATGGGGGGTGTTATCTCTTTTGTCAAAAATCACCTGTTTTTGCTTGAACATTAAATGCCTCCAAATGGTATTTAATTCACTTCCCGGGGTGAAGAAACACTTTTTGAGACCTCAGAGTGAGTAAATTGGCCATTTTCATGCACTTTTAACCATTCAACAAATCTTGTGTTTTGGGCCCCTGGAAGCATGAAAATCACTTTAAACATGCTAATTTTAGCTCTAAAACTGATGATCTACCTACAAATGTGAACTGACGTTAAAAAATAAAACATTTGAAAACGGACCATTTTTCACCTTTCTGCAGCATAACGTAATGGGGGGTGTTATCTCTTTTGTCAAAAATCACCTGTTTTTGCTTGAACATTAAATGCCTCCAAATGGTATTTAATTCACTTCCCGGGGTGAAAAAACACTTTTTGAGACCTCAGAGTGAGTAAATTGGCCATTTTCATGCACTTTTAACCATTCCACAAATCTTGTGTTTTGGGCCCCTGGAAGCATGAAAATCACTTTAAACATGCTAATTTTAGCTCTAAAACTGATGATCTACCTACAAATGTGAACTGACTTTCAAAAATAAAACATTTGAAAAGGACAATTTTTCACCTTTCTGAAGCATGACGTAATGGGGGTGTTATCTCTTTTGTCAAAAATCACCTGTTTTTGCTTGAACATTAAATGCCTCCAAATGGTATTTAATTCACTTCCCGGGCCCCTGGAAGCATGAAAATCACTTTAAACATGCTAATTTTAGCTCTAAAACTGATGATCTACCTACAAATGTGAACTGACGTTAAAAAATAAAACATTTGAAAATGGACCATTTTTCACCTTTCTGCAGCATGACGTAATGGGGGGGGGGTGTTATCTCTTTTGTCAAAAATCACCTGTTTTTGCTTGAACATTAAATGCCTCCAAATGGTATTTAATTCACTTCCCGGGCCAGTGAAAGCATGAAAATCACTTTAAACATGCTAATTTTAGCTCTAAAACTGATGATCTACCTACAAATGTGAACTGACTTTCAAAAATAAAACATTTGAAAAGGACAATTTTTCACCTTTCTGAAGCATGACGTAATGGGGGTGTTATCTCTTTTGTCAAAAATCACCTGTTTTTGCTTGAACATTAAATGCCTCCAAATGGTATTTAATTCACTTCCCGGGGTGAAGAAACACTTTTTGAGACCTCAGAGTGAGTAAATTGGCCATTTTCATGCACTTTTAACCATTCAACAAATCTTGTGTTTTGGGCCCCTGGAAGCATGAAAATCACTTTAAACATGCTAATTTTAGCTCTAAAACTGATGATCTACCTACAAATGTGAACTGACGTTAAAAAATAAAACATTTGAAAACTGACCATTTTTCACCTTTCTGCAGCATAACGTAATGGGGGGTGTTATCTCTTTTGTCAAAAATCACCTGTTTTTGCTTGAACATTAAATGCCTCCAAATGGTATTTAATTCACTTCCCCGGCCCCTGGAAGCATGAAAATCACTTTAAACATGCTAATTTTAGCTCTAAAACGGATGATCTACCTACAAATGTGAACTGACGTTCAAAAATAAAATATTTGAAAACGGACCATTTTTCACCTTTCTGAAGCATGACGTAATGGGGGGGGTGTTATCTCTTTTGTCAAAAATCACCTGTTTTGCTTGAACATTAAATGCCTCCAAATGGTATTTAATTCACTTCCCGGGGTGAAGAAA